>NW_009953758.1:483976-518519 GCF_000747805.2 Chaetura pelagica
ATTGACACAACTTTTGTTGACAGGAATTATTTGGATTAACAGTTTCCAAAGTACACTACTTCTGCAAGTGTTCTAAGATACAACTGATAAATGCACAAAGGGCTTCGGTTCTCATTTTTTTGTTTGTTTTTTTTTCCACAACATCTAGTTCAGCAAGGTATAAAAAAATATTTCAGATGTAGAATGAGACATGAAGTGGAGCAACCAAGGAATGCATGTAACTCCTTCCTCCCATCTTCCCAACCCGCTAGAGGGTTAGTACTGAGAAGCTCATTCAAAACCACTGTCATTAGCCATGACTTTTCAAAAAGGCACAAGTCTTCACAATTATAGCTGTTCTTGTTCTAAACATGTTTCAGTCATCAGACCTCAAGAGCTAAAGAAACATCTAAAAAGTTGTATAACATAATGGCTGATTAAAGATTCCGCATCCCCAAGGGCATGTGAACAATGCTAAGAGAGAGTCTTCTTTCCTTTGTAAAAAAACATACCAATTCTGCATTAATATAAAAATCTTGTAAGATGGGTAAAAAGAAGTTCTTGGCACCAGAGAGGTCTTTGTGGAAGAATATATTGCTTTCTGTAGAGTTCCATCAACATATTCACATTTCCTTCCAAGAATCTTATTTTCAGTATTAGCATATTTTTTTATAACTCCTTCTCAGATACACTATGTCACTTGCTCTGCAAGTTCCCATTTATAACTGATATCACATGAGCTTCATTAAGACTCAGAGCAGTATCTGAGCTGTTATGACACAGGATCACGGATATGGGTACAAAGGTTCTTTGGTAAGTAGTTTAGAGGGGTTTTTTATTGTTGCTGTTTTTAAGATGGCGTATCTATGCTAAATATAACTGCACTGAAAACTGAATAAATGAGGTTCCTGAGACTCATCAAGTCTTTGCTCCATCCCAGATTGTCTTGGCAGAGAAATGTGGATGCAATTTCCCAGAAAATTGTTAAATGCTTTTATCCCCAGGAACTAAGAAGCTAGACATCAATCTCAAATTTCCTTCATGGTGACCTGTGGCCTCATTTGTAGGTAAGAGTTCATTCTGTTTTTTTAAGGAGTATTTTTCAATCAAGGCAGGGAAGGCCTAGGTCAGGCCAATTAGTTTCTCTGTAGGTTTCCACTTCCCTATCTGCACAATCACTACCTAAAGTTATCTATGAGTCTTATATCTATTAAAGTGCTAGGTGTCATTTCCCTTGACCCCTCCTGTTCCCTTCAGGAGGCACATTATGATTGAGACTCTGTCTTTTACTGCCTGTTCATTATGATTGAGACTCTGTCTTTTACTGCCTTTATGGTGCTGTTGTGTGACCTGTGCCATAGGCATGGAATAGATGTTGCGTGACTCGGACTCTGAACTAGACAGATACATATTGCATGGCTGTGGGAAACTGGGAGTCCTGGCTTGCATCAGGTACATACTGTCCTACAATCCTGTACTTCTGTGATCCATATGTTCCTGAGAATATTATCAATGCAGCTGTGACTGTGTTTAATACTTAGAAGAAGAAACTAGCTTTAAACTAGACAAATAAAGTACTGCTATCAATATAGCTGTGGCAGACTCAAGCTCAGTGTGGACTCGCTGCCTGCATCTTTAGCTTCCTGGGCAAGTTTTCTAGTTTAATTGGTCTGCAGCAGCTACATGGCTAGCAGAAGCTGCAGTTAGCTGGGTGAATGCTTGTATTAACCTTCAGCATAAGCCAAATAAGCTGCACAGAATGTAGAATAGAGATAACTGGCATGAACACAAGAGTGTCGGATACTCTTGGACAATCCTTTCCATGAAACATTCTCCAGTAACTTACTGCATACACTAGTCCTACAAGAAAAAGCTTGAAAGGAAAAACTTTCAACTAAAATACAGGGACTAAAGCAATATGATATATTGGTGGAATGGTACATCTTTTGATTTACTCTGACAAGTCTATAGCTGAGCAAATCTGTATTTCTGTCATGTACAGGGTAAGATTGATAGTTTCTATCCCCAATCAGATGCTGAGAATCTGAATTATACTAAATCTTGTGGCTTCAGGGAAAGGAACTAACTCCTAAAGCAGCTGTATTCCAGGAGAAGGGGAAAAAGAAATAAATAACTGCTACTATCAGAATTATTAAAATATATAATTTATAGTGAATAAAATGCCCAGTGCATCCTAATAAAAATGAAAGGGATAAGCAAGAGAGAGGTATGAATGGTCTACTTGTCATGGTGGTAGACTCCCTAAGTTTTACAGCGTGGTAGCAGGACAGTGCCAGGTAGCTACCAAATACACCATGTAGCAAATTACAGAAGGCAAGACCTGCCCTATGTAGCTATTTGAGTACTGATGCCAAGAGGAGGGGACAAAGCATCTCCAACGGACTTCAAATTCACTTGAAATCTTCCTTTTTCCTCAGTTGTGGTCTTATTTTTTCTCATTTATTCTATCTCAGGCAAGTAAAAAGTTCATTCAGGATGAGAAAGAACCCTTTCTGATGCCTTTTTTTTCCTTACTACACAAAGTATATTGATGTTAGGGATTACAACATTTTGTTGACACATGTCACTCTGACACATTACTATCTTTTCAGAAATTCTAATTCCAGATACTGCAATAGCCAGTGGTTACACAGTTCAAGAGATCAGAATGATAAAGTAAACGTGGTCCAGCTGAATACCAAAAATTTCAGCTGCTTAACCTATGTGCATGTATATATACATATATTTACACACATATATCAACAAAATAATGTGAAATGGAAACCAGAGAGGTTAGTGTGAAGCAGTCTGCATTGCTAGTTCTTTAGCTGACTTCTCAGAGTAAACTGCCTTCCTCTTTGATTGTCAATTTTTGTAGAACTTTTGTAGTTCACCATGGTGTCCTTCTTGCACAATTAATAATTTCTAAGGTGCTTTTGGTTCACAGAAAACTATACCTGTAATATGTTTGAATTTGTCACCCTTTTTTCCCTGTAAGCAGTTTGTTTTGATGCTTTCACACACTGAATTCTCAAAGGCCTAAATAGAATGCAAAATACTACCCAGAAAATGGCAAAACAGTGCTGTCTATTCAGTGAGCAGTTTATGGATTCCAAGGGGCTTCAGGGAGTGCCAGGTTATGTATTTGGACTGCAGGGCAAGTGAAAAGTTGTTGAACAGCATCCACATCTGAGTGGCTTCTTATCAACTCTGTAGAGATCCAAGTGCTTTCTTGCAATAAGGCCATAGAGTAAAGTAGATGGTAGAATGTAAAGAGCTGTAGTGTGGTCTCCTCTGCTACATACACTTTGCCACAGTCCACTTCTATTTTAGTCTGAATGAGTATTTTTCTCACAGTACAGAACTGCAGCTGAAAAGAGCATGTCCTCTGGCAAAGAGCAATTGTCCAGACTAAAGAAGCTAGAAAGAAAATAATTAAACATAAAAAGCCATTTTATTTGCTAATCTCATTTTGTATTTTCTTCTTTATCTGTACAGAAGTTTAGGAAACACTTCAACAGTTGCTACAAAAAAAGTGCAAAATGTTATCCAGACTGTGGAGCACTGCTGGCTTCCTGCCTGCCTCAGCATCAGAATGAAAGGAAGAAAAGGGGAACCTGGTAACCAGGAACCAGGTCAAGACTGAGATTTCAAATCTGGATACCCACAGGAGCAGGCACAGCTTCCATGCCTGCAAATGTTCAGAGCTGTAAAAGGGGAAGCACAGACCTCTACTATCATGTTTCTTCTTCTACTTCATCGTGTGAGCCTTAGCATGAACTCAAGACTAAGCTGCAGTAGTAGTGTGAAGGTAAGCTTTGCTAGATTTAAGCTGAGCAGCAGAGAGCCTTCAGAGATAAAGCTCATTTACATGTGATGCCTTTGGGACAACTTTAACTTCTCTGTTTGATCTGGATAAGCTGTGTGCAGCACAATCTGTCAGCAGGTCTCCAGAGCTTTTCCCAGCAGAATGTGGAAAGTGAGGCTTAGAGCAGAACCAGGCTAATTACCGGAAGTACAGGAAGCTCTTTAGGTTGCTGCCTGTACTTATGTCTGCCTTTGGACTAGCTTTTAACCTTGCAACATACATCTATGTGTGTATAAATGGAGCGTATTTACCTGACTGGGAAGGAAGTTGCAGAAGAAAGCTTCTTGAAATTTTGTCTAATTTCTCACAGGTCAGAGACTTCTGGCAGTGCTGAGGACTAATTATCCATCAGTCCCATATGAATTACATAGATTTTCACTACACAGGGTTAAAACTACACCAGCACACGGATCATTTCACTTGCTAATAGTCTAATATTCTTTTGCCGTATTTCACAGTCTACTTATTAATTTATTTAGCAAATCAAGCTGAAAGGGAGAGAAAAATTATATTATGGAGGATCTTAGCCACAGAAGTGTCCTATATCATAGAAACTGCCCCTTGCTGTTTTTTTTTGTTTGTTTGTTTGTGGGGTTTTTTTGTTTTTTATTATTAACAGCTGGTGATATGACTTGTTTAAAGCTTTCCAGGGAAGGGTCTGATCCCAGCTTGTCATCTGGGTTTGAATTCCTATTGCCTTGCTGTATTACTCAACCAGCTCCTTCTGTAGCCTGTATTTTCAGATCTTCTTCTCTCTTTATTACACGAAGCAAGCAACATTTCTGCAGGCATGTAAGCACTTTATTTCCTTAAGTCAGGTTTGACTAAAGGGAGACAGCAGAGACTGAGCTATGTTGTAGTCCTGTCCTATATATCCATCCATTTTCAGGGCACTCTCTCCTGTTCCTTTATTACATGTATGAGGTCCCAAGAGTGAGTTTTCTGGTTACCAGCAAAGCATCCTTCATTACCTTTCATCTAATGTCTCTCTTTTAAAATACACTATAGCTTTTTTTTTTATTCATCGTCACCATACTGATGCCTAGGTTTGGATCTGTTTGGTAGCTATTCCAGAATAAATCAGCATCTTTCTTGCTATCTGTGGGAAGGGCAGAGCAGGGAAGAAAGTATTAAAGGAAGGAGCAGCAGGTAAGGTTTGAGGAATACCTTACAAATGAAAACATGAAGAGAACAAAAGAAGTCTGTTATTACCTCAGGATGCACCTCCCAAAAAGGAAACCAGAAAAGCATGTTCTGGCCTAACCACAAAGCACCTTCCTTCTCGCTGTTTTGTAATATTTTTTTGCTGAAGAAGAAGAAACACATCATCTCTTATATTTCCTTTTTGTATAATGATGCATGTGAAAAGTAGAATGCAGAGAATAAAAATAAAGTATGAATGTAAGTTTTTTAAGATTGAAGGAGAAAATCCCTACAGGCATTTACAAAGACCCTTCCTGATTACTGCTACTCCTAGTTAATACTAAGCAGTGACCAGAGAACGACCACTGCTTGAATTCTGCTTTTGAATTAATTATAGCTTTTACTTAAATGCAAATAACCTATTTGTAAAGTCTTCAAGCCTTTTTTTTTTTTTTTTTTTTTTTTTGTGAAAACATGGGAATTTGAGGACTTTAACATTTACAGAGATGTTAATCTGCTAAGGTCTTGTCTCATTAGAAAGAAGTATAAGAGACTGCAAACAGAGCACAAATCCTGAAGTGTGCCAGTAACTTAAGCTTCATGGTACCTTACAGTCCAAATGGCCAAAAAAGTTAAGGGGACTGAGCAGGAAGCATGAAAAGTGCCAGTTGTTGAAGCTCCTGCTGTTGAACAATGTCAAGGCCAGGAAGATATTGCAAGCTGCAGTTTATGACCCTTGTATACCAGTCTCTTACATGTATGTCCTCCTTGCTTCTGGCTACTGAATACTTGGTACTACTGATGAAATTACTTTTTTTTCCATCTATTCAATTTAAAGTTGCTGTCAGCAAGATGGAATGAACTCTTACAAAATTCATCATATGTATTTTGGAAAATTACATTGTGCATTTTCATTTCAAAGCTCCACATATAAGCAGTTATTGGTAGCTCACAGCCTTCTGGTTTGTAGAAAATGTACTGTCATTCATTGTCCACCTAGTTTTTTTTTATAGTCTGGTTTCTTTCAGAAAGATAACTTACTGTGTTGTCTGTGTCTGTTTCCTGCAATAACTGTCTTTCTCAAATAACTTTTGAAGCAGTTGTCTGATTTCATCCTCGTTTGACAGAAGTGATCTTTCAGGAAATACAATTTCTACAGATCAAGCAAAAATATAGGGTTAGAAACCCTGCTAGTGCTCTGACTGAAGGAGAGGCTGCAAGAGAAAGTTTTGGTAGTCCTGCTACCCATAGAACTGCTCCCTTATCATCAACCTCCTCCTGTTATTCCCATTAACCCCCTTCAGATGCCTTACTAGTGAGAAAGGAAGTCCACAATGTAGGTGCTTTTCACATGAGCAGTTACTGTAATTGTTAGAAAACACTGCTGGATTCCATATAAGTAGAGCTACAGAGGGGACATAATGTTTCTCAAACCCTGATTTTATTTGTTTTAGCTTCTTTATTCGTAAAACTGTTTTCAGCTATTTAGAACGTAAATGTTTTTGAAGTTGTTTGCTTTTTCTCCATCCTTCTTTTCTATGAAGGCAAAGAATAAGTAAATAAAAAAGGTGAAAAGAAACAGAAAAAAACCAAGGATATTTTTTTTTACTTTCTGCCATTTTCATTGAAATGTTTTCCACTGAAATTTTTAAGTCATTTATATAAGAACCTTCAGTCATACCACAGTCTGTCTCCTCTCATGCTTTAACCTATTTAATCTTGGGAGAAAGGCTTAGCCAACCTGGCTTCTTAATGAGAAACGACTATGGTTAGAAAAGGTTAACATTTTTACTTTTCCCCTGAGACATAAATTGGCAAAGTCTCCAGTAATCTGTCTTGACTATATTGATTTATACTTCTAATTTGGGAACAGTTTTTGTTTAAATTATCTGTTTTGTTTCAAGTAGGACATATGCTAAAAGTCAATACATTTTCTGCTCTGTTGCTAATGACGAAATGTCCCTACTGTCTGAAATTTTTCTAGCAGAATTGAAATCTAAATCTGTCAGCTAATAATAGCACTCCCAGGGCTTTGAGGCTTTTGAATCCCTTTGCACAGTCTTCCCTTGTATTATTTTGTCCTCTTGGCAGGTGTTCCGAGGCTGAGATTTCAGTTTTTGAGGTACCATGAATAGGGTATGTAGAATCCGAATTACTTCAGTTTGCTCAGCTGAAAGGAAGGCTAAGGGCAGTGAGGCATCTTGTGGAACTGTAGAGGCTTTGTTTACTTTAAAAGATGTGGGTTTTTTTAGAATGGACAAGATGCGACAGAGGGTCCATTAGGTCTATCCCTATGTAGCCTTCTTTATTGAATGAAAATGTCTTAATTAACTGCTGTTTCTGACAAGGGCCAAGAAATCAAATATTACATCTCAGTCTATGCACACAACCCTTTTCAAATATATAAAATGAATAATCAAATTTACTTCTGAAAGGAGAGAAGCATTAACTTTTATTTTCTAGAGGAGAATGCACTCATATGTCCTTGTAAAGATTAAAGGGGAAACTTTTTTTTTTCAATTAGATCCATTACTGGAGGAGGAGATGCCTTAGAGTTTGAAATTGCATTGCGCAGAAAGCTCAAACATGCTGCACAAAACGCTATCTGAATGTACAAAGAGACTGAGTAGGGTGTTTTCAGCTCTATTTTTTATAACACAAGAAACCCTGAGAGACAAAGTCTTTGTTTTGCCTTAGGGAGGGTATGCAGGCTCAGGGGAGAAGGAGTTACTAATCACAGATAACACTGTAATGACTCTTGCCAGAAAGTAGCTGGCTCCACTGGATAATAGGATTACAGCCTTCCCTTCTGGAAGACCAGACAGTGCAGAACTGTCCTTCAAAAGTATGTGGTAAAATTTCAAGGCTGGGTACAACCATGGCCCAGAGTTCCTAGTGCTGCAGTTGAACAGGCAGCCGTACTCTGTCAGCACTGCTTATGTCACCATGGACTTTTTCATAGCTTTTCCAGAGAAGTGCAACGCTGGCTGCTAAGACCCATCTTCAGGTGTTTCCAGCTCCCTTTGGAGTGGGAGAGTGAGTAGGCTTTGCTCCTGTAGCAGATGGTTCAGGACATAAGCTTCCACTGCTGACCTGAAGGGATTTGGTGATGGGATGTAGAAACTGTCACTCTCAATCATTGCTTCAACTCTGGTGTAGCTGTTATTTCTGAAGATTTGACATCACTAACTCAGTAGTTAAAATCTGAGTTGCTCTGTGAGATGATGTTGTGGTTAAAGTTTATTTCCTAATGAAAGCAAAAAAAATAATAATAAATGAATCTTTGTTGCATATCTCTAAAGAGGACCTTGACTGAAATGATCTTAGAGGACTCTATCTTTTATAGGGAGTAACCTTCCAGGGTTCAGTAGTTGAACAAGAGCTCAGTTAGTACAGATATCAAACATCATATTCCCATTTGTTACAGTCACTTTTGAATGCAATGTGCTTGGAAACTGTATTTTGTTTTTTTTTCCCCCTATACTGCAGTAGTATTTTAAATAATAATAAGGCAGAAATTAAAACATTCATACCAATAATGCTAATACCCTCCCAGTTTTTCTTAGAAAAATCATTGTGGTTGGACAACCTTACTGCTAGTGAGATCAGTTTGAGAATTTAATATATAAAATCACCTCAAGCTCGTAAGTTTGGGAATTTGGTCAGTTGAAAGTGGCCATCAGACTCCATGTGCATTTTGCCTTTGTAACAACTGGTCCCCAATTAAAAGGTTTGTAATAGGATGGAGTTAACTGAGTAGGCCAGAATGCTTCCTAAAGCCCATGGGTTGTCTTTTCTGCTCAGCACTGTACTTCATCATTTGCTGTTAAATTTTATACTGTGGTATGTCAAATAATGGGAGCCACATAGGCCAGACACCACTCCATTACTGATATTTTTAAGGCATTAAACTGTTGAAATGTCTTTTGAGGAACAGGCACCTTTAAAAAAGTAATACCTTTCCATCACCTATCTGGTCATATTTTCTGTCTTCTAGATAACAGTAATATTTTCTTTACATTGCCAGCTGAGAACCACTTTTCTTGACAATCATTAGAGCAAATGAATGCAAGAAATATAATTTTTCTGATTCAAATACTATTTCTAACATTGATTATAGAAGGAACGGAGTTCTCTTGAAGAAATAGGGAAATTCTTTATATTTACAATGGGGAGCAATTTTTTCTAGACAGTGATTAAGATAAATACTTTCATTTGGCGATACAGGCTGTTCTAGAAAGTGCTTGAGAGTGTATTTTGAGCACTTGCCCTAAGTGAAGCTTTTTGTCATTTACCTGAGACACACTCTCTGGTTGTTATGACTTATGTTGCAAAAAGAGCCTAAACTTGGTACATAAATTCTGTGACACTACCGTATTTTGAAGGTAATGCAGTCAATAGCTGGGAGAAAACCATATGGCTGGAAAGCAGTAATTGCGTTGCCTGGCAAAGAAATATTGTCTGTCCTTTTGTTAGAGGTACGCAAGGAGGAGGAAGCAGAATACAAAGCATCACAGATAATGTAGCCAAGGGCAAGATCTTCACCTGAGCCCTCATGGTGACTGAAGCAAGCCAAAGCCAGGTTGGGACTACCTTTTCTTTTTCCTGCCTGGTTGTGCAATGCATAATGCTACAGCTGTATTTTGCATGGTAGCTGAAGGGAGAATAAATTATGACAGCATGTGAGGAGACCTGCTGTTCCCACTAAGAGCCTTGCTTACAGGGCAGAGTGATGCACACGTGGAGAGTAATAGATGAAAAATGTTGAGGGCCATCCCTGTTCTCTGTCACCACTGCTTATGCCATGTGTTAACAGGCGATCTATCACCTACTGCTTCGCATACAAGGACTAGTGGGGAAATGTGATCCCTAAACCTGCAGGGGTTGAATTCAAGTTATATACCAGGTATAATTCATCAGAAGCTTTTTTTTTTGTCTTGGGTTGTGAAACTGCACAGGCTGAGTCAACAGCAAAACCCCCATCTTTTAACAAAGATCTAGAGACTTAGGTTAGAAAACTTTGAAAGCCAAAAGAATCCAGGATATGATTTCCATTCCTATTAAGGAATGAAACTAATCAGTGTTTAAAGGAAATCAATGGATCAAGATCTGCAAAAGCATTTTTTATGTGTGGATGTACTGGGTTTGCATGACAAGGTTTTGGTATGGGGCGGGGAGGGGGGCTAGAGGGGTGGCTTCTGTGGGAAGCTGCTACAAGTTTCCCAGATGTCTAATGAAGCCAATGCCAGCTGGCTCCAAGATGAACCCATGGCTGGCCAAGACTGGGCCCATCAATGATGGTGATAGCACCTCTGGGATTACATAGTAAAGAAGCGGGGAAAGCCACTGTGCAACAGTAGCCAGGAGAGATGAATGAGAACATGTGAGAGAAACAACCTGGCAGACACCAAGGTACATGAAGAAGGAGAGGGAGCAGGTGCTCCAGCTGGAGCAGAGATTCCGTTGCACCCATGGTGAAGACCATAATGAGGCAGGCTGTCCCCCTGCAGCCCATGGACATTAATGGTGGAGCAGATATTCAGCTGCAGCCTGTGGAGGACCCCACGCCAGAGCAGGTGGATGCCTGAAGGAGGCTGTGACCCTGTGAGAAGCTCATGCTGGTGCAGGCTCATGGAAGAACCTGAGGCCTTTGGAGAGAGGAGCCCACAATGTAGCAAGTTTGTTAGCAGAACTTGTGACCCCTTGGGGGACACCTGCTTGAGCAGTTTGTGGAGAGCTGTAGCCTGTTGGAAGTTTGAAATGTTACATGGTTTCCATAGGCTGAACCATAGGTAACCACACAGAAAATACACCCTTTAAAACCAAGCCTTTTATTTTTTTCCTTGATGATAGAGAAATGAATACATTGTCAGCACTATTCAAAATTTCCCTCATAGCAGTACATTTCATTTTAGCTGAGTGAAACTTAGGGAACAATAAATTTGCTGTCAAAATCAATTGATCTATAGAAATTACAACATAAAATGTTTTGTTTTCTTAGTAATAAGTCTAAAAGATTTTCCAGTTAGAAGGTACTTTGTATGGAGGTGCCTTTTTTAATTTCTTGAAAAGGTGGTAAAAAAGGTGTTGATGGAGAGAGCCTTTCCATAGCTGACTACAACTTTTAGTTATTTCATGATATATTCAAATATAAAATTCAGATAAATATTCACATATTAAGGTTAATCGGAAATTATAAAAACTTAAAGTTGAATTGCTACAAGGAGTTGATGACAAACTTAGCATAAAGATAACTTATTTTAAAAAATACCATGCTCGATAGTTATAATACCAGCTTAATAGTAATAAATTACTATAATGTGGCAGAATATATTATCTTTAACCGCACAATTTTATATTTTTTAGCAAACAGACTCTATTTTGATACTCCCAGTTTCTTGGAATAACGTATCATATCAGAATATTTTTTTAAACTCGGACAGCTAAGATATATATACCATATTTATGCTTAGTAATACAACATTTAATTCTGTATGGTTGAAGCAGACAGAAGATCTTATCTGTAGGAAACATGTTGATGGCCCAGAGCCTCAACTGGATATTCTTTCTAGCAGCAGTGTGTTGACTTCTCTGTACACCAAAAAGAAAATGCACAAATCAGTAGTGATAAAACTCTAGACATCTACAAATGAAAAAACAATTGGGCTGCTTAATTGTTTTGGCATTTCTAAAACAGCAGTTCCACATATCAAAGCCTTGCTTGTCCCAATTTGTATCCAAATTTTGTCATCTGCTGTAACAGCTGTCTCCTAAGTAGCACAGAATAGACTTGCAGACAAATCCCACCACGGGAGTTCTCCTCCAAGGGAAACCTTGTGCTGTGGCAATTAACAGCTTACATGTTTAGAGTGTTGCATACCAGGCGTGTCATGGTGGTGAGATGTTAGAGGAACATGACATGGAAAGTTGACTTGCTTCAGTAATGGGTATAGAACAGCATGTGTGTACCTCTTTTGCGTAGTAAAATACGCCAATGCAGCACATAGAAAGAGGTTTAAATTGAGTATCTAATAATGGAATTGAGAACTGAATCTTAACTGCTCAGCTTGTGCTGGACTCTGTCATTTTGTGCAGGTTACCTAGCTATCTCATTATTTTCCAACTGTGAATGAGAAAATATTTCTCATCCTTTTCTATAGATGTTGGGGTCACAGAGGGGCTTGGAATCACAAAAGCTCTGTTAGAGCTTTACTGAAAACTGTGGTGCAGGGGGTCAGACTGAAAGCTTTGATGTAGGGGGTCTAATATCAGAATGACCTCAACTCCTGTGTCATATATCCCGTCTGATAAACAAGCAGGTTTTTTGTGTTGGGCTTTTTGTTTGTTTGTTTGTTTGTTTTTGTTTTGTTGGGTTTTTTTCCTCTCTTTAGAAGCCATTTTCATAGTAACTTTGAGTTGTCTTTAGATGGGTATTTTTCATCTTCAGGGCTATCTAGGTTACTTTTCTGATTTTACCTGAAATATTAAATGAGGACTTCAAGACCTAGTCTCCTACTTTAGGGAATAAACAAACACTATCTAAAAAAAGCATATTTTCTTGCTCATACCCTGCAAAAGGTATGACTAGTTGCTTCCACTATGATATGATAAATGAGTACAGCAGTCCTATTTAGAAAGATGTTATACTTAAAATAATAGTACAGAGTTAATAATTTTAATTTTAGAATTTTAGTTTTTCTTGAAGGGGAATATAATTGACATATAGTCATAATACATATAAATACAACAAGATGCATAATACAAAAATCTAATAAAGGCCAAAAACCAGACCAGCTTCAAAAATGGAACAAAAATAATCATGCTAGAAGAGTTCTAAGTCTCTGAAGAGCTTTAAACAGCTTGTAAAATTCAAGGATTCTCCTCCTGTCTCCCCACCTACTCCTACTGCAGCTGTTACTGCAAAAGGTTCGATCTAGAGCAGTTAGTTTAATACCAGTTGGAAAACGAGACTAAAATATTTTTGCTGTGATCAGACAAGATGAATTTCACACCTCTCTGTAAAAGGACCCGCTGGGCCAGCAGCAGTCAAGTCACACTTAATCCTTGTTTTGAGGGTTTAGGGGAAATATAAACCCTGTGCTGGTTCTCAGCTGAAGAAGAAATCTGTCCCTTCTCTTTAGCTACTGTGATGTCTTACAATAAATAGGAGGTAATACAAGGAAATACAATATATGGGAATTGGCTCAGCAAGGCTGGCTCAGCAAGGGCTCTCTGTATCACATGAAGTGCAAGTTGTCATTGCTATATGCTGCATCCTTTCCCTGTCCATTTGGAAAAGCAGGTGTTCAGGTTACCGTTGCTGCTGCTGCACTGAGGAGCTGACAGGCAGTGGCAGCACCGAGCAGCCGCTGAGTTCCCCAGTCACGTACTTGAGCCCATCTTACAGGGAGGATTTTGACACGTCTGTTCAAGCTAATTGGCTTGACAGCTAATTAAAGCTAACATGACTGAAGCACAAAGTAAACATGACATCTATGCTCTGCCTTTCATAACTCTGGAATTTCTCTCATTTTGGTGAAGCCTATTCTTGTCACATAGATTGAAATACCTAGTTGATCTTGTTACCCATATGACTGCCCCAAACACCTGGTAATACTTGTCTTAATGCCAAAAAGAATATGAATAACATAATTTAAGCCACTGTAGTGTTAACATGGATAGTCCCAATGGAGGCTCTCCTGTTCATTCGGAAATGTGGTTGAAGTATTAAACTAAACCAATTATTATTTAGAATCATAGAACCATTCAGGTTGGAAAAGACCCTTGGGATCACCGAGTCCAGTCATCATCCCTGCTGTACTCCCCTAAACCGTATCCACCAACAGCACATCCAAATAACCCTTAAACACATCCAAGGATGGTGACTCAACCACCTCCCTGGGCAGCCTATTCCAGTATCTATTTTTCCTAATATCCAGTCTAAACCTACCCTCTTGCAGCTTGAAGCCATTTCCTCTTGTTCTTTCAAGTGGAAGGAGACATACACAGAAGAATTGTCTTTAAAGAAACTGTAACATAGTGGAGTTTTGAACTGGATGCAATGGGTAATTAAAAGGAAATAGCTGCCAAAAAAAAATAAATAAATCTTTTCATTTATATGACATTGTGAAAATATGAATGGCTGATCCATGAGTTGTGGAAAGAATAACTTCAGTACAGTTGAGCTGATTCTGCTGCACATTATGAAAATAAATTCCATGTTTTACTCCATATGGCTGAAAGATAACCGTTGTTTTTACTGTTATTAGCAAGTAAAATTACCAAAACAGAACAACAACAACAAAAATTTGCCCATCAATTCATTCACAACTAAGCTGCACCTTTTCCATATCTAAGAAGGTTGCTTGAAAATGTAAGGGCTGACCTGAGGTCTCCACATGCTGTTTTGGTGCCACAACACAGGAGATCCACTGCATTACTGCAGTATGTATTCACTAGGTGGAATTGAGTTCCAGAAAGTTTTTGGGCAAGCATACTCCCATCAGTCTTTTCCTTCTGTGGCTGATCTGCAGGATGTAGACTCTGTTTGAACAGAATTGCATAAGCATTGCAGTTGTACATAGGCTCACTTGTTCTGATTTAAATTTTGCCTTACAGGGGGGCTTTAGACATGTAATGTCACCTCTCCGGCTGAATTCTTGGTCTGTACAATGGAGTTGTTTATTATTCCTTATTCAATTAATTATTTAGAAGGCTCAATCAAGCAGAATTGCCTTTTCCGCTATCATTTTTACTGCCACTAGTGAAAATAATGCTACTGTGTTAGGTTCATTTTAAACTCATTGTTGATATATAAACACTACAAACATTGCAAACGAATTAGAGCCTATATCTTAACTGTTTATGAATTACTCAGATACCACAATGACAAACATTATAGGAAATGTTACAAACCTATGTGACTTTACTTCAGTAGGTCCATCAAGCATTATTTTCAAGGTATCTGCTTTATTAAGTAACCTTGTATAAAGAAAAGAAGTTGCAAAATGGATGGTGTTTACAAAGTATTGCAACATCCAGTTCAGTGAAACTAATCCTGATTAGGACATCCAAGTCCCATAATAATACGAGTAGTTAACATATCTAGATATACAATAGATATTGGCATATTTAATGCATCTTTTCAATGAAGATTGTAGGAAAAAATCATCACCTATATCCTTGTGTATCAATGATTTACACACTCAGAGAGAGGCCATAAGCAAAGTATTTAAATGACTTGTTTAAAAAACCCAAACTCTTCTTGTTTTAAAGGCAATTACTATAATGAAGTATGAATCAGCACTTTCCAAGCCAGCAATTCACATTTCATGAGTTCACTTGGCCAAAAAAGTGTAGTGCTAGAAGAATGCAGTGTCCAGTCTGGAAAAGTTTCAGCTAAATCTTGTTAGGGTAAAGGACTGTTAAGGTTAATAGGAGTTTTTGAGAGGAAGGGAAGAGAGAAGTAGGTGTCATTTTCTTAGGTTCCATTCACAAAAACAGAGATAAGAAGCATGTCTAAGAACCCTTGGAATAAAGCATGGGTTAGTCAGGATCCAGAAAGCATTTTAAATCTTTTATAGGGGAAGAAATTGCCCCAGCTTTCCTTGAATTTGTAGTCAGGGGTTCACATGAATTTGCTTAATCTACCACTAAAAGTGGCATAGGAGATACTCAAAAGCCACTTCTTTCATATTGTATGGCTCTTCCTCTTGGTGTTAATCAACAGGACTTACAGTTCCCACAGCTATCATATTATCATATTATCATAATAGAGGCTATTTGCTCCCCATCCTTTAATACAGGATTGTATTATTTCTGGTGACATATCAGCTTTGATGCGTTCTACCACTTCCTAAGTAAATAAAGGATATTTAGTGTGTCCTTTTTCTCATGCAGTATATTATTAAATCATTATTTCCTTGGATTAAATATTTACAGAATGGTCAGGCTGGAATAAATAAGGTTTTTTTAGTCGACATATTTTCCTAACAGTAGTAGATGCATGTTTCAATGTTTTTTATGGTTTTTAGACTACTTTTACAGCCTGTATGATTTCCCCTCTGCAATTTCATGCTCATGGAAAATGGTAAAATGCTTATGATATGGACTTTTTTGAGCCTTTTATTAAGCTGCTATGCCTTCAGTTGGGGAAAAAAAAAAAAATATTTACAGAATGGTCAGGCTGGAATAAATAAGGTTTTTTTAGTCGACATCTTTTCCTAACAGTAGTAGATGCATGTTTCAATGTTTTTTATGGTTTTTAGACTACTTTTACAGCCTGTATGATTTCCCCTCTGCAATTTCATGCTCATGGAAAATGGTAAAATGCTTATGATATGGACTTTTTTGAGCCTTTTATTAAGCTGCTATGCCTTCAGTTGGGGAAAAAAAAATAAAAATATTATATTATATTATATTGACAAGAAGATTCCAGGAATCTCTTTCGGGGCCTGTCATCAACTTGCTACTATATTGTATTATTAGTATTATTCAATATTGTCCTCCATGGATTCTGCAGTGCTCTGCTCATAAGCAAAAAAGACTGACTTAGACAAGACTTTGTGCCAGAGATATTAAAGGAACTAATCTGCATGCCTACCTCATTAGGCGGAATTGCTCAAGAACGTGTTGTCCTTATATACTGCTTGCCCCTGTAAGGCTGCCAATGTCAGCAAAACCTTGAGTGCATCTGTCATGCTAGTGCCTGCAGACTTCATATGTTTTCTTATGTGTATTTGCACATGAGTGCAAAACATTTCTGAACAATTTTGTTCTTGTGAGTTTACTCACTTTGTGTCTTGGATCATATATGAACAAGTATCTAGAATCTGGCCAAAACACTTTTAAAACAGGTTAGATGGTAAAGTCTTAATAATACGAGTAGTTAACATATCTAGATATACAATAGATATTGGCATATTTAATGCATCTTTTCAATGAAGATTGTAGGAAAAAATCATCACCTATATCCTTGTGTATCAATGATTTACACACTCAGAGAGAGGCCATAAGCAAAGTATTTAAATGACTTGTTTAAAAAACCCAAACTCTTCTTGTTTTAAAGGCAATTACTATAATGAAGTATGAATCAGCACTTTCCAAGCCAGCAATTCACATTTCATGAGTTCACTTGGCCAAAAAAGTGTAGTGCTAGAAGAATGCAGCGTCCAGTCCGGAAAAGTTTCAGCTAAATCTTGTTAGGGTAAAGGACTGTTAAGGTTAATAGGAGTTTTTGAGAGGAAGGGAAGAGAGAAGTAGGTGTCATTTTCTTAGGTTCCATTCACAAAAACAGAGATAAGAAGCATGTCTAAGAACCCTTGGAATAAAGCATGGGTTAGTCATGATCCAGAAAGCATTTTAAATCTTTTATAGGGGAAGAAATTGCCCCAGCTTTTCTTGAATTTGTAGTCAGGGGTTCACATGAATTTGCTTAATCTACCACTAAAAGTGGCATAGGAGATACTCAAAAGCCACTTCTTTCATATTGTATGGCTCTTCCTCTTGGTGTTAATCAACAGGACTTACAGTTCCCACAGCTATCATATTATCATATTATCATAATAGAGGCTATTTGCTCCCCATCCTTTAATACAGGATTGTATTATTTCTGGTGACATATCAGCTTTGATGCGTTCTACCACTTCCTAAGTAAATAAAGGATATTTAGTGTGTCCTTTTTCTCATGCAGTATATTATTAAATCATTATTTCCTTGGATTAAATATTTACAGAATGGTCAGGCTGGAATAAATAAGGTTTTTTTAGTCGACATCTTTTCCTAACAGTAGTAGATGCATGTTTCAATGTTTTTTATGGTTTTTAGACTACTTTTACAGCCTGTATGATTTCCCCTCTGCAATTTCATGCTCATGGAAAATGGTAAAATGCTTATGATATGGACTTTTTTGAGCCTTTTATTAAGCTGCTATGCCTTCAGTTGGGGAAAAAAAAAATAAAAATATTATATTATATTATATTGACAAGAAGATTCCAGGAATCTCTTTCGGGGCCTGTCATCAACTTGCTACTATATTGTATTATTAGTATTATTCAATATTGTCCTCCATGGATTCTGCAGTGCTCTGCTCATAAGCAAAAAAGACTGACTTAGACAAGACTTTGTGCCAGAGATATTAAAGGAACTAATCTGCATGCCTGCCTCATTAGGCGGAATTGCTCAAGAACGTGTTGTCCTTATATACTGCTTGCCCCTGTAAGGCTGCCAATGTCAGCAAAACCTTGAGTGCATCTGTCATGCTAGTGCCTGCAGACTTCATATGTTTTCTTATGTGTATTTGCACATGAGTGCAAAACATTTCTGAACAATTTTGTTCTTGTGAGTTTACTCACTTTGTGTCTTGGATCATATATGAACAAGTATCTAGAATCTGGCCAAAACACTTTTAAAACAGGTTAGATGGTAAAGTCTCTTTTTTCCTGTCTACAGGAAACTTTTCTAATGACTGAGTTAACATTGAAAGTAATTTTTTTTTTCTTTTTTTGACTGACTAACTAAGATATTGGCTCTTGCATGTATTGGATAAGTCAAGGAATAAATTCCTTTATATTTATTAGCCAAACAAAAGATGACTGTGCAACTGTAAAAACAATAATTGTGCAGATGGTCAGGACTTGTTATTTTATTGTCTCGCTATATGAATGTCTTTCAAATACTTGTCAGGATAGGAGTTCTCTGTGGTACTGGTGGTTGCTTGCATTGAGTTCTTCATTGCTTATCAAGGTAGTCACTTCTCGGTACTGCTCTGCATATCACTGCAGCAGGCTCAAAGGCTCCATTTTGCACAAAAGTGATTCCACATTCAGAGTGTTTACTCTGTCCAACTGATCTTGTGATCCTTCCTTTAATAGCTACTGCTGTCTTTTGTCACCTCCTATTTGTTTTTAATCTGCTTAATGTATGCCTTATCCTGCAGTGTTCCCAAAGCTAATAATTTGTGAGATACCTTATTGTAGTAGGGCTACATGAGTTGCATAAATCTACTAAAATGGTTTGTCTATGCATATTGCCTTCAAAATCTAAAGCTTTCAACTTTGTTCCTCAGCCATCTAGCAGACTTCTGTGATATCATTCTGATTTTATGATGAAACACTGATGTACATCAGTGATAACTAAGATAGCAAAGCTGAGATAACCAAAGATTCAAAGGCCAAACAAAAGGCTATACAGAGATACCGAAAAATCATGCAGAAAATTAGGGTGATGGCTCCCATGAGAACTCCCCTTTGGGATCCCAGTGTATTCTGCTGCATTTGTGTACATTCATGCTCATTCTGATCACATGCCAGAAAGGGTTTGAACATTGACATTGCTTAGTGCCAATGTTTAGAGTGGTACCTGGGGTTTGCATGACAGTGTTGCCGTGGACAAGACATGGAAGTTGAAATTATGAATCCAGACTCCAGTGTCTCCATCAGAACTCTGGAGCTAATCTTTCAAAATAAAACCCAAAGCAGATGATGCTCTCATCCAAGCCAAAGTATGCATGTCCTGAGAAGGACAATTTTACACTGTAAAAAGTGTGAAATGGAGAAGTCTTGTTCTTGAAAGAGGATAGACCAATTGACCTAACAGATACTTTGCCGTCTGACTTCTGGATTTAATGAAAAAAATGATAAATAATGTTTCCTAGCAATCCTATCTTACAAAAGGGCACACTGATGCAGGAAAGAACCAGAGACTCTTCCAAAATAGAGAAGCTGAGAGCTTTGTGATGAATGTTATCCAGCAAGTAATATATGGAATACTAAGTTCCAATTTTCCAATTTTCCATGGAAGCTAGCATAATGCTAAATGGAAGGAAATGCTATGCCTCACGAATGTAAAGCCCTCCAAACAGGTTATTTTAAAAGTGATGGCAGGCATGTGTGCATTTTAATTAGAGTCGAATGATTAATCACAGAACTGGTCCTCAGATGTTAAAGGCTTCAGCCCTACATGCAGCTACTGGTGAAAGTCTGCCTCCTAGCTAAGCTTGGGCATGGTGGTATAAATTTTGAATTTGTCAATCAGTTCCAACCAACCTGGTTTACAATCCAAGACTGCTACTAGCAAGGGCTCCTGTTAGACTAAACCTTGCAGGTTTCACAGAGTCAGTTCTGTTACACAGTGTTGTAATTCATAACTACATTTCTGTGTGCCGAATCAGCAAAAGTAGAGAGGACACGTTCTCTAACTTCAAATTGAAGAGCTACCTCACAGTTTTCTAAGTCATCAAACAACTTTTTGGGGGCATAAATACAGCTTTCTGTCCTTTTACTATGAAAGCGTAATTGAGGTAATTGATGTCAGACAAGGAGATTGTGCATTGCTGTGTAATAGGAAGGTGATGTTGAGTTTGGCATTTAGTGAATGCAGTCTAAGTTTATCAGATGGTTAACCAAACTGAGTACCTCTACTGGCACTATCTTTGAGGACAGTAGTTCTATCAGTCTTGGGATTGACAGTAAGAGCATTCCAGCTGTGCCATTGTGTTTAACATTGATCTGTGAACTTACATAGTTTAGAGTTGGAAAAAAGGCAATGCCATGATATTAAGTAGATAAGGGCTCTTAGTGATACGGATTTAGTTCTGCCTTGCCACAAGATAACTTTTTAAAAAGCTTCTGGCAGTCAGACGTACTCAAGGACAAGTCAACCTGTTTTAATGCACATGGGGGAGGAAAGAAACTAGTGTTCCTAGTGAGAAGGAGTGCATTATCTGAAAAAAAAAAAAAAAAAAGTGAGATAATTAATTTCTGAATCCCTGTCCAAGACTGAACTGTTATACACCTGCAGAATTTTTTGCACCCAGAGATAGGCAGAGTCCACTGACTTCTCAGACTTAGCATTCTTCCTTTCCTTTTTTGACTCTCACTCCATCTGTTCATATAGCACCTGTATTTCTATGCCTCACTGACTTACCATCTGTTTCCATAATTTGTATCTTTCTCCTCTGCTCACAGCCCTTAACATTTATAATGGAGGTAGCGAGACATTAGGAATGAGTGCCTCAACATGTTCATCCTACAAAGTCTTTACGCTAATGGTTTCAGTTCCTGCCTGCTGCAGCATCTCTCATGCCTGTTCCTGCTCCTCCAGGGCAACTTTAGACTGTTTCTAATAGCCCACCATCTGCTTCCATTAAGCAGTTAAATGTAATTTCACCCAGCTGTTGCTGCTGATGCAACTGTACCTTTGTCCATGTACGTTCTATGTTAGATAATACAATCCAGCAGCAGGATTGCTGTGGACCACTGTGATCTGTTTTCTAGCTGCCAGTGACTGACTGGCTTAGCTCATGGTATATTGAGGAAGTGTATTTCCTTCTCAGCTGGATGTTATTAGGCCTGCAGAAAAAAATTATTTCCCTTTCTACATGGATATTGGCCAATTACAAAGTTTATTCTCACCTTTCTTTCACAAGAGCCAAATTAAGAAAGAAAAAGCTGCCATTCAGTGTGAAATATAACGCTGGAAACTGATCCTGTAGTATATTAAAACTGCAGCACTTTAAGTGAAGATTTAATTGCATTCATGTCTTTCATTAAACAACCCCTATAATACACACACAGGCATATTAGAAATTTAATATAGAGTGCAAATTCTCATGCTTAATGGTCCAATTACTTGTGCTATATCAGTTAGACACGTCAGTCAAATAAAATTATATATTAACAACAAACTGGTACTTGCTTAACCTTGACTAGAGAAATCCTTGAGATTGTATTTTGAAAACATTTTTGTTCATGTGGGAAATCAGCCAAAAATATGGAAAAGTGACCTGCTGTGCAATAACAACTCAGTGAAGTTTTTGTCTTTACAGCTTGTCTTTCTTTGGACTGTATTGTCTCATGTTTGTTGTTCTGCTATTAAAGCTGCTACTAGCAGCTTTTGTCTGTTCCTGGGTATTTCTATTCCTCTCCTTGTTTCACCTGTATCAACATAGCACAAAAGACTGCTCTCTGATGCATGTTTCTATAAATGCTTTTAAAGTAACCCACATACTCTCAGTCTGCATAACAATACTCTGGGAGGGAAAGTAAGCTCCATAAATGGATGGTATTAAGGCCTTGAGAACCTTGGAACTCCAGCTGTATTTTAACACACATGATCTTAAATAAAGTCACAGCAACAGTTAATTATAGGATGGCACTGTAAGTATTCTGGCCAGATGAAAGGTAGCGCGTGTTCCTATATCACGTATGATCTCGTATTATGAGTATTTGGTTACAGCTGCTGTTGTGGCACTGCTGAGAAAGTTAAGGATTAGATAATTTTTTAAAGGAAGATCCAGGATTTGTGAAAACCAGGAGAGCTGCAGATTGTAACACCATTGTTGTAAGGGTGAAACTATGTTAAATCAGAAGGTGTCATTTTTAATAACTAAAAGTTATAGCCTTTTTCTTATTGTAACCGCCCCTGTCAATCAACTGATCATCAAAATGGAAAATCTTCAGGAGTTATTATTCCAAAGGACTGAGTCTCTCTGCCATTTTTAGTTTATCATAATGCAATTCAATCTGTCACTGAATGTCACTTTGCTCATCTACACTTTGCTTCTAATGCTTTCAGTGTAACAAAATATAGTTGCTCCCACCATTTCTTAATCTTCTGCTGGTATTCAGGCCATTTTAAGAAGGTGACCTAGTATCATTCTCTCAGGCATTCAGTTAATCTGGTGCAAAAGAACTTTAAATAAGTAGCTACTGTAGTCTGTTTTATGGAAGACCTGCAGCTTTGTGGAGATAGAAATCCCTGTGCTAGGTATCTGAGACATAAATTGGAAAGATATGTGTGTATATATTATTATTAATAAGTCATGTTTTGAGCTTTTACAGTGCCTTTCATGTAAAGCTTTAAAAGTGCTATAGAAATATTAACCCCCACAATACCCTTTTCACAGAAGTAAACATGAAACCCATGGAGTGCATATGACCTGCCCAAGGTCACAGAGCCAAGGCTGCATGTGCATCTTGGCTCTAGGGCTTCTGCTCTAACAACTAAGTTACATGCCCAAATGCTCAGAAAATAAACAAATAGATAAATAATAATTTTCAGTGGGCTGTTTGGGCTGGCTGGAGGTTTAGTCCAGCAGACTGAAAAATAAATTAATGCAGGTGTGTGCATTTTAAATTAACTTTAACTTTGATGGATTTTTAAGAGTAATGAAATGAGATTGAACTCAACTGAATAATGAGCTCTAAATTGAGAAATGGTGTGATAATGCTTTCCATGGTTCAATTAGTCAGCCATCTGTAGTGCCTTCTAGTAATAGTTACATTGCCAGGTTTAGAAGAGTTTTAAATGCTTCTGTCTAATTTTCAAGAACATGTACACATTATACAAGAGGTATAGGATATTGTGAGGAAAATATAACAGGAAATGCGTGTGCATTGACCCACAGTTCAGTAAGTTTAATAGGAAGCCAGTCTAAATATTCCAACTGTTAACTGAAAAAAAATAAATAAATCTGGATATAACTGAACCTGCACCTTGCATTTCCTTTGTAACCAGCTGCTTGAAAAATTTATCTCTGACTTGAATACTTTTATGTCTTCAGGCTCTGTTTCTATCGTGGAGTCCCTCTCTGGGTGCTGCCTGGTGTGTTCCCACTTAATAGGGGTGTCTAGAACTGTCTTCTCTTGCATTGTAGAAGCATTAAAAAAGCACTGACTCCTAACGTACAGTTTATCCTCAGCATGACTCATTTTATCCTCGGTATCTTAAGTTCATAAGGATCTATTCCTTCATCCAGGAAGGTTTAATAGCCTACAGAACTTGGGTATTTTTATTGTATTTAGACTGGGATGATAAGCAAAGATGCTGCTATATTGCAGAAGTATTGGTCTAGGGTAAGAACAAGGTAGCATGGGAGTTTTGAAGACGTTAGAGCAAGCTGAAGAAGGTAAAGCAAATCTGGTCTGATTGTTCAAAGAAGAAATAGCTCTACTATTTCTACTATTCTCTATTTCCTGAAACCTGCTCTGGAGAAGATGGGAGAGATGACAATCCATGTTTCAAAATGGTTAATACTGAATTTATTAGCATCTGGAAGGCAGGAATTCTTTCGCAAAAGGGAAGGTAAATCACTGAAGAAGGTTGGCTGTGTGTTTGAGTTGGTGTTAGAAAGCAGTTACTGTACAATCTGGGAAAAAAAAGGCAGTGGAAGCTTAACATAAACTAGGTTATGTCTTTGACTTTACTGATAGTGATGAAAACTGGTTAAATCTATTACTTTGTGATTCTTGCAATGTACACAGAAGTGTGTTGCATTGACACATCAATCAAGATTTAAACACATTGTAATTAGTTGACTGTGCCTGTTACTGAAAGGGCACTAACCTCATGAACACTGAACGAAGTGCATTGTCTAAATATGTTCTATTAAACAGTATGTATTTATATTAATGTTAACCTGCCCTTGACAAACTTTCATTGTCCTGTTGCTCTCTTGAAGTTAGTAAATAATTTGCTCATTATTACCTGTCTCTGAATAGCTGAATCTTTCCGCAAACAAAAGAGAAAGTGTTTTGTGAACATTTTTTTAGATAAGGATGGTCAGTTTCCGTCTAGGAAAGCAAGTGAGTAGTGAGCCTGTTTTGCCTATGGTACTGAGTATAAGGATCCCTGAAATTCTGATTTAATTATTCTTGTTTTAAATTAAAATGAATATTGCACTGCTAGAGTTCTTCCAGGACCACATTCAGACCACTGAAGTACTGATGGTTCTGTATTATAGAATCTTAATATGGCTGTAGGATTCTCTAGCACTTAAGATGTTTCCTTTTTAATTGTAGGTAAAAACCATGTTACACATCTGCATTTCATCTGTCTTGATCCTAAGGCACATGGATGTTTATAGAGCTTTGTCTTTGCTTATAGACCTCAAAAAGTTCTAGGTTACCCAGTTATTGATACAAAAAGAAAATACTTCAAATATGGCATTGTAGAAATTCAGAGGAGAAAAGAAGTCTTGATTACAAGCTTAATAGATGTTCATAATACTAATTAATACTTTATTATATGCATCTCTTACAAAGACAGACTGGGAGAGTTAGGGTTGTTCAGCCTGGAGAAGAGAAGGCTCTGAGAGGACCTCATAGTGGCCTTTCAGTACCTGAAGGGGGGGCCTACGGGAAAGCTGGGAAGGGACTTTTCACCAGGGGATGTAGTGAGATGACAAGGGGTAATGGATTAAAACTGGAAGAGGGCAGATTTAGGTTAGCTATTAGGAGGAATTTTCTGTGAGGGTGGTGAGACACTGGAACAGGTTGCACGGGGAGGTTGTTGAAGTCCCACCCCTGGAAGTGTTCAAGGCTAGGTTGGATGGGGCTCTGAGCAACATGATCTAGTGGGAGGTGTCCCTACCCATGCAGGGGGCTTGGAACTAGATGATCTTTAATGTCCCTTCCAACTCAAACAATTCTATGATTTAGCAATATTTAATATTTTATGAAAACCAGAATGAGTTCAAGTGAGAAAACTGAGTTTGTTCAGCCTTGAGAAAAGAAGACTTTGATGAGATGTTATTACCATGTTACAGTACTTAAAGCGGGGCTACCAATAAGATGGAGACTCCCTACTTTCAAGAAGTCACATGGAAAAGACAAGAGGTAATGGGCACAAGTTGCTTCTGAGGAAATTCTAATTGAATGCAAGAAGTAAATTTTTCACCATGTCAAACACTGGAATAGTCTCCCAAGCAAAGTGGTAGATTCCCTCACATTGGACAGTTTTAAGTCTCAGCTTGACAGGGTGCTGAGCCACCTCATATAAACTGCAGTATTATCTAGAAAGGTTGGGCCAGATGATCCCTGAGGTCCTTTCCAACTTGGCATTCTATGATTCTATGAACTACCATCGAGCTTGTGAAAAACACCCTTATGTACAAAGTAAAAGTATTTTACCTTCCACAGTTGTCAATAGGCTACATATTTGTCTCTTGCATAGATGAATAATAATGTATTATCACATGTACAACAGTAAACTTCCTTCTAAAAAGATCCTCACAAAACCTGTTGTGTGAGATAAGGTAATGTAATACACAAGTGTTTATTGTCAGACACTTTGTATGTGACTTGAATGAGATGGTGGCTAGGTGGAAGGTTTGTGATTAATGTGTCTTGCATTTAAATACAATTTAGTATTTCATTGCCTAAACTGCACGCTAATTAAAAATTAAAAATTATCTGCAGAATATCCACCAGTGAACATTTATGAAAATAGATACTTTATTATGCTTTTCCCCAAAGATATTGATACAATAATTACAAACTAGCCTGTTTCTAATTATTATTAGGTATGCACATGTAAACTATTATTAGATATCCACATGTATCTTTCATTGATGTAGCTACAGAGTTGTATTTGAAGGCAAAACTGAACCCACTGCATCAGACACAAATAATCCATGCCTTTTCCCAAATAACTCAACTAAGTTCTAACCATAGGTTGAATTACAATTAGCTTATGTCAGGAACCGGAAATTAACATCTGCCCACAGATCAGATTAAATTAAAGCCATGAATATGAGAAGATGCTGCATATTAGACTATTAAGTTAATAAAGCTTCATTCCACCATTATATTGCCCAGAGGCTGCAACTGAAGGTCATAGCTGGAGTTTCATTTTGTTGGTTGCCATTAAATATCCCAAAAATTGACTGAATTTGGCATGGGAGAACCAAATATAAACTCTGTTGGAAAATGCTGTCTTTTTAAGGCAGCCATTCATTATGGCCTTATCTTCAATTAGTATGAATTCAGCTTGAGGATATTTTTTTATAGCTTGCTGCAGGCTTAGTACCCCATATAAGACTGCTGCACTAGCAGAGCTCTGACATTTGACACGTCTTTGTGGTATATATTTGATCCTTAGCAGCACCATTGATTTGTGAGAGGACATATTTGGATCTGTCAGTGAGAAAACAGAATATTATGCCTTCAGAATAGTATTCCAGAGGTTCGTATTTTATCAAGAATACAAATAATAATGTCAGTCAATCACTGATTCTTCCAAAGTGGTGACTACATTGGGTATTATTATTTTATTATTTTGTTAATTGAAGAACATACAGTTCCAAATAGGAAAGGGAATCCTAAAGGTATATTCATTCAGGAATTAAAGGTCACCTTTATATTGCACACTAGCAAGTAGAACCTCAGTAAGATATAAGCTCTGATGAAGTCAGCAAGCAATTAAGGACATTACTCCTACACAACCTCTTCAGCTTACTAGTCACTTAATCATACAAGGTGCTGAGCCTTGTCACCCTGGGCCTAAAACACATGCTTAATTTTAAGCATGTGACTCGGTTACAGGATTCTGTGAGATTACTTCTGCATAACATTAGACACCTGTTTAAGTGCTTTGCTGGATCAAAGCAGGAAGGTTCAGCATTTTGCAGGACTGTGTGTTAACTTCTCTCTTTCTCCTATTGGAAAAACTATTTGCAGATTATGCACTTATGAAGTAGGATGAGAAAGAGCATCTTCTGATTATGTTGAGATTCAGCTTTTTGAACCTAAGTGTATGGGATAATGTGTGCTTATTAGAAGAAGGGGTCCTGATGTATTTCTGTTCTAAGTTATTTTCAGTTGCAAATTTCCAGTTCTCTGCCTTTCAGTTCCAGACAAGTGTGAGAGACAAAAAAAGCAGAGTAGATCTTTGCAAATACTGCTGTTACTGAAATTGTGTTAAGGTTATTGTAAAAAATAAACAGCAAGTTCCTAAATGTGAATATGCCCTGGGGAGAACAAAGTGTAAGTGTCACAATGTGCTGCAAATACTTGGAGTGGCTGCTTGTAAACATATGGTCTCCCCTTTCTAGTTTTAGTATGCCTGATGTCTGATTTTTCAGTGTTAAGCAATTTTACACCTGGTGGGCATTAAATTAGTTAGTATTCATAGCTGTTTTTCTCAGTGATATTTCAGTACACATACATCTTCACATTTTTCGTGGTTTTTCACAATTAGCTGACTTCTATGAAAATTTCCATTGGTCTAATTGGAGTAGAGCAGCAGTGCAGTCCTGCTACTCTTACTTTGCTCCCAAGTAATTTTTTCAAGTTGTACACCACAGACTTTGGACTCCTGCAGTAGATTCAGGCTGGCAGCTGGTTTCAGGACTGACTGGCAGTGCTTCCACTGGAGGGGCTCCAATTCAGAGAGCAATGCCACTCTGCAAGTGTCACCTGGCAGAGCTGGCTGCTGGACTTCAAAGAGAAATGCCCATTGCAAACAGGCATTTTTAGATGTATCATATTCTACATTGAAACTACTTTTCCCTCCCTTCCCTTTTAGTCATGTCTTGCAAGGGTCTGAAGTCAAAGCCAAATGGTTCTTAGATGCAGTAAAAGCAACCTGGCCTACACACCTGCAGTACACAAGATATCAAGTAAAATGAATGGAAAAATATGAAAAGATGAGACAACAGCCATTTAGTCCTCCAAATCAATTACATTTTAAAAAATAGTCTTGTTTTTTGGGATCACTGTGGAAATACTGGCGTAGTTCTGAAAGGCTTTTTTTTGGTAGCTAATAGTTACAGACACAGTGGGAACACTGCTAATGGAAACAGTGCAGAGGTGTGGGAAACTCACTCGTATTACTTTGTGTTTTCATGATGGTAGCACACAGAGGACTAAAATATTTGCTGTATAATGTAATATTTGCTGTATTACTTAATGAGAAGTTTCTGGGCCTATCTGAAAGGACCAATGGGTGACAATATTTAGACAAAGGACCAGAGAGCTGCTTTCACAAAACAAAGTTGCAAAGTGATGCAGAGGGAAGTCCTGGTATTGTATCAATATGTTGGCAGGATGATGTTGCTATCCTGATTTGATACAACCCAACAAAATAAACACAAAGCAAATTTAGGTAATTTTTACCCTGCTTCTGGGGTGGCTCTTCGCACTCCGCTTCATGTAACATTTTTCTCTGTTGGCATCTCATAGGGTGAAGGGTTTGCTGTTTCTATGACTGGGACGTAGTGTCAAGGCCCACTCAGAAAAAGGAGAATTAATGGTTGAAGAGATATATTTTAAAGGTCTTTTTCTTCATTTTGTGTTTTGAGTATTGTTTTGATGCATTGTTTAACTGCTATTTCAGTATCTCCTTTGTTAGCCTATGTGTGTTTTACCAGTAGTCGCTACTACTCTGTTTTTAGATCATCTCCTGACATCATCTTACTTTCTTCTGTCCTGTGGCAAAATCCCTTACTGGAAGGAAAAATCATTAGTAAACCAGTACTAAATAGGCTCTGATTTGCAGGAGTCAAGAGTGCTTTTAAGTGTGTGGATTGATATTTTTTAAATGCACTTATAGATCTCAGAGGATATAATATTGCTTAATTAATATTGTTCCTGAAGTCATCATTTCTGCTGTCACTTACTTTCAGATGCTAACCATGAGGACAAGGAAGTAGGCTTAAGCCTAAGTATGAAAAAAAATACAAGGATATCCAAGAATTGCATAAAAAAAAAAAAAAAAAAAAAAAAAAGTCCAAGGAAAATACAGTATGTTTGCCATACTAATTTATATAAAAGGTCTATTCATCCTGCATTGAATAACATGAACAAGATATTTTCTTTAATATTTTATTTGGCTGGATTGGCTGTGAGGGTTCCAGTACTCTGAAGATCATAATTCTGAATGACTGGGTGATCCATTAAAGCATTCTGCTGAGACATGTCTTTGTCCTGCCAGCTGGAGGATTTTGCCAGGGTTAAGTGCCAAAATAGATCTCAATATGAAAGTTTTAACTAATTCAAGGAAATAATTTCATAACCTCACTGCCAATAATAGTATTCACATATACTGTTTCAGAGAGATGAGGTGAAGCTGATTGTGTTCATATTTGCAAAGTGCTTTGATAAAAAGTTGTTATAGATTGCAATATATTATCATGCTGAATATGTACCTCAGTCTTTGAAAGGGATTGGGTGGATGCAAAATAAGCCAGACAGGATTTTCAGTAAATATGCACTGAAACAGTTTTACTAAATTCTATGAAAAGAACAAAGGCTAAAGATAATAATTCATCACATGCAAATATATAGTTATATGTAGCTATGATAAATGCAAATTAATATCATCTCCTGCAAATATTTATTCTTTATAGTCTTTAAGACAAAACAAGCAGATTCATGCTTACATGTGTTTTATATCAGCACATAATCTTCCTCAGCATCTCAGAGAGCAAACATTTTGCATTAAAACAAAAAAATCTCAAATTATTTAATTATCAGTTTTTGTTTCCTGTACCCTTCTAATCACTAAAAATGTATTATTTTTCACCATCTGCCAGGACTAAGTAGGAATAGTATCAAGCAGGGTTCAGAGCTAATTATGTAAGACATCTGTGATTATATATAAAGTCTGGCTGATATTTTGTCTCCATCACTTGAAGTCAAAACCAGATGTCGCACTGACCTCAGGAATACAAAGCTACCCCTTTGACTAGTAAACATTTTTTTAATTATTATTTTATTGTGCTTCTGTGTGTAAGTTCTTGTTCTGCCATAGCTACTGATGTTACATAAAAGCCAACAGCATGGTCTACAGTGACAGAAAAAAAGTAAAGAAGGAGGCTGCTGGACACAAATAGTAATCATTTGGGTGAGGGGCTGGGCACAAGCTGGAACAGCGGAAATTCCACTGAGGTGTGAGAAAAAACTAACTTACTATGAGGGTGGCAAAGCAGTGGAACAGGCTGCACAGGGAGGTTGTGGAGTGCCCTTTTTGAGGAATGTGCGTTAGACAATCCTCCTTTATTGGAAGACCTGGACTAGATAATCTCTAGAGGTCCCTTCCAGCTCTGACAATTCTGTGATTCTGTGTTTTATGCTGGCTAAACTATCACATAAAGTAATGGGTGCATCCTATAAAGGATTATTCATGTAGCAACCTGCAGCCTGGTGTTGCAGGCAATAAATACATACCTAATTGTTGGAACTTGGATGTTTTTAACTTGGAAAAGTTAAAAACCTTCAGAGAACCTGAAGCTGCTTGTTCAAAATCTACTCTACACCTTTAATCAACTGTGAAGGTTTTATACATAACCATTAAAGAAACAAGTTGTGGCAAACAAGTTTATCGTATATTGGTAAATAAACACTTTTAGCCTTTTAAAAATATAATTTCCCTCAAGATAATAACATGCAATTGTTTTCTATCATTTTCCTACATTTATTTAGACCAAGCACATTTTGGCAAAATTGGGGAGTACACGTTTACTCTCTCACATTTTGTTTCTTAACAAAAATATATATATTCTATGTATAATGTAGTCATTTAGAGAACATATAAATCTTAATTAATATGTTGGTTTTTTTAACTGTCATACTAAGTAATTCTTTGGTGCAATATTGTGTCACCAGTGAAGCTTTGCCATTTACTTGCTTGGACTCTTGATTTTTAATTGAATGATTTCTCATTCTGAAGAGTTTCTCTGTCTTCAGTACTTAGTACATGGACCCTTGGAAATCCTGACTGGTTTGCTGTTATTGTCTCCTTTCTTTATGTTTTCCTTTATTTTTTATTCATGGTTTTCTTCATTGGAGTGTGCCAAAGGTTTTTTTCATATAAACTAAATTTTAAAAAATAAAAAATGCTCTGTGCTTTATACTTGTCTCATACTGGTACAGTTATGCAACATTCCTCAGCTTTGTTGTGTTTATTGCACTTAATTAAATAATTTGTTACTGATAATGAGCAATTTTGCAGGTAAATTATGTCTGATTAAATGCAATAGCTCATTCTTCCTTACTTGTAAATTTAATTGCTACACTCAAGATTGTCCTGTGTGTTGAGATCATTGCTGAATGGAGGGTTTTTTTAATTGCAAAGATCCAGGTTTGATGAATATTTTAAATACTTCGTCTGTGATACTGTACACAGAATATCCACAAGAGGGAACTGTTTTACATAAAGAGGAGTAATTTCCTTGCTACTAAAATACTGCTTTCTGGAACCAAACCCTCCAGATTTATGTCAGCCTGGCACAGTTGCATCCCAGCCTAAGCTATATAGTAGCAACCGGAAAAACAAAGGTTAACACAGTGTTCCTTATGTTCTGAATATATTGTTGAGTAAGTAAATGTTGAGCTCTTCTGTTGAAATGTTAAACAGAAAACTATTCTGAAAACTAATCCGCATAAATTTTCTGTTTGCATGAAATAGATCTCTCCAGGAAAGACAGCTGGCAAAACTTGTTTGGTCTGAAGGCAACGTGAAATGCAGTTGTTGTCACAGTAAATGAAGCGTGCAGCTCTGGTGTGCTTTTCCAAACTCCACTTTATAAAACCAGTACTAGAAAGCAGGTCTTTCCTTCCCTGTAAAGGAGCAAGCTCATATGGTACTTGAGTGTGATACTCCTCAGAGTCATTTGTCCACCTATGGTAACAAATTGGCGAACAAAATACAAAGTTACCTACTTTGTGTATGCTTTGTCTTTAGCAGATAATTCCTGTTAAGCAAACTTTTCACTGTCCATGTAAGTCTCACCAGTTGATGTCAACGAGCGTAACTTTGTATCTAAGTTTCGCCATAAATATTTGTAGAACTGAGAACTATTTGTTCTCAGCATAAGAGGACTTCTGTTTATACAAGTAACAGAAAAAAGTTTTCCCCTGGGTATACAGTGTGAAATTTGTAATCTAGAACTCCTAATGGGTGTGTTGGTTTATTTATGAATAGTTCTTGAGTAACAGACCATAAAATCTGTTATTTACAAGTGATGACAACAGATCTCCTACCCGTCAAAATCTGTGTGTAAATGTTGTGTAAATAGATTCAAAGCAAATTATTTTAAAGTACAGTCTATATACTTTAGTCCACTTGGTTTGCTTTAATCTAGATTTTCTTTATTTCCATCTTTTTTATTTGTAGGTACAGTATTATGGGAACACTCTTTTAGAATAGAGCATTAGTGCCTAATTGTCCTGGTTGCATGTGGAGGGCTCATGAAACCAATGTCTGCAGCACTCAGCTGCAACAGTACCCAGAGTCAAATATGCTGTTTAACTCACGCCATCCGAATATATAAAGTGAGAAAACAAAGACTTTCAGACTACAGCCTCTCTTGTCAGATGATCAGGGCCCTCTCAATCAACAGCAAGAGAAGATACATGCCATATCCATTGCTTCACAGACACAGCCCTTGTTATCTTCCAGGTCAGAACAGAGATGAAACTTCACTGAGCAAAAAAGCCTTCCCTGTGATGTGCTCTGTTACTGCTGTTCATTGCCCAGGTCTTTCAAGGTGCAAAGGGTTTGTGGTTTCCATTAGCTGTAAGAGCATCTCTAAGTACCAGGCACTTAAGAAGATCAGGTGTGGAGTGGCTGTCCTGTCCTTGCTCCATGCCTGGGGTTTGCTGATGGATAAAAGGATGTGTAGGTATGTGTGCAGCTGTGCAAAGGGTAATTCTTGAATGCCAGCCCAGAAACACACATTACCCACATTACCATCAGGACCAGGTTCTGCGCCCAGGTCCCAAGGTGTGTGATCCTGTCAGGACAAAACTTTGTGGTGCAGGTGGTTCTCTAGCTGTGGGGAGGGTTGGTACAAAAGACAGGGCAGGGGGTAGCAGCTGTGGCAGTGCAGGCTGGGGTTGCATGTGGCAGCTGTGACATGCAGTTTCTTCTCACCTTGACTTGTTTTCTGCATCAAGAATTCCTCCGCTTAATTCCTTCTCACAAGAGCCTCCTGGGAACAGGCTGCTTCAGGTGCACTATGTAACTATCAGTTTTCCTCTGGGACACAGTAATACAGTATTTTCTCACTTGTATATACGTCTCTATTATTGTCTAACACTTTCTTTATTCATAGGCCTCTATTAATCCCCTCTTGAAAAAGGAAGAATTCTCGTGAAGGAACAGACTGAAGTGAGACATTATGATAAACTCAAAAATTAGACAAATGGTGGTGTTAATGCACAAAAAAGTGTAGTTGAGAGCCCCATAAAAACCTTTGAGAACTCATAAAATCTCATTACTGCCACTTAAGTAGAAAACCAAAATAAACAAAGCCCTAGCAGATGCAGCTACAGGGACTACTACTTCTAAAGGTTAAGAGATTACTATTTCATAATGGTGGCTCTGTGCTGTGTAGTGACTAGATCAGATGGGGAAATGTCACGTGCACATAGGCTGTTGTATTTTACCCTTGGAAAGATGTCAAGAGGATCTGCATAGTATTTCCTGCAGACAACTGGGTGAGCAATCCATATGCCAAGGGGATTTTAATAATTTATATATTAATATAAACATAAACAAACAAACAAACAAATGCCTTTGCTTTTCAATGGGAATCCGAAACAAACAGCAGGAGAGACACGATCTACATGTTCTCGCTGGAGTTCTACCTCCCCCCCCGCCCCCCCTCCTGGCCGCAAGCGTGTTAAATTAAATTGCCATGTATATTTCTAAGGGTTGACTTCAGGAATGTTTTGGGGATGCGCAGCAATTCACGGCGAGTTTGCGGAGCGCCGTCAGTGTTTCCCCGTGTCAATTAGAAACAAACCAGTCACGGCTTCAGGGACGGGCCCC
>NW_009953758.1:521215-559985 GCF_000747805.2 Chaetura pelagica
CGGCGGCATTAGAATGAGTAACAATATCAACGCCAACAATCTCAACACAGACTCGTCCTCCTCCCCCGTCAATGTGCCCAAGATGGATGCGCTCATCATCCCGGTGACCATGGAGGTGCCCTGCGATAGCCGCGGACAGCGCATGTGGTGGGCTTTCCTCGCCTCATCCATGGTCACTTTCTTTGGGGGACTGTTTATCATCCTGCTGTGGAGGACCCTCAAGTACCTGTGGACTGTCTGCTGCCACTGCGGGGTCAAAAACAAGGTAACTCCCCCTCCCCTTGCCTTGCTGGTCCTGGTTTGGTGTGGTGGTGGTGGTGGTGAAGAGGAGTAGTCGGAGCGGACACCTGGGCGAGGTGGCCCTGGAGGAGATGCCTGGGGCCGGTGCTGCATGGCAATGTGCTGTTGTGGTAGGGTTGCCACGGGGTGTCGGGAGCCGCAACGTGAGGAGCGTGGCTGGAGGGGCGAGGTGTTGGGTGAGCCCTGGGATGTGCCCCCTCCTGCCCCCCTGTCTCCCCCACACCGCACGCTTTCATCTGGTGGCAGGAAAGTTAGACCTGGCGTTGTCTTACCCCCTCGGCGAGGCACACGCTGGCATGGTGGGACAGTGTGGTTCGAACTTGATAATGCAGCCCCGGGACCACATATGATGACGAGGTGGGAGTGTTTATTTACAGATCTAAACTCTCAGTTAACTCGAGGACTGAGAAACTTTGGCCGAATTAGAAGGGTGAACTTTTCAGTCATGTAAATGTTTGCAAAGCTAGTTCCACTCCCCAAGAATCTTTGACACTTATGTTTGATAAATGAAATATAGATATCAAAAAGTACTTAGTGCTTTCGTTAGTGACACACTAGATCAATATTCTCTAAACCAAAGTGACATCTTTGAGGCAACCTCCCTGCCGCTTTGATTTTTGCATATTACCAGCTGGAGGAAAACATAGGACATGAAAGAAGGTTGGCTCCTGGTTTCAGGGGTCTCTTTCAAACCAAAGCTAAGAACTTGCTTCGGTCCAGGCATTAATTTTTAAGACAAATGGGATAGAAAGTGTTAAGATCCTGTATTTGTGAAAGTGGATTTTGACAGACCCCAAAATAGACCAGCAGCTGGAGTTTCTCCCCTTGCCTTTTCACATTTTTTGGATTACAAATGGAATAATATCTGTTTCAGTTATTCCTGGCACACAGACACCCACAAAAACACACACACCTTTTAATATATGGTTGCTAGGTTGCTGCCTTGCTTTGACGTACAGTGAGCTGTCTTTCCCCTTCTCCTGTCCCCACCCCCCTAAACACTCTTGATACAGTGCCTAAGCCAGCTGTACGAAGGACCTAAGACTTAGGAGAAATCAGAAACAAAGGTAGAGCATGAAGAAGTTACAGTACTTGTTTGGGTATTTGTGTTTAGTGAGCTGGGCATCCTGTTTGGGTTGCTTCAAAGAACCAGTTTCCAGTTGGAAATAGAACAGTTAGAGTTAACTTGGCCTGTCTATGGAATAAATGATTGCTAGAGATAAGGAGTACATAAAAGCTTTTAACTCAGCCTTATACTTGAGGAAACCTACCGGACAGTATCACTTCTCTATAGGCATTTTTTATTTTCTTCAAAACCAAACCTGAACTTTCTTAGAGAGTTGTTAGCCAGGTATGATGACAAAACTCAAATGAATTTGTCATAATAAGTGTGTCATGTAAAATACCTTTTCCTGCAGGAGTAAAAAGTGATTTTCAAGAACAGGTGGGTCGTTCAGCTTTACTTTTAGTTTCTTCTGTGTGTCTTTAGCATTTTCCTCTGCACATGATGAGACAAACCTGTGAGGGCTATCAGGGTTCTTGTTGAAAAAGAAAATCCTGCAGGTTATCACCTTGTGTTTCTTTCCTTGAGCAAATGGAAAGCTAGAGACTTTACACAAAGTTCTTATGCATGATGTCTTGGCGGGTCCCAACAATGGACTTTCAGACCAACAATACCCACCCTGGGGTAGGAGGATTAAGGACTCTGCAGGCAGGGGGAGAGAAATGTCTCCTTTTAGATTGTGTTTGTTTGACTTGTGAGGATTTTCGCAGCCTCTGGTGAAGAAGAACTTTCAAGGGCTGATCCTGCATTCCTTACATGCTAAAATTAGGAACTGGAATGAGTTTTATGTTTGTAAGGAGTAACTAGTTATTGCAAAAAAGCTTTACTAGTATTTAGGGCATAAAGGCTAACTGAAGGATCAACTGGAGATGTCTTAAGCTTGGCTGTTATCAAACACATGCTTTGGGCTGCATGGGAACTTGAGAAAGGCTGCTGGTGAAAACTGTGAATGCACATACATGCTTTGTTGACTATACTGGACCTGCTAGCAGAAGCAATTTGACAAGAAGTAGCTCCTCCTACTGCGGGACTCAAGAAGTCTTCTGGACGTTAGGACCGCTCCTTCCCTGTGCTGCGCCTTTGGCTGCTCTGCAGGTTGTAGCAGAGTTGGCTGTCCAACATCATCTTACCATCACCTCCATAAAGAGTGGTCCCAGTGAGATAAATTGTTCTCATGTCTACTTTTCTGTGGCTTCATACTGAATAATTCACATCTATACATGAATAAGTCACGGAGTTACTGTGCTAACACCAGTGTCTCTATATGTTTTTGCAAGGAACCGCTAAAAGTTTCATTTCTTTTTCTGCTATATTCTAAGTACAACATTGTGTTCCTCAGATTTCTCAGTGATTGTCGACTTGATTTTGGGATGTCACACTTTTTAATGGCTGCACAGAAGGAAGAATGTGGGTAACTTGTTTGTTGTTTTTTTCTCCTTAGCTAATTGAATCTAAGGTTGGAATTTAAAAACCTGATATGAACAGTTTAACACCATGTGGTATAAAATTTCACTACAGGTAATTCCTGTTTTGTTGTAGGTGTTGTTTTTTTTTTTTTCTTTTTGTTTTTTTTTTTTCTTGGAGATAAGAATATGAACATTTATGGTAACAGAATGATAAGTGTTGCCCCTTAAAATTCCATATCCGGTTTATGTAATCACATATGAATAGACTATTGTTATTAATCATGTACTAAAACTGATTGCTGAACTTCTAGGATTTTTATGCTCCATACTTGCCTTGTGAGTTGACATTTTATAAAATCTGTGAAAAAGAAAAAATGTAAATCCTGACCTGTGCTGTCAGTGTTTCCTGTAACGTGAGAGTCATTATGATTGAAGCCCTTATATTTCTTTTTACAATATGGTACATAATTTTAGGTGTAATTCTTCGAAAAGTAGCTACAGTCATATTGCAGAGACTTAACAAATGCTATTTTTCTCCTCAGTTTTTATATCTACATTTTTAGGAATGTTTAGATATTGTTCAAGAACTTGCCTTCTCTTTGCTTTTTCTTTGTCCCTTGACCAACTCACTCCTGTTTGTGTCTGAAGAGTAGAATGTGAGATTGAAATTCAGTGAGCTGGCCTCTGCCACCATTAGTTATTTACTCTTGTTTCTGGAAATAACGGAAAAATGAAATAAACATGCATGGTGAAGTACATGGTACACATAGTTGTTAAATGCATATTATATAATCTGTAGTCCTGTGATTATATGGAGCTGCTGTGTTTTCTGTGCTCCTGAAGGGCATTTTCTGCTGACACTTGATAGGTATTTTGGCTTTGAACAAACTCTTAAACAAGAAGAAGGTGCAGTGGAATGAGGGAGCACAAGTTTGGGGCACAGTTGGCTCCTGGAGCTGGCTGGTGCAGAATGAAGTGAAATTTGTACCCTTTCAAAGAGTGTGGTACCAGACTCTGTATCACTGCTCCTGTCTTCCCCACAGAGCTGTACCCCTTGTGTTCCTTATGCCTGCAGGTAGTATGTATCTTTATTGCTGTGCTCCAGCTCATTTCAGTGTTTTGAAGAGCTTCCCCTCTGCTCCAAATTAGCACTCATACAAATAAAATAAAACTACATTATGATTGTAGATGGCAATTGCTGTCCTTAAATCACAAGCCATAATAAACTTCTTTCATATTCGTCTACATATTTTTAAAGTTTAATAAAATATACAGTGCTAGGTTTGATCAGTACAATCCTATCAGCACTCCTATTTCTCTTGAACAAAAAAAAAATTGAAATTTTATGGGAAGCACAACATTTTCAAGTCTTCTTTGTGAAGTTAAGAATTTTCAGCCAGACTTCTGAGGCCTGAGAAAATTTGTAAGTGGAAAAATACCTGAGAGTCAGCATTTCTACCAAACTGGCTCTTTTATAGCTAGGTTTGTTGATTTTCTAGCAATGCCCACATAAATACCCTCTCCAAATAAAATTAAAGAAAGAAACTCAAGAAGGCATTATATATGGAGAAAAGTGTGATACTAGATTAGAAAGCACCTGTGGGCACGTCACACAATCTCTTCATCTAAATCTGTATGTGGAAACCTCACCTTGACTCTTGAAGATGTACCAGCCAGAAGCATACAAACAACTGGGAGGCTCAAGGGATTAGCAGCAGACTGTAATGTGTTTTGCTTATTAGTCACATGCCCAGCCTGGCTCAAGGCACTGAATCGTTCCTGTCTCATGGCTGTCAGGTGGTCTGCGTGGAATTACTCTGCGAGTGTCCCACCGGACAGGTTGCCAGTTGAGAGATGGACAAGGTGGAGAGGTCAAGGACTGACAGGAAAGGTAGTCTCAGATGGTGTTTCTACAAGTGGAAGAGGCACTGATACGGAGAGATGTGCGCTGCTGTTTTCCACGCTTTGAGAAGGACAACACTTGCAGCTCTCTGGGGCTCATAATAGATTTCAGGTTTTATAAATTCATGCTAAAATTGGTAATGCATGCAGAAAAGAAAATGTATGGATTTAAGCTGTAAACCAAATTACCTCGACTGAAATGCTATTTTGATGCAGTATCATGCTTATTTTCAAGGCTTTGCAACACATGCATTTAAGGAGAAAATCTGTGCTCAGAAGGCATTTTCAGCTCACACATTCGCAGATCTGTAAATGCTCGTTGGAAACCATTAGGTATCACAATTTTTTCCACTTTAGCTCAGCAGAAGAAATGCCTGTAATAGGGAATAAAAAGCTTTTAAATAGCAATGATCTACATATGCGGTTCTGATGCAGTGCGAATTCTGAATGCAGAATGAGGGCAGTTTACCACCCCAGAGATAGAAACCGAAAATTTAGAGAGCGCCAGTCCTAAATATAATCTTTTCAGGGACAGGATCTAGTTATTATAATTAAAAAAACAATGATGTTCCATATCTGTCCTGTACTATTGCAAGACAATGGATTGTGAGTCCTAGGAATTGTGTTTCCTTCTTGGAACAGATCCTAAAAAGAAGCAGTATTCTCTAGTGAGCAGGTGAAATACAGAGCAATGCTTGGTGTTGCTTCAGACATCAGCTCTGCTATTCTGTGGAATCCAACTTACATTGACAAAAGTTTATGTGAACTTCAGGGGCTGGTGATAATTCCTCAGCCACATCAGGCTTTAGTTCAGCAGCAGTTCCAGATAACCTGGTCAGGTGCAAATATAAAATAACTCTGGGTGAAATTAGAGGATGAGGTATCTTTTTGGTTCTGTTAAACATACCTAGTTACAGTGCATAAAATTCAGTATTCTACATGTATGAAAACTGTCAAATTATCAGAAGTCTCAGAAGGACACGGTAAATACAGCTTGTGGAGGTTTTCTAAGGGGGAGATTATTGAAGAGTTATGTGTGGGTGTTAATGGTTAAAAAATATTTTTCTCCCCCACATATAATTTCAGTGACAAAAGGAAAGGGACTACATGTTAAAACGCTGTGATAAAGTGCTTTGTTTCTGTAATGAGTTCATATGCTGCTACATGGTTAAAGGCTTAGAATAATAGAATAACAGAATATCTCAAGGTGGAAGGGATCCATAGGATCATCAAGTCCAACTCCCTGATTCTCACAGGACTACAATGTTCCACCCCTCCTGGCAAGTGGAAAGCACTGTAAGATCACAAGACTAGGCTGACTTTTCCACCCCTCCTGGCGAGTGGAAAGCACTGTAAGATCACAAGACTAGGCTGGCATTTATACCAACTTTACACGGGGCAAAATACACAAATTCCAGATTAGACCTCATGGTTTGTAAGTGAGAGCACTCTTTTTTATGGCACATAGGTCATCTTGGGTAACAAGGGGAGGTGAACACACAGTGGAAGTTTGTTAGCACTTTTACGAGTAACATAGCTGGGTAAATAAATGGGAAAGCAAGGTACCCATCTTCCATTGCTGTCAGAGATGTATTGGTCAGGAAAGGCCCACTTTGAATCCTGATGGTATTTATAGCCTGAGAATACATCAAGTTCGCGTCTTTGAGAGGAACACTTCATTCCCTTATATAGTATTCATGGTTCTGTTTAAATGAATGTGCTGCCACTGAAATGTGTTGAGTTCAGTTTGCTTTGAGATGATATACTGCATGTATTTATCTGAGAGTTACAGAAATGGAGAGTGTTATCCAAAGCTTGTTGAAGTAGAGGGAGGCCATCCTAATAATTTCAGTGGTTTTGGACTCAGGCCTAGATGTTCACAGTGTTCTAGATTAATCAGATACTTGTGTTTTTTTCCCCCCCTGATGATTCTTATATTAACATTTTAAGCTTTTAAAAGCTTTCTTATTTTACTGTAGTGAGGTTTATTTACTTGGCTTGTGGCCATTATGTCTGGGATTTCAACATTAGAAACATAATATTTAAAAATCAGACAAGGTAAGTTTCCATTCCAGTTAAGCCTTACACCTTCTGCCAGGCCGTCCTTGGAAATGAAAATTTGGGTGCTTGAACTACTGACAATATCCTATCACGGCATCTCTCCTGCAAGCTGATGTGCAACAGCAAAAATTGTCTCATTTTGTAGAGCCACAGTAAGTCCACATTCAGTGAAAGTGGGAAAGGTCCCTCACCCCATGGATCACCTGCATGATGGAGACACGCCTTGTCCTGGAAATTCCTTTGCATGTCCTTAGCTTCACTACCTAATTTAAATAGCAGAACAGCTAACTTGCAGTGGAGAAAAAAAGACAAATCTTATCACCAGGCCAGAAGAGTTGAAAGGTACCATAACATCATAAAGAATTGTAGCATAACACAGCAACTGGGCCAGAATTTGAGTGGTTTGTCACTGTGACTGTTAGATACAGGTCTACCATGTTGCACTTCAATTGGTTTTTATAGACTGAGAAATAAATTTATAATATATTTTTGCTCATCTTTGTCCAAGCAAATGCTGACTGAATGTTTGGCATTTCCTTGCTTTTTATATTTCTTTTTTTTTTTTCTTTTTTTTTTTTTTTTTTCTGGCATCTATTACATTCTTATGTAATGGTTTATTTCTTATTCGTAAAAGTAGAAATGTGACTCACTCTAATTTGCTATTATTAATGAGATTAATTCTAGCACTACTGATGTTGGATTAATTTTTTATTTTAAATATAGGGAAAACGTTATTACAGATATGTATTTAAAAATAACTATTTGTAAATGTTGACCTTAATATTTCCAAAATAAATTGAAATATATAGAGTGATTCTTTGTTTAAGCATCTAATAATTTTTTTCTAGTATGAACTCTGCCCTGTTAAACACAGCTGTGATTATGCATGAGTATTCTGCTGGACAGAAATTACTTGAAAATGGTTACTAGCTCTTCTGACCTGTAATGGCCATAGTTGGTGTAGAGCAGCACTTCAGATGCTTTCAAATATCATAGTGAATCCTTTGGCTACAAGTGATTTGACATAGCTTTCTTGAAAATGAGTTTGCTGATCAACAGGCAGATGTTTGGTGTTTTTACCTCTTACGGATAACTATATTATAAATATTGTTTCATAAGGAAGCTGGTAAACTCTACTTGGGTTCTGAGGACTGAAGGAAAAACTCTCTCTTTTTTCCTTTTAATCACAATAACAGCCCAGTTAGGAGAAAATATTGCAGGGTCTGTCTACATGTGGTACAAACGTATTTCCCCATGAGGACCCTTCAGATAAATTGATTTTGTTATGTGGGAATTTTTTACCAGCTTTTAGTTTTCATTTTCTTCTATTCATGTCACATTTCTACCCAAAGGCATCTGATTTCTTCAGCATCAGAAACATCAGAAACAGCTGGTTTTATGTTCACATTATTTTCATATCACTTAAGACTGTCAGCAATAATTAATTCTTGTTTCCTTGTGTCCTCCACTGCAAATTATTTTTCTGCTGTCTGCAGGATAAGGTTATAATCACTATTTGTTATGTTGTGCTTTTTTAAGAGATGTGGATTATATGCTTCAGTAATGATGTCTTCAATTGAGAGAGGGTCTGTGTTTTGGTTTAAGGCCATATAAAATTTTACGTGACTAAATGCTGCATTTCCTCCTCTGACTCTGCCTTCTGTATGTAAGTTGTGGTGGTGTCTTTTCATGAGTCAGAAGAGCGGAATTTGTATTCCAGATCTGTTGTTCTGTAAAGAAGACAAATCTAAAAACTTCACAGTTTTCATATATGCAAAAATAATTTTTGCTACTTCGTTGGAATGTGTGCCTAGGATATAATAAGTTTTAATTTACTAAAAGTGGAAAATGTCCAGAGTGTGGAGCTTTGACTTTGCCTGTATGATTTAAGTGATAAAATTTTAATGTTAACTTGAATGATATGTACTATGGGAATATATAAAATACAAAGATATATGGTATCTTTGAGTTGCCAGCTAAATGATAAGATGGGATTCTAGAAGTGGAACTAAAATATGTGGTTTTTTTCTGATTTCCAATTGATAGGATCATATTTGTTATAAAGTTATTGAGTAAAACTCACGCAGCAGTTGTTAATATGTAGAACTTAAGTCAACATTTGCACAAGACAGCTGTTTAGACACCAAAATTTATATTTAAGATCTGAATAAGGAGTTTGATTTCAGAGTCAGTGATAATTTCAGATGGTTTCAGGAGGTGTTATTGTTCTTGAAAACTTTTATCCTCATTTACATAAGTATCAGTAAACATAACAGCTAAAATCCAGACATCTATTATTTTTTAAAGCTGACCTTACATATTATAATATGGGCTTGAATAGGGTTTACGTAATCTGCTGGCATCTCTCCTCTATATGTAAACATAGGGGAAGGTATTTCAATGTTTGTAAAGTTACATACTGTTTTAAAGCTCCTTAAAGCAGCAGTGTCTCTTGCATTAACATCTAATACTCAAATTTTCTTTTACTGAGGGGGTTGATACCCCCAATAAAAATATTTATTTCAAGCTGGTTACTCTTAGAGATAATTTCAATTAAAAATAAGCTAAAAAATAAATTTTCCATGCTCCCATATTGAAATTGGGGGGTTAATCAGAACATGTCTTTTCTGTAGCTACAGTTGCTTTAATAAAGCTGTAGACAAAGTTTTTCCTTTCTTGACTATCCCTGTGATTATATCTCTTTGGATTTGTGTTCTTTAAAGTGAGAAATACTGACAGCTTAAAGTGAGTAGATCTTAATTTTGCTCTTATGCCAGATGTGTATGAAAGTAGAATGTGTCCTTACAATTAATTACAGAAATTTTATTTAAAGACCTCTTTTTCCTATTAAAGACTGGTCAAATGAGAGAACATATATTCAGAATTTGTAGATGTGGAAAATAGTTCGATCTCTAAGGTGAAATGTTTGATTTTTCATAAGCAACAAAATGAACCCAGAATTTCCTAGACTTTTCTGGTTTTTATGCAGAGAAATACAATATTCGTTTTTGAGATAACTAGTATTTCTGCCTGCAGCAGCTGAAGGGTGCTGTAGAACAGACCCCAAACTTGAATCAGGTGCAGTAAGAAAGTAAACCTACTTAGTTACTAATTGCTAAAATACTCCAGTAAGGATCAGCCGGGGTATTGCTGAGTCTTGTAACAGTGATTCTTGGGTGGGTCACATTGCGTAGGGAGCTGATTTAAGGGATGTGGGTGGGTGTGTTGGAGGGTGAGATCATGGGGGATAGAGCTTCAGGCTGTGTCATCTAGCAGTGACTGACCTGTACTGCACTACTGTGCTCCTGAGGTGGTAGGGGAATACAGAGATACCTGATTGCATGATTATTTCCTTGAAGGGAGGAGCTGAGCTATGGTGAGGACAAGCTGTGACTGGGAGATGATATTAGCTCCAGATCTTCAACTATCATAAGTGTTTTTAGGCATTTTTACTGAGCAGAAAGGATTTAATAGTTAAAATTTGAATACTGAAAAGTTTTAAATGTGAGGTTGTTTCATTATTAGCATGCTAAATATTAATTTCATTATGTCCTTTGGAGAATATGTCTTTGTTCACTTAAGATATTTTAGCTGGATGAGGAATGCACTTCTGAAAGCAGATTCTAGCTTTTCCAGCATGATTAAGTGGATTGCCCTTAGGTGAAACTATGTAGGAAGATGAGCTCCAGGAGCACACCTGCCTGTTCTACTCCACTTGTTAATGGGTCTCAATCCCCACAGCTGGGCTGGATTAGTCTTGAGGAGGTTATAAATTCTGAAGTACAAGGATTATGTCTCATTCCTTGAGAAGCTAGCCATGTTTTTAGGGGAAATCTTAGATGAGCTTTTTTTGTAAGCTTTGGGCTTTATTTTCCTTTTTTAATTTTTTTTTTTATTATTATTTTTTTAAAACCAGTATGCAGTGTTATGTACAGCTTCATATAATTGCTCTTTCAGAGATCTCTTTCTTTTATTATGCCATAACTCTTGACTTCAGCATTCAGTTGGTGCTTGTAGGGTCTCTGTTGTGCCCTGGCTGTGCTGGCCTGGGCTGGCTGCTGAGGAGAGGACTGAACCAGCAGGTTGAGAAAGATGATGGTAAGATGGTGACTTTGGATTATATCTTACTGTCTTAAAATGTTAAAGCTGTTGACCTGTAACATGATTAATTTCAGTATAATTAATCTAAATTTGTCCAGAAGAAAATGGGTTTGGGACAGGTTATTTAAAGCAGTTTTTGCCTTTTTGATCTAATCTGTGACAACAGCTCATAATCTTGGTGCTCAGATTTCTCAGGATGCTTTCCCTGTCACAGAGAGCTTGAGCTCTGGAGCTTTTATTTTAAAACACATATTAGAAGTGGAGAGAAAGGTAATGGTAACTTCAGTTAAAGGTAAAAGTTCCAGAAAAGCTTCTGGAAATACAAACAGACTTTTAAGGATTAATGTATTTATGTTAATGTTATTTTTAATGTATTTATGTTATCTCAGCTCAGTAAAAAAGGTTTATGAACCAGAAGTAGAGGAACTACTTTAAATGCAGGCTTTTTTCATAGCATTTTCAAGCACTCAGATTTGTCTTTTCCTTCAGACAATTTTTGGGAATGGATTGTTTTCAGCATTAACTGTAAGGCTGTAGTTTCTGTTAGTTTGTAAAATAATCTTTGGATTTTAAAATGAATGTAAATTTAGGCTATTGTGTTAACTCTTCTAGAAAATATGGAATGCTCATTACTTTTAAAATGAATAACTCTGGCAATTATAGGTATATGAGAATGTGCTCTGAGAGTTGATGGAAATGAGAGTTGACTTAATCTCAGAACAAATCATGTGTTTTAAGACCATAGCAGTGTTTTGGCCATTAATATCAGTGACAGTAGAGGGTTCTTCACCACTATAGTTAAATTGGTGTTGGTTCCTGGATGTGTGCTTTTATATGATTAGCTTATTTTGGTTTTTTGGGGGGTGCTCATTTCTAAGAATTTAAAAGAATACCATGCTAAAGTATTAGATCATTATTTTGTTAAGATACTTGGATTTTTTTAAAAATTATTATTATTTTAAATTAAGATACTGGTTTAATTCACTGCAGACCCTATAGAAAATGCTACATTGATGTAATGTGTTTTGTTTTTTTTAAATTACTACGTACCTCAGAATTTACTTATAGGCTGTTGCTATTTGACTTCTGACCTCAGGCTTCTGATTAGGTTGTATAGTTTTGAGTTGATGCTGTTCAAATGTGTCACCTGACTTTTGAAGGTGAAAACCTGAGTGTCTTGTGTAGTTGTGTGGCACTTGGAGCTAAAATTTTATGAAAATGTTTTAACATCAGGAGAGATATACTGTATTTATTAGAGACAGGCTTCGGAGAGGTGGCAGCACTTACTGGAAGCTGGGTTATGTTTTGTATTAATACATTTGAAGTAAAACTCATTCCTGTACTGTATGTCAATGCTTTGGCACCATTTAAGTTCCATTTAGAGGGCTGAAAGGCTTGCGCTTTTTCTAGTATTTTCTGCAAGTGCGAAAATTCGTTGCTAAGCCTCTGGGATATTGTTTTAAATGTTCCACTCTATACAAGGAGTGTTTTGTATTCAAAATTTGACTTAAAACTTAAAAGGTCTATCTGAACTGTTTCATTTTTGTAGTATTCACTTGGTCTATATGCAGACACTTTGAATACGTTTGCTTCAGTGTAATTAAAACCAGTTTTGGGTACTCGTCCATGCTGGATTTAAAAAATTATGTTACTTTTAGAATCTAGGAGTGTTCCCACTTAAACATATACTTGTTGTTTGTACTATTTTTAGCTTCTTTGAACAACACATTTTCCCCAGATATTTATTTGTGAATGCTGTGTTCTGTTCTTAAAAGGAAAACCTCTCTGTGTCTAGATTCTCTTTCTGTATCCAAGAAAGGAAAGAAGCTGGGTTGGTTTACTTCTTAGAAATCCTAGGAGATGGGGTAAATTAGTTAAATCTAAAATGAACCCACCTGGTAGTGCTACCAATGCCAGGGGAGAACAGGTGAAAAGAATCTGAGCCAGAATAAACATACAGAACATTCTATAACCTGCAATTAGAATGTGACACATCACAAACAGTAGACTAATCTTGGTTTTAGGCCATTTACTTTTTGTATAGTATTTATAAGGGAAGGGATTAATATGGTAGTTTGAAAAGCTTGTTTTTGTTCCATTGCACTAAAGCTAAATATTTTCTCATTATTATTAAAACAGATGTATTTAATCCATCCTATAAATAAGCTTCAATTCCTTTTATGTGTTTAATAAAAAAATATATAGGCTGACATTGCTTGAAATAAAGTGAAACAATGTTATTGTTTCAGCAAAATAGCATACCTGCTTAAAATTTGGAAAGCTATTATCCAGACTAACAATCATTTAACCGTGTTCTGCCAAGCTAATTTTGTCCCCAAATTTATGTTTGTGTAAGAAGAATACAAAAATCTCTATACAGACATTTCTGTTGCCAAAATTATCCTGTTCTTTAAATTCTCTGCAATATTTTTAATGTAGTCATTGCATCACTGGGAATAGGAATGTAGCAATGACTGTAAAAATTGAATTGTATTACCTGATTTGGGAGGCATGCAAAAGCTAAACAGTATAAATGCCAAGAAGAAGTGAATTAAATTAGAAAAGAAATGGCAATTAAGTGATTAAAGCATGATGTGTATTTGCAGTGCAGTGTTTGTAATTTGGCAGGCTCCTTCACATACTTTCTGGTTTTATTATGGCACTAGTTAGACATTTTTGTGTTGATACGTATGTTATGGAGAGAAGAGTTCTGATGCACAACCTTGGAATCATAGAATGGTTTAGAAGGGACATTGAAGATCATCTAGTATCAGCTTCACTGCCATGGACAGGGACACCTTTCACTAGACCAGGTTGCTCAAAGTCTCATCCACCTGGCCTTGAACAACATGGCCCTACTTTTCTAGGGAGCTGGCACCCACTCCTCTGGGTAAACAGTTTCTTCCTAATGTCTAAACTAAGTGTACCGTCTTGCAGTTTGAAGCTGTTCCCTCTTGTTCTATCATTCCATGCTCTTGCAAAAAGTCCCTCTCCAACTTCCCTATAGCCCCTTCAGGTGCTGGAAGGTGATCTGAGGCCTTCTGAGGTGATCAGAGCCTTCTCTTCTCCAGACTAAACAACCTCAACTCTTTCAGCCTGACTTCATAGGAGAGGTGCTCCAGCCCTGTATTTTATGAGTTAAGGGCAGGTGCCTGGGCCTTTTGGCATGACTTAAGTGGAGAGAGTAGGCTGAAGAGATTTTTGTGATCTTAGGAGCTTGTGAGTTACTTGAATATATATGACAGGTTAATGCTTAATGTTATTCAGAACTCTGCTGCTCTGTGGTACTGGTCAATTGAGTTGGAAATGCATGTTACATTAAGTTGCAATATCATGTAGCAGTCTTCTGGCTTCTAAGAGTGTTGAGATGTCTGCAGCCTGACTTCAGATGAAGCTGCAAGTGATTAGTTTTAGAGAGAAATTACACCTTAACTCTTTTTTTTTAGTTTACCCAGATGGCTTTCTGATTACCTTGGTGCTGTGCAATGCTATCCTTTTATCCTGTTTGGAAGAAACTGTTACTATACAACTTAACAAGTAAGCATTTGTTGTATAGGTGTGTAAAATGTAGCTCAGTGACTGGATAATGGTTAAACCAGAAACTTTCTATTTTATCTTTTTCTGGTAAATTTTTCCTATGATAATTTTACACACTCATAGTAGCAGTGAAGGGATTAAAAAAAAGCTACTGACTTCTCTTTTGATGCAGTAACTGATAGAAATTGGTTTTAGAAGTTACCAACAGATAGGTTTTTGTTATTTCAAATAAAACAGCAATTTCTTAAAATATTAAAATAAAATTTCTTAAAATATATGTGGTTCTATGGAAGAAAAAGTAGTGTAGTATTTTATCACATGTAGTGTGCAGTTTTACAGCTAATGACAGATCATAAGTGTGTGCTGTCTAAATGCTACTTGGAAAATGCTATTTTTATCAATCCAGAGTGAAATTTTACAAAATATCCACATAGTCAGATGCCACTGAAAAACTTGACTTTTGATAGCACTACCTGGACTGATTTTTATTCTTGGATGCTATTTAAGATTTGTATCCCCAGACCCTAGTGATCTCTTAGGTGGGAACTTTATGTGGCATTTGTATAAATGTAACTGGTAAATGTACAGTCAAAAAGTATTCAGAGTACTATTTAGTATTTATTTGTTTGCTTTTTTCGATGAGTTCTTTTCCAATGAAATGCTTCTATAATCATAGTCTTAGTCCCTGCTATTTTTGCAGGAAGACATCAATTAGGTTACCCACAGTTTTCCTCTCTTTCCCCTATGCCCCATTCCTTTTGCCAAGAGGGCCATTCTGTGGCTTTGTACAAATACCTTCTTCTAGTATGTTGGTTTTGGATTATTTTGAATCAATATCACACAGAACTGGTGCAATCTCAAAGTAATACATTTTAATATGCTACTTTGTGCCAGCACAGGTTTGTGTACACATTTGTCTGGTATTCTAATTAATTTGGGACCTTGGGCATATGCATTGTATAGAAATTGGAATGAAGTGATATTTGCCCATAGTACAGTAGTGTATGGCTATAGAGATCCACCTAGATGCATCCACCTATCAAGATGGGTGCATCTTACCAGGCAGTTTGTATATTACTTTGAAGTGTTGTAGGCTTTCTAATGGATTTTTGTTTTTTCAACCAAAATTCAATAAGGGTCCCACTGGCACTTTGGTGTGAGATCTTATTATAATACAGACTTTAAAAGTCTCATTATAATAATATCCCCAACAATTTTTGAGTTGAAGTTCAGCTCTGTGCAGGTGTCAGTAGGAGAGTCTTGCAGAGGGGGCCCCCTGTGTTGGGCAAGCTGGCTGAAGGTCTTTCCTGGGAACTGGAGGTGGTAAAGGTTAATAGAGGGATCTGCCTTGTTCCTGAAGAGAAATAACATTCTGTAGGTTTAAAAGAGTTATCTCTTTCATTTTTTTTAATGCATCTAGCAAGTAGTAAAATAAAATCAGAATTTAAGTAATTTTTATCTGCTTAAGACTGAAACACTTGTTCCATGATGTTCTGAGAAAGTTTGCTTCCTATTAAGCCACTGTCAGTTCAGGTTCTTAAATCAGTCTGAAACACTTAACTGCATAATTTATTACTATTAGGCATACAAATGGGCCAGTGCCAAAGCTTGAAATCCACATACAGGGATTTAGAATCCAGGCCAAGAATTCAAGGTAAACTCAGCAAATCGTTGGCCAGAATTGGCAACCTCCCAGCACTCCAGGTCCAAGGCCATTCATTGTCAACTCTGACATTGCAGCATCTGAAAGTGTTAGCTGTTTAGTTCTTAAAGCATTGCAAGTCCCTTGATATCAGTATTAAGGAGGTTAAAAAGTTTAAAAACCCAAGTACTCCAGGATTTTGTGATCCCTTGAGTTTCCAGGGATGAAATGTTATCTTTAAAACAAAGAGAATCTTGGGCTAACTCAATTTTCCACTGAGATGAATAATTAAGGGGGAAAAAAAAAAAAGCACCAAAAGTACTAAAAATATACCTTGCAAGGACTAACATTCTATAGTATTAGAGATATTGTAACTCACTGTTTTATTTTTAGCTGCATACAGATCCTGGAGGGTAATGGAGGCTTATTAGGTGCTGAGCTATTTATTTATTTATATTTTTTTTAGATTTCATATTGAGCTCTGATAACTTGTTTTCTTTATTTTCCTTTAAGGAGTATTTTTACTGAAACAAGAAAATGTGCCCTGTAAGTTTGGGAGAGGTGTTTCAAATATTGGGAGAGTCTCTGCTAAGAAATGTCAAACAGTACCTGTTTAATTAGGTGTTCTAGGATCACTATAAAATACAGATATAAAGCATCCATGTGTTGTGCAACAGCAGTTGCTAAAATTCTGGTGTGTTACACAGGAGTGGGAAGTTAGAGCTGGGTGACTGAGATCTAAAAAAAAAATGTGTATGGGTGTGAAAAACATCAGTCATCAGTTAAGTGGAGCATAGCAGCTGTGTAAGAGCACATGGAAGCACTCCAGGAAAGAAAGCTGAGTAAGGAATATTATACTTAATGCAGATTTGGCTTCAGGTTCTTAAAGGTGTTTACTCAAAATGTAATTTGGGAAGAAGCTCAAAATTAAAATAATCTCAAACATAAATGCACATCCATAATTACTAAGGGATGTGAATGAACCTAGAAAATAAGCCACTTCTGTATTTTGATGGAAAGTTAAGTTTTGGAGAGTGAAAAGATAAGAAATGTCAGATCACATAAGAGCCTGCAAAATATTTTTCACTTCTTGAGCCTGGTATCTTTCTCATCTTTTTTGAACACCATAAACTCTGTCCTGTCAGCTTCCATGGAGGCCTCCTTGGTTTATATCGCACAAGTAAGATCACACTTCTTTACTCTCCCTGATGTCTGCTCATCTGAACATGTGTATTGTGCATGTTTTTTCAAGAGGAGAGAGAACAACAAAAACCTGCATCCAGAAAACTTGAGATCTGGAAGGCTGTGCTGTAGCAGCAGGGTATGAAATCTACTCAGGAAAATAATGTGCCTGTCTCCCATCTCAGGGGTACAGAAGTTGTGTGGGAGGGTGTGGAATGGCCTGGCCTTGGAAAGGGAAAGCAAAGTGCTGAAATGGGCACAAGGAATGACCTGAAAATATTCTTTAGGTTTCAGTAAACCAAACAATATCATTAAATATTAGCCACAGGCCTGATTGATATAAACTGCAATATACAGAAAAATTCAGCAGCTTTTGTGCTTGCTGTCTGTGCAAGGAAGAGATTGAAAGTTTGATAGGGAAGGAGTGAAGAATAGCAGCTATGAACCTTCATAGTGGTGTGTTTTTATTCAAGGGGTTTGTCCTAAAAGATGAAGAGTATTGAGGGGAATAAAACACAGCAGGTACCACATCATACAGGATGATTTATTGCAGTAAAGAGGGTGGAAGACTTGGGAAGACTGTAGGAAGCTTGTTGCTAGAAAAACATAACTTGCTTCACATTTGCTTGGTCCATGTCCAGTGCCCTCTTTTTATCCAGTGTAAATAGGAAAAGGTTGTGGTACGCCATGTTGGTCTCAATTTATCATCCAAACATTTCTTTCACTGACCTTAGTGTTAATTTTGCATTCTATCCAAAGTCAAAATACTTCTTTCTGGTGTAAGAAGAACACCCTAAATAGACTGCCATTTATATAGAGCATTTGAAGGCTAGTGGATTGCTCTGAGAGTTCCACTTTGAAAGATAGGCCAAGGGTGCAGAAGGAAACAAATATTATATATAGTAAAATGAGGATAATCTAAGTCCATCACAGGAGCCAGAAGTTTTCTTTGTAAAAATGGAAGCTTTTTAAATGACGCTTTTTTAACCTTTGAAGGGAGAGCAGCACAAGGAAGCTAATTTTTGTTTGCTTGCTTTTGATGAAAGGGCTTCCTAGATACAAAAATCCTATGTAAATTCCAAGGTAAAAGCATGAAGAAACTTTAGGAAAGAAGGTGAGAATTTAGTGTATCGTGGAACAAAGAGAAACCTGTATGATGCCAGAGAACATTGACGCTTCTACCTGCAGCTACTTCAGCTTTACTAGACTGGAATTTTAATGGAGGTAAGTAAGCCTGGCACAGCTGTTACGGCACAGTGAAGTTCAAGCATCACAGTGTATTTTTTTTTCTTCCTATTTATAATAAATTTCAATGCCTTACTTGCTTTTACTTCGAAGTAAGGCAATTGGGAAGTTTGGTATGACTTCTGATTCAAGTATCACCTTTTCTGGCATCTTGTAAGTTGTAGAGCTACTTAACTTAAAGATTTTTCCTTGGGAGATTTCCATATATTTCTTTGAGTCTCCAACTTGTATAACTTAGACAAAATAAGCACAGAGTCAGTGAAAATCAAGTCTTGTCCCTACAGGCTTTAAGTCTTTAAAGTATTGTGGTCGCAGAGATGAACAGTAGATGATACATACTTTTTTTTTTTAAAAAAAAAAAAAAAGCTCTGAATGCGGTGGAAAAATCTTAAGTAAAACAGAGTCACAGTTTCAAAACCTGCTTTGTAGAGGCTTTCTGTATGGAAATGTGGAGGCAGATATGGCAGCTGTAGAGGGATGTAATATACACAGATGAGATTTACACCTTAATAGTATTGAGCACTTTTTCTGAGTGCATCACAGATAGCAGAAGCATTCTTGAGTCCGTTTAAGGCTCTGAGCATGGAAACTAAAGCTTTAACTGTAGATCTGCAAGTGTCCTGAGCCTCTAGGAATTGGGCTATTCAGCATACCTGTGCACTGAAACAGTTGATTAATGTAATATCTCCCCCAGTTCCCATAGTCATACTTACGGTGTGGTGCATTAGGCTCCAAGTTCTGCCATAGCTGTGTCCAGCTCTGGGAGTTGTCCTGTAAAACTGCCCCTGTGACAGCTGGCACTGGCTAAATGAAGTGTGCGGTCTACTATAATGATCCCATGTGGTCCAGCATGGATGAAGGGAAAACAGCTTGGACCCAAACTTGGAAAAGTCTCTATGTTAAAGACTTTCAGGATGTAGATGCAGCTATAATGCAGAATTGGATTATCTGGTTTATTTTTCTTAAGGATGTTTGGTAGTCTTGTCCCCAGCCAAAAAAATATTCATCTATTTGGGACTCTTTGGTGATCTAAGATAAGCATGAATTGTATGGTTTTGTAATAATCTTTTGAATTCTTTATGGTTTTGAAATTGAATCCAAACAATTCTGATGCTGTTATTGCAATTGTGTTTCATCTCTTATTACTTTTTTTACCTCATTTTTTAACTTCCTCAAAGTTTCTGCTGTGAGGGGAAAGTCTTTAGAATTCCTAGCAGTGTTCTACAAAATATGTTAAATATTGTCATTTTACTCTGGTGAACCTAGCTGTGAAGGATAGCTTATTTCTGGTTTCAAGAAACATAGAAGTGTAACCTTTCACAAGCAAGATTGAAAAAAAACCACAAGGTCTGTGGAGTCTGATCTCTTAATATTCTTTTCTGTAGTTTTAATAGCATCTTAATTGGGCTTTTTCCCAACTTTATGTAGGAAGATAACAGATAATGTCTAGTAATGTTACACCTGCTAGTTAACTTTTTATGCTCTCATAAAACCAGGCTCATGACTTCGCTGCAGGAACCTAGAAGGATGTTTCTTGATGCTGAACCACATGCACATTCTGTCCTCCTCATAACTAACAGTGGGGATGAAGTGCAGTCAGAGAACATTGAGAGGGCATGTGAAAAGCTGGCTTGTTTACTGTTGCCATTTTGATGGAATGACTTCTGTGTTTTAAGTCAATTGCCATGTGACACACTTGCAGCCTGCAGGCTCACATGGGTGTTTCTTCTTCCAGATCTTCTAGATGTTTAAATGCTATATGGATACTTGTCTACTGAGTTTTGTTTCTTAAGTATTAATTGTTTAGAGGGAAGTGAAAACTTTCCAGCTCTTCTTTACAGATTTTGTTGGCTATATTTTCCAAGTGTTAAAGCTGCCTCTGTAAGTGTATAATGAATTAGCCATATTGGGAAGGTCTATCCAGCACTGGGACGTGGCTTACAAAGTGTGTATTTCCGAAGTTTTCTTGAAAAGACTTTAAAATACCCACTTTTATTTAAACATTATGTACTTGGATAGAGTGAGCAAAGGGAGTTTCTTTGAACGTTGGCAAAGCTGCTACAGTGTACTTTGACTGCAAAATTGACTGTGGTGCATAGTCGTCACCCTTTTAAGACTTTTTTTCATTGAAGGTTTTATATTTTCACTTAAATATTTTATCTATTTTGTAGTATTATATAATAAATAAACTGAAAGTAACTCTTGAAGAGATGTTATAGAGAAATTAGAAATTCACTAAGTGAAGTACCACAGATGGTCAAGTTTAAGGATCAATATATGTCTCATTATCTCATATTAAAGAAAGATGCTTATGACCATAGAAACTCAACCTACAGGACAGACAGAGGAAATGTTTGTTGCCCAGTAGGACTAAACCTTAATAGTACAATATAAAGCTGAATACTAAAGTAAATTTCCTCTGGCCTACTATACATCTGGAGTTTCAAACTTTTTTTTTTCTTTTTAGCTATACTAGTAGCAAACAAAATGGTGTAATATGACAGATGAGGAATAAGTCAAACAGATGTAAAGTATAAAAAATATACCTAGTGACACAGTAAGAAGAATGTAAAGCTTCATGTTTGAGAGAGACCTTCAAGTATACATAATGCTAAATATTTTTCTTGAATAATGAAATTCTTGCAGGCAAATATTTGAAGTGTGGTGGATTTTTCTATTTTGCAAGTATTTTTGCACTTGTGATGGTGTTGGATATACATGTGTCCATTAGAAGATGTTAATATTCTAGGCATTCAAAGCCTATCAGGCCACCTTTGAAAACTCGTAAGATGAAATGTTGACTCAGTTTTGTAACAGGTAGGAAAGGAAATAATGATTTTTTAACTCTGGTTTGTTTCCTTGGTGCCCTCGGCCTGAGGCAGCTGTTGAAACTGCGAAAGAGCACTGAGTCAGAGGTTTGCACCGACTAGTCTGCTGTCGATACAATTTCACATGTGCTTTGCAGAAGTGTCAGCTAACAGAGTGGCATTTCCTGTTGGAGTGATCAGGAGAGTGGCAAGAGACAGGATTTACACAGCTGCCTAATGAATATTGCAAGACATTTTGAGTAATTTTAAAATATGTTTTATGAAATTCCTCATTTAGCTTATGCAGTTGTGAGAAAATATCGAATTCTGAGAAGATAACACCTCTGATGGCAGTGTGCAGTGTTAGGATCTGCCAGGTGCTGTTGCCAGTTCTTTTAATGACCTAAACTACCCAACAGCTAAAGGCAGTTGCAGGATGAAACACCTGTATGAAGACTATATATGGATGTTTAATAAGGGGAGTGTGATCAACCCCAGATTTCTACTAGTGCAAGAGAAGACAGTCTTTAGTGATAATAGGCTAGATGTGAAGATGGAAGGCAGTTGAGAGAGAAGTGCTGTAGCTGAAAAGAGTGAGGTAATACAGAGCAGGAAAGTAAGAGGCTAATGTGAGCCTGATTTGTAGAGAGGGGAGGAAAAAAAAACAACTAATACAGATCTCCAGAGGTTGCCAGTGTAGTGGGGCATGTGTGAATGGATGTGTGCAAAAGGCAAACAGGGATGTAATGCCGAGTAGGGAGGAGAGGGCTGAGTAATAGGGTGATTTTGCAGCTGTCATAACAAAAGATATGCTGGATAAAGCTATGAAAACCAAGTAATGGGTGATACAGGATTGTTGGTTTGTTGTTTTTTGGTTTTTTTTGTAGTCTCTGTATGGCCTGGTTCTATGTGTACTAAATGGTCAATTCTTGTATGCTTCATGGAGATTCTTGTGTAAATCAGGCTAAGGATTTCTGGACTAATGTGCTTCCCAAGGTGCTAAACATGAAGAAATAATTAAATAGAAATGGAATAAAGCTAATCTAAAATATGTTTCCTGTTTTATTTGAAGTATATAAATGTATATAGAAACATTTCATACTTTAATTCCTTGGGCTTTTCTAATTATTCATGAAAAAAATCAGAATTTTGTAGAACTTTATACATAATAAATCACCAGTAGGATACTTTAGCAGCATTTAATTATTAATGCATTAATATAGTTTATCTTTCCTTAAATATGTTCTTTGTCTCTCATTTTTGCTTTCAGAATGTAATCTCACAAAGGTTGCAGAAGAAACTGTTTTAAAATGTTTGTTAGAATTTACCAGGTTTCATGCATGGGGTATGACTGGAAGTTGAGTAATTGGGTAGCAGGGGAAAAAGGAAAAACAGGCTGAATGACCTTGGACTTGTGACTTTGTGGGATGTTGACGTGCTGCAGTATCTAGTCATGTTTGTCTAATTTTTTTCTCTAAGTATATACTTATTACATACAGGGTTTGTCTCTTTCTGTGCATATCCAGGTGAAGCACAACTTGTTTAGTACCATCTAGGATAATTTTGTAGAGTTCTGAGCACCTTCTTATTTTTCTGGCATGCTTTTGCACTCGCTTACATGCAGTGTTGTACATTCCTGGGGTTCTGTGTTAGTTCTTTTGCTGGTCAGGCAGCAGCTGCATGCCAGAAAGTGACCTACAGCAGCTGAAGTGACACTAGCAGCTGGGGATCAGGTATGCTGTTGGTGTTTCCACTGTGTTGTCAGTACTCACTGTTGTGTTAGGAGACCACACTCACTTTTTCTTGCTGTGGCTTGTTACTGTGCCTGCTCATTGCAGGAGCATGGAAGGGAAGTCCTCTCAACAGGCTTGAAGGTAAATGCTGCTTCCAACTCTGGATTAAATGCTCCCAAACATTTCCTGTTCTGAATGTAGCCTCTTGAGTCTTCTCCCCTGGATCTAAATCTAAACAAAATGTATTTGTGTGGCATGGACTAACAGCATTGAGGGTTTACTTATCTATGCAGCTGGAAAACCACATCCACTCTGGCATGTGTTTGGGGAAGATATGGGCTCACATCCTGGTGAGGTTTGAGTAATTGATCAAGAATTCATAGTTTGTCTTTACAGATTTTGTTGGCTATATTTTCCAAGTGTTAAAGCTGCCTCTGTAAGTGTATAATGAATTAGCCATATTGGGAAGGTCTATCCAGCACTGGGACGTGGCTTACAAAGTGTGTATTTCCGAAGTTTTCTTGAAAAGACTTTAAAATACCCACTTTTATTTAAACATTATGTACTTGGATAGAGTGAGCAAAGGGAGTTTCTTTGAACGTTGGCAAAGCTGCTACAGTGTACTTTGACTGCAAAATTGACTGTGGTGCATAGTCGTCACCCTTTTAAGACTTTTTTTCATTGAAGGTTTTATATTTTCACTTAAATATTTTATCTATTTTGTAGTATTATATAATAAATAAACTGAAAGTAACTCTTGAAGAGATGTTATAGAGAAATTAGAAATTCACTAAGTGAAGTACCACAGATGGTCAAGTTTAAGGATCAATATATGTCTCATTATCTCATATTAAAGAAAGATGCTTATGACCATAGAAACTCAACCTACAGGACAGACAGAGGAAATGTTTGTTGCCCAGTAGGACTAAACCTTAATAGTACAATATAAAGCTGAATACTAAAGTAAATTTCCTCTGGCCTACTATACATCTGGAGCTTCAAACTTTTTTCTTTTTAGCTATACTAGTAGCAAACAAAATGGTGTAATATGACAGATGAGGAATAAGTCAAACAGATGTAAAGTATAAAAAATATACCTAGTGACACAGTAAGAAGAATGTAAAGCTTCATGTTTGAGAGAGACCTTCAAGTATACATAATGCTAAATATTTTTCTTGAATAATGAAATTCTTGCAGGCAAATATTTGAAGTGTGGTGGATTTTTCTATTTTGCAAGTATTTTTGCACTTGTGATGGTGTTGGATATACATGTGTCCATTAGAAGATGTTAATATTCTAGGCATTCAAAGCCTATCAGGCCACCTTTGAAAACTCGTAAGATGAAATGTTGACTCAGTTTTGTAACAGGTAGGAAAGGAAATAATGATTTTTTAACTCTGGTTTGTTTCCTTGGTGCCCTCGGCCTGAGGCAGCTGTTGAAACTGCGAAAGAGCACTGAGTCAGAGGTTTGCATCGACTAGTCTGCTGTCGATACAATTTCACATGTGCTTTGCAGAAGTGTCAGCTAACAGAGTGGCATTTCCTGTTGGAGTGATTAGGAGAGTGGCAAGAGACAGGATTTACACAGCTGCCTAATGAATATTGCAAGACATTTTGAGTAATTTTAAAATATGTTTTATGAAATTCCTCATTTAGCTTATGCAGTTGTGAGAAAATATCGAATTCTGAGAAGATAACACCTCTGATGGCAGTGTGCAGTGTTAGGATCTGCCAGGTGCTGTTGCCAGTTCTTTTAATGACCTAAACTACCCAACAGCTAAAGGCAGTTGCAGGATGAAACACCTGTATGAAGACTATATATGGATGTTTAATAAGGGGAGTGTGATCAACCCCAGATTTCTACTAGTGCAAGAGAAGACAGTCTTTAGTGATAATAGGCTAGATGTGAAGATGGAAGGCAGTTGAGAGAGAAGTGCTGTAGCTGAAAAGAGTGAGGTAATACAGAGCAGGAAAGTAAGAGGCTAATGTGAGCCTGATTTGTAGAGAGGGGAGGAAAAAAAAGCAACTAACTAATACAGATCTCCAGAGGTTGCCAGTGTACAACTAATACAGATCTCCAGAGGTTGCCAGTGTAGTGGGGCATGTGTGAATGGATGTGTGCAAAAGGCAAACAGGGATGTAATGCCGAGTAGGGAGGAGAGGGCTGAGTAATAGGGTGATTTTGCAGCTGTCATAACAAAAGATATGCTGGATAAAGCTATGAAAACCAAGTAATGGGTGATACAGGATTGTTGGTTTGTTGTTTTTTGTTTTTTTTTGTAGTCTCTGTATGGCCTGGTTCTATGTGTACTAAATGGTCAATTCTTGTATGCTTCATGGAGATTCTTGTGTAAATCAGGCTAAGGATTTCTGGACTAATGTGCTTCCCAAGGTGCTAAACATGAAGAAATAATTAAATAGAAATGGAATAAAGCTAATCTAAAATATGTTTCCTGTTTTATTTGAAGTATATAAATGTATATAGAAACATTTCATACTTTAATTCCTTGGGCTTTTCTAATTATTCATGAAAAAAATCAGAATTTTGTAGAACTTTATACATAATAAATCACCAGTAGGATACTTTAGCAGCATTTAATTATTAATGCATTAATATAGTTTATCTTTCCTTAAATATGTTCTTTGTCTCTCATTTTTGCTTTCAGAATGTAATCTCACAAAGGTTGCAGAAGAAACTGTTTTAAAATGTTTGTTAGAATTTACCAGGTTTCATGCATGGGGTATGACTGGAAGTTGAGTAATTGGGTAGCAGGGGAAAAAGGAAAAACAGGCTGAATGACCTTGGACTTGTGACTTTGTGGGATGTTGACGTGCTGCAGTATCTAGTCATGTTTGTCTAATTTTTTTCTCTAAGTATATACTTATTACATACAGGGTTTGTCTCTTTCTGTGCATATCCAGGTGAAGCACAACTTGTTTAGTACCATCTAGGATAATTTTGTAGAGTTCTGAGCACCTTCTTATTTTTCTGGCATGCTTTTGCACTCGCTTACATGCAGTGTTGTACATTCCTGGGGTTCTGTGTTAGTTCTTTTGCTGGTCAGGCAGCAGCTGCATGCCAGAAAGTGACCTACAGCAGCTGAAGTGACACTAGCAGCTGGGGATCAGGTATGCTGTTGGTGTTTCCACTGTGTTGTCAGTACTCACTGTTGTGTTAGGAGACCACACTCACTTTTTCTTGCTGTGGCTTGTTACTGTGCCTGCTCATTGCAGGAGCATGGAAGGGAAGTCCTCTCAACAGGCTTGAAGGTAAATGCTGCTTCCAACTCTGGATTAAATGCTCCCAAACATTTCCTGTTCTGAATGTAGCCTCTTGAGTCTTCTCCCCTGGATCTAAATCTAAACAAAATGTATTTGTGTGGCATGGACTAACAGCATTGAGGGTTTACTTATCTATGCAGCTGGAAAACCACATCCACTCTGGCATGTGTTTGGGGAAGATATGGGCTCACATCCTGGTGAGGTTTGAGTAATTGATCAAGAATTCATAGTTTGCTTCCTCATTACACTTGAAGTGGGTACTTGTGGTAGTCATAATTTTCCATTAGATCCCAGTTTGAGTCAGAGGGTGTGTGCAGACATGCTGGCCATGATCTTTTTTTTGGAGACAGTAGGCTGTACAAGTTGCTGCTCTAATTTCTCATGGACTATTTATTTTTGCATATTTTCCCTGGTTTATCCTATTGGAGTTAGAGGGGGTGTCTGAGGTAGTGTTTTTTTTAACTGTGTTCATACATCTTTGTGGTCATACTGCTGACATCAGTGACTGCAGACAGTAGAAGAGCTATGTTCACTAATACACTGTGTAGAAACCACTGTGATCACAACACATAAAATGTACAAAACACACAAGTCCTCCCTTATGTTCCTTAGCATTTTCCTGTTTCAAAATGATACTGTTATTTGCAGCATACAGCATAATTATATTGCTATGCCTCTTTTTTCTTTCTAGGCCAGTAATTTTGAGTATTCTTTAGTGTGTGAGGCTGGTAAGACATTGGAATGGGTAGCTCAGGGAAGTTGTAGAAGTCCCATTCCTGGAAGTGTTCCAGGCCAAGTTGGATGGGGCAGTAGACAACCTGATCTAGTGGAAGGTGTCCCTGCCCATACAGGGGGTTTGAAACTAGATGATCTTTAGGGTTCCTTCCAACTCAAAGTGTTTTATGATTCTATGAATATATAGGTGCAAACATAATGAAATAATAAATTAATAGTAATAGGAGAAATGTGAACTATTTCTAAATAAACTAACTTTCTGAAAATCATGGAAATAACTGGTCTGGGAATTTTTGTAGACAGCATCCATTTTTGTCTGCTTTTGTAGGCTGGTTTGGAAACAAATGGGAAATTTTTAAGTGAAAGAGTTGTAGCTTCAGAACCAAGCAAACTTTATATAGATGTGTGTAGAAGTAATTGCTAGTCTGTGCTGTGAGTGATTGGCAGATGATGGAATAGAAACAGTATTCTTAAGTTACTTATATAGCATCAGTTTCTCACTAAAAAACATAAGGAAGACCACGACTCAAGTTATATGATGTAGCTATATTTAGGGGGACTTTTATTAAATCAATACCTGAGCTTTAAGCCTTCACCACTGACAGCAGCATGGACCATGCTACCTGTTTAGATTTGTTTTCATTGCATGAATGGGGAAGAAACTGATGGATTAAAACCTCAAGTAAAATAAAATGTAGAACAAACAGCATGTTAGAGATTTGATCTATGGACTGATTTTTACAACAAAGATAAAAATAAGCAGTATGCCATAATCATAACCAAAAGTGTTTTTTTGGAAGGACTTAAGTAGGTAGCTGATATCTGTGTTTATATTACTTATTCTATTTGAAGGCCTTATGGAAACACAAGGAGACTGACGGGAGAAGGTGATATCTACTAATAATTTGGTGTCCTAAAAATATTCACTGCACATATTGCTAACTGTGTCTACAAGCCTATTTTTTGTCTCTATTCTGGAGTTTTTGGCACCTTTTATGTTTTCAATTGGTTGGCCAAAATATGTATACTCAGAAATGGGGAGTAACATCGTGCATAATAACAGCAGTGTTAGTTACAAACAACATAATTCTTGTTAGAGGCAAATATGTATGGGGCAATTTATGGGCACCACTTCCTGGATTTGGACATTTTCAAAAACTGTGCCCTGTGCTTCTGCCTCTTCAGAGTTATTCCTGGTTTTTTCCAGGGCAGGATTTTTCAGAATTTTCCATGGTGTTGCTGTGTGTGGCTTTTTTTTTAACTATTTCTTGAAAAAAAAAATAAAAATCTTGGGCTCTGTCTTAAGATTTCTTCCTGTTATTTAACAATAGAGTTACTCCCTAGCAGACAAATAAGAATAATTTTGCTAGGGATAAGTCTATAGTTAGCACAAAGTGTGTACTGCTGGACTTCTGGTTAGCATCATTTACTTTTAAATGTTACATTAAGATACTCTGTTCCTGGTGCTGGAATTTGGCCTAATGGGCTATCTGGAAGTGGCTTTATAGTGCTGTTAGTCTATTGAAGTGTCCTTTGGTTAGTTATCTGCAGTTACTTGAGCATGTGGAAAAAGAGGGATTAAATACTGAGGAAACACATTCCATTGGCCCCCAGGAGTATTAGGACAAGGTAAATCTAAGAAGGATTGGACTCCTGGGGATAGCAGTGGAACAGTTGTCTTCAGAGCTCACCTATTAGATATGACTGGTGTGGAAGAACATTTTTTAATTCACACAGCAAACAGAAGTCACAATGTAGTCATCTGGCAAAGTGCTTGGTTTAAGATGACTGGCCATGCATTAATGAATCACCAATACTCCACCAAGGGACTATGGTGATGGGGAAGAAAGTGCGTTGGAGGTGAGTCACAAGAGCCCCACCAACAAACATTTCTGAGTGGAAAGTATGTAAGTAGTGGTGAATCACCAAGAACTCCACCAAAAGTCTGTGTGTGCCTGTCTCAATGTTTGTGGGATGACAAGTACTGGTAATGAAAAGCTCAGCTAGTAAAAAAAATCAACACTTCTCTATAGAATAGGCTGTCATGTTCTGGGCCAGTGCTTTAAACCTGGCAATATCCAGCTACAACAGTAAATGTATTTGTAAGAGGCACACAGTTTTGTTCTTTAATTCTTAAGAATTGTGATTTCTCTTTTTAAGCGATGTCGTGTCCATCTGGGCAGTTTCCTGACTGCCGAAGGCTTTTCTGCAAGATGGATGACAGTTGAAGTTTGTAAAGTAATTTGAGACTTGGATGTTTAAGGTGCTGTCTAAATTTGAGACTGCTTTACTGACCTTTGGGAGAGGAGTGATACTATAAATTCTGCAATCTTTTTTCAGTGTGCCTTCCAAATTCTTGATTTGCAGACATGTCTAAAATCTATAATCCAGATTACAATTTTGATGCATTTCTAAGAGAGTCACCTGAAGTGTACACTGGACTTTCTTCTTAGTGAGTGACACACTGACACTTTTTTCAGTTTCCAAGTGAGATTTCCTTTAGTTTGTTAAATGGAATGCTAATGGAAGTTATCCCCATCAGGTGAAAGAAACTAACAGAGTTTTGGGATCTTCCATATGGTGAGATAGAATGTGTGGGATGTATAAAACATAAAAAAAAAAAAAAAGTATTAATCATTAAAATTGAATAGGCCTTATTAAATGAAATCATTATATGATTAGAAATTACTAGAAAACTGGTGCATGCATATTTGTTTCACAAGGAGAAATTACAGTTGTCCTTAAGGAATTTAACTAACAGAACTTTTTAGCAATAAATGAATTATAATAAAGCTGTGCTTACATGTATATTTACTATTTTTTAATTAAAACCAAAATCAATCAAACAGAAAAGGAGCAGGTGCAGCATGAACAGCATGAATCTCCTTTCAAGAGCAGTGTGCTCATTGTGAAAGATCAGTCTGGTTGATCCCAGGGTATACTTGGAGCACAGTGGAGGATGCAAGGACATACAGACTGTGTAAAACACTGGAAAGGAAGGATTATGAAGGTGAAGACTCTGCAACATGCATTTTAAGACAATTAACTATGGTAGTGAGGAGTCTGTTGAACAGAAGGCTTTCTGATAATTTTATGGGCTTTGTATCATGACATTTGGACAATCAGTGTCTGTGTCCTGCCCTGTTCTAAGGGAACGTCAGTGTGATGATCTTCTGGCTTTAGCTTTTCTGTGAAGGCTGTCATGAGTGCAGGCTCTTGAATTTTCAGATGTGGGGAACTGAGAAGATGCATTCATGAAGAATGCTGTGTCTTAGCCAGCCATGTGGCATATGTTCTAATAAAAGTGAGCTCAATGTCTAGATGACAGTAGTGGTAATTCTCTTGTATGTGCAATGTGCCAAATACTGCTTTGCATCGCTTGGCTGGAAGCCCCTTTCATCTTCAAAGTCACCTGTTTCAGAGGCAGCCGGATAATGCTTCCAGCTCGTTCATCACCCGTGAGCTTGTGTAAGCTAATTCCAGTTTGAAACATTTAGCCAGAATAACTAGTAGAGAGTTTCTGGCTCTGGTTATATCTGGCAAGTGAACCACATTTTAGAACAAGTGGACCTGCTCTTCCTGTGGCAGTAACCATTTATTGTAAATGAGAGAATGGGAGATGAACAGATTTCCTTTCCTGTACATTTCCTTAAGGTGATTCTGGAAATGTGGACCATATTTTTTCAGCTGTTCTTAGTATTTGTGTAATGACCCTTAAGTGTTTTTATGAGGGTGATGATATGAGTGTAACATGTCATAGGGCACACACAAGTACAATTTATGTAAAAAATGTATTTTTTTTTTATAAAGGTGAGCTCTAATTCTGTTACATTTGCTTGGTTTCTTCTGAAGTGGGGTTTTGTGACACCATGCTTAAACATGTTTTGAATGGTTTTTTTTGGGAAAACTGGAGAAAGGCAAAGATTGTTTCTATTACATTTGTAACCATAGGTTGTTGGGTTTTTTTGCATAAAGACAACTTCTGTTTTGTGTTTTGAAAAAAAACCAAACCAAACAACAAACCTACAACAATTTAGTGAAGTCACAAATGCCCCTTGATCCTGTGTTCCAATGATCACAGCTCAACTTTTTTTGAGTTTAAAGAACTTTTAAAAAATACCTGCTGCCTTTATGAATGACTAGCATAATAAACCTCCAGCTCTATATATCAGAAGAAAATTATTTCTCTTCTGGAAATGAAAGGAAAAAATCATAGTAGGGGTATGTATGAGAGGGAGACACAAAAAATATTTATACATCATCTATATGTGTTTGTATAGTTGGAGAGGAAGTATTATTTCCTGTGAAACTTAATTTGCAAGCAGGCAAGATGGAGAGTGGAAGAATGGAGGCAATTTATTTACATTTCCAATGATATATAGAGAAATAATTTTTTAGTGTTGTGTTTTTTTTTCCCACTACTTTGCAGTGAATTGGGATTGCAGCATACAAGGTTTTAGCTTTGTTTCTGTGCCTAGGTAAGCTGAAAAGAAATCTATTTTGAAAGTTAGTGCAGGCTGAAACTCATAATGAGCAACTTCTGAGTTCAGATTTACATTCTTGTTGCATAAACTCTAGTTAAAAAAAATGGCACCCACATTTTTATATGTATGCACACATGCATAAATGAAGGTTAAATGAAAGTCTCTAAGAGGAGAAAGAGGGAAATAATTATGTGCTTTTTAACAACCCTGACATGGTCATTTTCATTGATGCTTGCAACTCTTTTCTGAACTTAAAATTTATTTATTTCTAAGAAAACTAATGGTAGTTTGTTTCAGGAAAGGGAGTTTACATTTTCAGTTTCCTCCATAGGCTGCAACCCAGGTACTAGACCAGAGTAATAGAAGACAAGAAGTACCACCATTTATCATGGTGCCTTTTCTTTGTAGACGTATTTCCATTTAGGACCATGTCACAGTTTGACTCAGGTCCGACAACAATGCTCTCGATCCCCTCGCCCCCCCACCCAGGTAGGGAAGGAGAGAGAGAAAAAGAGAGAGACTTGGCTGGATTGAAAACTAAACTACACAGCTTTAATTAAAACACTAATGAATCATACAAGAAAATATATACAATTATATACAGATACATATTCAGGTATGGGCAAAAGCCTCTCGCCTCCCCCCACCCCAGCAACTCCCACAGCACTTCCCTGAACTGGGAAGAGTCCTGAGGAATCGCGGAGCTGCTGCTGGAGAAAGCAGAGAGTTATGGGGGTCAGGAGATCTCGAGCCTAAGGGTTGACAGTGATGGATGAACAGAGTCCTCCCTGGACGCCGGCCATGGACGGAAGAGAAGGGGAGAAGAAAGAAGGAAGTTGTCTTCTGTGATCTCTGACCTTCCTCTGAGCTTACGTAGATATATGGAATGGAATATCTTTGGCCAATTTTGCTGTCCATCTAACTCGGCCTCCTACGGGAGGGTCACAGATCTCCCCATAGTGTCTGAGCTGGCAGAGTGCAGGTGCGGCCTTGAAGCCTCAGTAGTTAGAAAAGCATTCCACTGTCTTATCAGCCTAGCAGAACACACTGTTGCTAGTTACAAGAAAGTTTACTGTAGAAAAAAAAAAAATCAGTAAAGAGAAAAATTGGCTTCATCCTGGCTCAAACCAGGACAGACCACAGTAAAACTAGTAGTGTGTATCACAGGCTACAAAGTGATAGGTGCCAGATAATGATTCTCACTTGTTGCATCTACATTTGAACTAATAAATTAACTCTGATCATATTTACGCAGTGCCAAATAATATTTTTCTAGAGCATGAGTGCTTTCTCATTAGTGTTGCAGATTAGAAAAAGTTAGTGAGGTAAGAGATGGAAAGGATTTTATGAATTCAAATGAAATAACAAATTTATCTAGCATTTCCAGGTAAAATACCTAATGTTGATTTGAATTTTGCCTTAATCAGCAGTGTTCAATTTTGTCCTTTTAACTCTGAAGTTTAATTCCAAGTGCAGCTTAATTAATTATATCCCCAATATCCTAAGCTAGGATGCTATAAGTAGGTTATTTGCCACCAGTGCAAACGCTACCTCCATCTTTTCACTCCACTAGCTTAATTCTTGAGGATGCATGTATGCTGGTACACAGGAACCTCACTGCAGGCCCCATTATTTTTTTTCCTTTCTGCCGATGGCTGAGAATCAGTGATTCTAAAGACAGTCCAAGGAGTAAAAGGTCTTCCAAAAATGACCTTTTTTGAAGAAACTACTTAAATAGTTCAGCTTGTCCTCACTGAAAAAAGTTGAATTAACTGATGCGTTGCTGTAGTTTTACTGTTTAAGTCACTTTGAGTCCACATACCACAAAACTGGTTGTACTTCGGAAGCTGTGTTGGTGCTACAGAAGTCTGTGTGCAGCTGGGCCCTTCAGTTCCACTTGTGATGCTTTTTCTTTTTGTCCATCTTGGTACTGGAGTGCAAGTTGGGAATCTAAGCTTATTTACATGAAATGTCTTCTCTTCATCGTTAGATGTAATGTAACAATACATATCAAAGCTACCTTGCTAATGCTTTTGATATATTCTGACATATGCAGGCCACTGGTGTGAGTCCAGCTGGTATTTCAGCATGGGATGTAATGAAAACAGTGAAAAAAGAATGAAGTAATGATTCAGAATGAGTGAACCCCCTGTCAACCCAAGAAAAAAAGCCACAAAACAAAGTCTACAGCCACACTGGCATGTGGCTCTTTTTAGGAAGGAGGAAGTTACACAGTATAACTGTCTCATGCTTATAATATGCCCTTTAAATATTTAAAGAATTGATAGATCTGGCTTGGTTAAATGCACTTTAAAACAATATAAACAGTGTGATACAGCATTCTGTGTCTGTTGTAAAGCACATGCCTTGTAGTAGACTCATAATGTTGTGAATTGCAATACACAAATTGTGTGTTTTGTTGGTGCTTTTGGAAAAACACATGACTGAGTTTCATACGAAGTGTGTGAAAGAAGACGTGGTTGTAAAACAGACTTGGTCAGGATTTCACCAGCACAAAATGAATTATCGAACTATTAAGCAGAGAAAAGCAGATTGCAGCTTTAGGGAGAGTGCTGTTCATTTAATGGTTGTGTGCTGTCAACTGGTTGTGGATGAGGGTGATGCTGTATGCTCGCAGCGATGATCACTGTCAGTGGAGTCTCAAGCATTCTGTTTAACTTGTTTAAACCTTTGGGTTAGGTTCTGTTAAAAGATTCCTGCAGGTTGTCTTGATAAGCAGAGTATGGAAATGCTCACAGCTCCTCTTCAAAAATATATTTTAGTTTCTTGTTTTCATGTTTTATATGTTTACAGCCTTTTAGTCGTTCCTCCCACCCCAAAGTCAAGAAGTTTTCTGACTTTTTTTCTTGTTCTTTCTTAATTTAAATGAAACCAGAGACTCTCATGTAATAATGACTTTAAGGAAACTGTAGAAAATTACCCAGATGTCACCAATGCAGCAAGGTGAGCTGGCCAGATAATAACATACAAGTGTAAAAAAGCAATTAATGTGACTAATTCACAGCTTCTGACTTTCTTTAGTTGTTGCAAAGGAATTAGGTCCAATATCATTGATGGAGTGGCTGTGGAAGTGAAATTAGTCTTTAGCATAGTGGCCATAGAAGAATCTTTATGCTGTCCTGGTTGCCTTCAGTTTGTTGATAAGAATACAGCACGATTGCTCTGTAAGTAGATTTTCTCTCATCAGCAGAAAGCTAGCTGTGGGTAATGTCTGAAAGACTGTGCCCGAGCAGCTAACACGAGAGGTGTGTAAAGCATTGTATTTTATTGAGAATAGGACAGATGACGTGCCTGAAGCAGGTCTCTTCCGTAGAACTGTTGGTAGCAAGTGTATTTTGCTGATGGATTTGGTCCATCTCTTGCAAAAATAGAAGAGCAGATTTCCTCGTTTTCTGTCAAGCTCATCCTGTTTCATTGTGTTCTGAGACTTAAAGGCTCCATCACAGTAATTGTGCTTGCTCTGAGCTCTGTCCCCTTGCGTAGCTGCCTGACAGTCAAAAACTGCTGTGACAGCCTTAGCCCTTTCCTTATCTGGCAACACTGAGGAATTCAGCTGGCATTATCAGTCTCATATATCACGTATGGCAGGACAGAAACACAGGTAATCTGAAATAATATTGTTACAGAAATGAACCTCATCAATGAGTATTTAGTAAGTGTTAGAATACTACTTTGCGCTTGGTTTTAGCTACTATATTGCAATGGGAGAAGAAAAACTTACAGAAAAAATGTGGGCAGCTTTAGCATAATCCTATCATAGCAGTAGTACCAGCCTTCTCAAGAGCTGATAGCCACTAGCCACCTCTAGCACAAGAATACTTAAATAAATGCTGATGTCTAACTATTGAGATTATTAAGAAAGTCAGAAATAACGTTCTTGAGAATATCACTCCCAAGGGCCTATTCTTACATCTTAAGAGTCATTATCACTTGAACTCAAAGGTAAGATGATATATATGGGAAAATAGGAAAGGCTGATCTGAACAGAAAAAGGAAAGTAATTTGAAAACCAAAACTTCTGCTATTAACAGAATAGGTTAAAAAACCTCTCTACTTATATTGTCTCATTCAATTCCAGGTAAATTTACATAAACTCTAAGAGTAGCAGGAGTTATGAAGTGATAGTCTAATCAGTGCACAAAAACTTGATATTACATGTCAGTCAATCCCAAGTGGCTTACAGACCTCTTGGAATAGGCAGATGCCATGTAAAGGAAAAGACAAAACAGATCAGTGGGATGGCAGGCTAGTGATGTGTACTGCCACTTGGAGTTTTGCAGTAGACTTGTTTAGAAGAGAATAAGCTAAGGGACAAGAAAAAAAGGCTAAAAATAAAGGGTCTGAGAGACCAGGCTGGGGAAGAGAGGCAGTAGCTGAATCCTGGTATTATCATTCTGTGATTCAGAGCTACTGCTGCTATCCCAGGAGTGGAAGGCCAGAGGTGGGCCAAGGCTTAGTGTTTTGTGCTGAGGTTGAAGAGAGGAAAGAAGCAGAAGGAGCAGGTCAGAGTGAGATATTGCTGCTAGCACTGATGAAAGAGCAGCACTAAACACTGGCTCCTGCTTCATGGCTCTCTCAGCAATAGCTGCTGTTCTCTGTACTTGAACCTCTTCTGTCACAGCAATGGACAGCAGTAGCAGCCTGGCTTTGCAGGATCCTGCAGGCAGTTGGGGCTGTTTCCCTGCTCCCCAGGGTTTGCTGTCCAGTGCAGTTAGTCTGCTTTGTCCTCATGTGGAACTGACACTCTGGTGGAGAAGGCTTGTTGGCCAAATTAACTTGCACACTACCAGAGGTCCATTGATAATAAAAGATTGAGGTCTCTTGAAGGAGTGCTGACCTCCATTGTTGGATGCTGTAAAACATTAAAAATGGGAAATGTGTTTGCAGAAGATGATGGTAGCATGTAGTGTGGCTAACGTGTGGTTGCTGCTGCTGGAATTTGAGCATGGAGCACTAATGGTAGTGTAACTAAAAACACATGAATATTTAAAAAGTACTAAAGTTAAGAATTCAACTTGGACGTGTAGATGACTTGAAGTCAAAGTAGGAAGGTTTTTTTTTAAAAGGCAGAAATGGGATTGCTTAGGAATCAAACTCTCTCTGATAGTATGCTACTTTCAGATTTTTGTGACAAGCTAGAAAATTCTCTTGAGGCAAAGCTAGAAAATCAAGCTTGGTAAGTGAAAACTAGTAATTTACTTTCTGTCATCTTAAGACTTGCACTGTGATATTGAGAGTGACATATGAACCTGAGATGAGAACATGGTGACTGTACCTTCTTTCACTTGAATTCTATGATATTCTGGGTAAGAGATTATATTGCCTTTTCTGCTAATAGTTTTTCAGCTGTGTCATGCATACTTCTTGAGGAAGAAGTGTCCTTGACTAACAAGGTAAGTATGCACGTTGTACAGTAAACCCACTGCATTGATTAGTTAATAGTTTCTTGTGCACATCCATCCTTAAATCCTTAATGCCTTTACACAGGTTGCCTGAAAGAGGAATTTTGCCAGTCTGGCAAAAGACCAGCTAATGCAATAAAATGCATAATTTGATACTTACATAATGCTGCCACTGTATTAGCTAAGGGTTTTTTCTTGTTATCTGACCTAGCTCCTTGCATGGCATATAGATTAGTTTTATCTTCTCTGTGTGAAATGAAAAGTAACAACACCTGAAACAAAAAGTAGCTTATCAGCTCTTGTTCTGCAGAGGCAGGAATAAAAAACTGTGTAAATATTGGCTATGTTTCAGCATCCTTTATTACAGAACACGCCACGCAAATGTGTACAGCGAAAATGAATAGGTGATCATATGTTGAAACATAAAAGGGCTGAGGGGAGAGGCACCGTCCTGCAAGAGTCCCAGCTGAGAGGTGTGCCCATCCCTGCTAGTGAGACACAGTGCCCACGCTTCAACTTGTACTGTTCATGCTGTACGGTTTTTAATGTAGGTTCTGAACTTTGTAATGATCAGCAGGTTCATCTCTGTTTTCAGAAACAATTCCCTTAGTTCTTAAATTTTTTAATGGTAACATCCTTTTATGGTAGTCTTTAGAGAGTGATTGCCATAATGGAACTTGCAGGGAAGACTTGAGCTATTGGATGAAAGATTAAATGATGAGGCATTGAACTGGGAAGTTAATGTGTCAGCAGTGTCCTAGCCCCTTATTTGGTTCTCCTAATGGATTTTGTAGTGTTTTGGTTAGTGTTTCTGAGGAGTCTTCATTGCTGTCTCAGTCTGCAGTTCATGTGTTGCAATGGTACAGAAAGTTATGCCTTTGAACATGTGGAGCTGATAAATGCTGTTTATGCCACTATGTAATTGTTTGTGAAGTGTGTGCAGTAAACTTTATCCTGAGGATGCTGTGTAAGTATAGGATGGTTCAAAGTAAGGTAAGTCCTTTGATATCACATGCAGAAAAGCTTTTTTTTTTTTCTTAAATAAGAATTTAAATAGAATTTTTGAAGATGTGTAGAATTAATCAATAAAAGTTAAAAGGGAGCTAGACCTATGGACCAGATAATTACCTCAAATGGAGGTTACAGGTTACAAAAATAGCCCTGGGCTTGATCAAGTAATTTTCCATTATGCAAGGCAGGCAGCTGACTTCTTTTGACCCTTGGGAATGTATAGCCTTGCTGTGGTTTTGAAAAAAAAAGAGTAGTAATTAAAATATCATTATTTCTAATTATTTTCTAAGTTTGTCATACTTGAGTATTTCCTCTCTGTAGTTGGGAAGTAATTTTGAATATAGATGTGTCCTTTTTTGTTTGACTATTGTTTTGTGTTGCAAGTTGGAGTGAGCCAATTTACTCCCTGGGATCTCGTAATGCCAAACCACTTCTATTTATACATGCACACCATCTTTAGAAATTCAGCAGGGTGTTTTTAAGGAAATGCCTGCTGTTTTGGCAGTTGGGTGGGGAGGAAAGGAGGAACTGAACTGTGTATTTCTGTAGGCCCTGTGAAAATTACTCCTTGTGGCAGACCTGTGTGTTTTGAATAATCAGACTGCATGTCTCCACAGCAATCATAAGGTGGGACGAGAGCTGGTACAGACAGAGCATTGCTAACTTTAAACTTTGTAGTTTGAATTGTGACAACAGTGTAGCTATGGCAACACAGAATCCTGCTTGGGCTAGCTGCTTCTTTCATGAAAGTTTTAGAGTCCCTGTTGAACGCAGGCTGTTGTAGTTATGCTCCCATCAGTACCTGGCAGAGATTATTTTAAGCTAATAGATGCATATCCATCTGAGGGGCAGCAGG
>NW_009953758.1:560276-620849 GCF_000747805.2 Chaetura pelagica
GGAATGCTAGGGGGGGATGCAGGTATCTGCCATTTGGGAGTGGTCAGTTTTGCTCAGGCAGATCTTTGTGATGCGGGTGCCTTCAACCCAGCTCTTGGGGCGGCAACCAGCCTTGAAGTCTTGAGGCAGGGGGGGAACTGTGGCTGGTGATGGGAGCCCTGGCTGGTGCTAGGAGGGTGATGGGTCATCATTCAGTTAGGAAGGTCAATAGTTTTCGTATGAGATAAGAAGGAGGAAAAATGTTGGCATTGTTCAGTAAAGCTGGTGAAAGCATTAAGCATCTACTGCCATTACAACCTTTCCCAGCTGGGAGTGGGACAACAGGGGGAAAACAGTACAAATAATTATGTCTAGGTATATTTCTTAGATATTTCCTTGAAAACAAATATTTTGTTTTTTAGAGTAAAATGTTTTGCCTGAATTATTGGAAAACTTATATTTTCTATAAAAATGCAAAATTCAAAGGAAGAGTAATGTACTAATTGGGAATGAGGAGTAGTATCACTATCTCAACACACAGTTGGCGCTAAGTAGGTCATTCTAAGTTTAATTAGGACAATTGACTGTAGATATGTAAACATCTTCGGTAATAGATAATAGAAATATTGTTTATCTACTTACAATTTAGTACAAGTATTTTATGAATGGTTGGGAAGGGTCTGGCTGGCAAGCAGACAAATGGCTGCTTTGTGCAGTCCAGCCTGCAATAGTCTGGGTCAGATCAAACAGCCCCTTTGGGGGAAGGGAAAGCTGTTCTTCCCTGGGAGCAATAAGCTTGTCAGGTAGATAAAGGCTTTAGGAGTACAGAATGGGGCAGGGAGACTGCTGGAGAGGGAGGTGGGAATTGGAGATGCTGACAGCAGGAAGGCCAATCAGGAAAAAAGAGTGATAAAGAGGGACCTTGCCTTCCTATGTGAAGCAGACTTCGAGACAATTAAGAGACTTTATTGCAAATCTGGAGGCTTGATTCAACATGAGAAACAACTAGGAATGGGTCAGTTAAAAACAAGGTTGACAAATGGGTCATGTCCTTTTTTTCCATCTGGTGCAGCAGATGTCAAGTTTTCATCTTAACGGTCTACCTTTTCCCAGTTTATTTTGGCTATATTGAAACATTGCTTTAGTAGTTTTAATATTTTTAACAACTTCAAGTGAGTTCACTTTTGTAAATATAGTCATGAAGCGGAATCCAGGGAAGTAGCCAAATTGCAGTTCAGTTATATTTGGCTCAGCTGTTAAGCACTATTAAAAGCAAGGAAGAGGCTGCTTACGATCAGAGTTGTAAAAGTCATTTGTAACTTCTTCACTGTTTTTGGTCAGTGATAGGTAACCCCGTGGTGCTGGTGAGGAAGAAATATGCCATTTAGTCCATTTTACACAGCTGCTATTTTGTTTTCAAGAAAATGCCATTCAAGAAAGTGCCATTCTGTCTCAAAGGTTGAATTGAGTCTGGATCTTGTCTTACTGGTCTTTATTGAATATTTTTTTGTAATACTATTGTAATCTGAAAAAATGGTTCTAATTTTAAATAAGAAATGTAAAGTAGCTTTTGAAATACTAGTTTCTATTGTAGACATCAAAATAGGAAGTCCCTAGTTTATAATTTCTTTTGGTTTATTGCATCTTCTCAAGGGACACATGGATATATCCTACTCAACTGGGAAAAGAAACTCCCATTACTTCTTTGATTAAATTAGTTTCTATAAAGTCATCAGGAATAATTGTGTTTATATGGGCCAAAACGTCCTCAAGGGAACATTAAATGGTGAGTGATTTAAAATGTATTTATTTAGAAATCAATGGTGCTGATTTCAAGGTTTCCATTGAGATGAATGTGGATGGCAATTGTGCAGCACTTTGTAAAATTCATGACAAAAGTTGCAATAAATCCAATAAATGTTATTAACCTAGTTTAGCTAATAACAAGCATGGTAGATTTGATAAAACAATATTGACTTTTCCTGGAACTATTAAATGAAATAGAGGTATGGTACTTGAATTACCAGAGATACTTAAGATCAGTGAGGAACTGTATATTGGGAATTTCTGTTTGTGCTCTGTTTCTTTTATCCAATCTTGCTGTTAATGTCTTACTAGAAATACTAGGCAAAAATGGAGCAAATAATATTTTCACTAACAGTTCATTAGGCTTAAAACATGAATTAGGGCCAACTTCAGCTTTCAGATTCATTCACATGGCTCACGCTGAGGTTGGTGAGTGACACGTGCATATTCACAAATCCAGAATTTGGCTCTCTGCCTGTGATTTTTACTAGATGAGTGTTCAGTGAAGGCTCTGAGGTAGTAGATCACCTGTTATTTACAGCACATAATGAAACATTACTGTTATTCTACTTGAAACTTTGGTTACCTGAAGGATTTAAGTTTATAGCAAGTGAAATAATATGATAAATTAGAAAATAGTAAGTTGAAAGAAGCTCTGCCTGCTTTGTAAAGGAACGAAGATTTTATGCAGGTGTTTTAAATTTAAAAACAGGATGACAAAATGCTTGCTTGGCCTTCACATTTTGTTGGAGCTGCACTGGGCTCTGGCTGTATCTGTGCCACAGATGTAGTCAGTTTCCTCCAGCAACATAGATGCTCCCAGCAGCTGGATGCTCCAGAAATATCACTTGGAGCTGGAAACTTTAAAAAATATTTCACAGCTTTCTTGTGGTGAGTACTCCTCACCACGTGAGGTTTTCAGATCATTGGGCTGAAGGGAATAGGGCAGGAGTTTTTTCTGTAAGGTGAAGCTGCCCTTGCTGATGTCGGAGGCAGCACCCAGCCTGCACAGAGCTGTGGTTTCTGAACCTGCTGATGTTACCTGCTCCCCATGTACCTGAAACTGCCTTCATCCAGCCTGGGGGCTGTGCCTGCCCGCAGGGAGAACAGAACCTTCTCTTTGCTCATAAAGCATTGTTTGGTGAGAGACTAAATGTTTTTTAACAAAACTGTTATTTAGAAGCTTTTTTCCCCATTGGCCTGGATTTCAGCACCTCTTCTAAAGTACACATGGTAACAGGGAGAGCATTAAGGGCTGAGCTAGGGAGGGTGGGAGGAAGAGCATGTGTTGTGCTTCCCCAACAAAGTCCCTTTAATAATTAGTTCAGAAATAATTTCTTGGTCACTGGAGGAAATATGTTCTACTGCTGTTCTGTTTGGGTAAGCCTCAGGTTAAAGGGGAATTCATCTCCCTCCAGCCAGGTATGTTTTGAGTAATCTTGAGGTGTCAGTGCAGTATTTCGTCATCCAGTACTGTGGTCATGTTACCCATGTAAGTGCTGCATTGTGTGTAACTACAGTCCAGATACCATTACACTCCATGTAGTCACTGCAGTAAAATTACATCATGATGTCACTGTGTAAAATATAGCAAGTCAAGTTTGATGTGGTGGATTGAGTTGTAAAAGCAGATGATGACTTCCAGCTCTTATACAGGAGCTTGAGTTATTTTTCAACAAAATGCATTGTTTCCTCTTTGCCACAGCCAGAAATCACTTCAATGCTGAATGGCTTTAGTCTTCAATAAGTTTTTATTTAAGGAATTTCTTCCCCACCTTGCCTTCACACTGGACAAAACAGTGCCCTAGAAATTAAAAATAGAAGTAGTGTCCCAAAGGCAATGTCTGTCTGTCTGCCAGCAGTGTATATGACTTGTTTGGTGACAAGTGTCTTAGAATTATGTGAGCATGAACACAGTTGGAAAAATGTAAAACTTGATCTCTTCTCCTAGCTGCCCTTCTTCCTTTATTTTCTTTCTTGTATTATGCCCTGTAATTTTTAATAGTTTTAATTTACATCCTGAGGCAAGTGCATCTGTGGAGTTCCTTCCCCACAGTCAGGTTCTCTCAGTAGATGTTGACAGACTTAACTGTTTGCCCCACAGAGATATGTATCCTGCTATGTTTATATTAAAACCTAAAACATCCCTTTTGGATGTTATACTCAGTACAGCTTTAAATTATCAGGAATGTATCTTAAGATCTGAGGAGATGCCTAGTTCTGCTGAGTCCATCAGTACTTCAATTTAAAATGGAAATGTTCTGTCACAGATTTTTTGGTGACAGACTAAAGGTGATATGGAACAATTTGGTATAGAATGCTACTTGTATGACATTTATTTTAATTGAAAACTTGCTTTTCCCATTTTCCTTATATAATAAGCATTGGTGGTATTTAAAATGTTGTCACTATTACAGCAGGAGTTGGCCTCTTATTAAAAAAAAAACAACAAAACAACAAAAAAAGATAAACCCCAAAACTTATATTTAATGCCATTTTAGGGGTCATCTGACTCAATATGGCTGGAGAAACAATAATGCTGTGTTCCAAATGTTTGATATCTGTAGTGTTCCTCATGAGATTAATGGTGGAGTCCCAACCTTTGTGGAAAGTGACAGTTACTGAGAGAAACAGTGCAAGGTGGAGCAAATTCTGGAGGTCTTTTGTCTTCCTTCGGAGTGCAACCTTTCAGGACATGGTTTGAGGGAGGAAAAAAGTCCAACAAAAAACAAAAAAAAAACCAACCAGGATAGGACTTTACAGCAATATACATGATGGTCTACCCTTTTTTAATAAATGACAGTTTATTTCCAAAGTTACAATTTGATGACAGATAAGGTAAAATATTTGAGGTAGGAATGCTAGAACAGTAGGCAGAGTAGTTACATGCAAAAATGTTTCATAAATCCAGTTAGTACTTCACAAGCAAAAAAGCACAGGGTACTTGTGGTCTCCCATTTAATATTCCTTTTTTATTTTCTTTTAAGATTTAATTTGCTCTTAGTACTATGATACATTTAAAAATTTCAAATTATACCCTGTTGCTGCTTTATGAGTTGCCTGAAGTACATATCTTAAGGCAGTGGATCATAAATGTGGAAGCCATCATTCTTTATGTATATTTTATTTAACTGGGATACATTTTACTTAACCTGAAAGCAAGAATCCTTCCAAAAAACAGCTTTCCATGAAAATACTATTCACTGAAATGCTTCTCTGAGGGAGTTCAGAAACCAGAAATTAATCTTTTCATTTTCAGATGTCAAGTTTACCATAGCACAGGAGCTGACAAATAATTTAAATTCAAAGATAGCTTTAGTTTTGTCACTGCAGCTGACATAACACTTTTTAAAATTAAAAATTTAAAGCTAAGACTTGTAAGACTGCTCCCTGCCCCCATTGGTCCCTTTCTTATCTTGGCATAAATTGAAAAGATCAAGTATCAATTACACTTCAGGCTATCACTTGCTAATGCATTGTGTCTACATGCACAACACTTCCATCTCCCAGAGAAATCTTGTATTGAAGAGATTTGCTTATATAGGAGCTATAGATAGGCCCATTTTCTGTATAATGTCCTTATACATTTAATAGTACAGCTTTGTGATTTCTTTTAGTTCTGTACGCAGTAGCAAAGAGAGAACAGAAATCTGTCGTGGGTATCAGCTTTGTTAAAAATGGTGATTTTTTCATCTTCCTACGGGAGAAAAATTAGAATTCCTCAAAAACTTAAGACCATGACAACGTATGTCCATAATTGAAGTACATATATACATTAAGTCAGCTGAATGATTGTAATGCAACAACAAAATAAGCATAAGTTAGGTCATTTACATGAAACAAAATATTATATGCTTAATATTAGATGACCTGCCAGACGAATAACTTGCACGCTTCTGTTCTTGGCTGTAGGCATCATTATTCTAATACCCTTCTACAGCTTTTTCTGGTTTTCTACTGCCTATTAAAAAATGAAATACTGCTTCTGCATACTTGTCTTTATATTTTGAGGTCGTTGGAAAAGGTGTCACTAGCCTGAGTGGTTAATTAAAGCCAGCTATAATATCTTCAGGAATATCAGGGTTTAAAAGTCAAGCATACTGAATTGATGCTTTAAAAGAAAACTTTCAAAGTTTATAGCCATGTTGTGTGGGTGCCTTGTATAGCTAATGAATACCTGTGAAGTTGAAAGTTTGCAAATACATAAACCTAAATAGCATAGATTTAATAGTTTTGAAACTAAAACCTAAAACTTCAGATGAGATGCTATGTATATTTCTATATTTAACAGTGGACCTGTTCCCTTCTAGGGGCAAACTGGACAGCACCCATCTTGATGCATTTTTTTTCCAGGGTTCCTTACAATCTGGATTCAGTACATGTGAGAAAAATTGGCCTGCAGCAGAATAAATGAAAACTAGAGTACTGAAAGACATAGGGTTTTGTTTTATTAATTTGAAATGTTTCCTTTGGGCAGAGGTGATTGAACTATGAAAGAAAGAGGGAGGCTTAAAAAAAGATGAGATCACAGCTACTGCTGACTGGCAAACAGCCTGCACATTCAACCCCGGTTTATGGATTATTGATTGGAGAGGAGATGAAGTGCAGCTCCTATTCTCAAGCCAAGCAGACTGCCTTACACAGAGTGAAGCTTAACTTTCTTTCTTCATTAGTGTGGAATACATAATGTGTGTGGAAAAAAGGAGGTCTTGTTAAGAGGTCAGAAGAAGTTAGGTTAGCCTTTGTATTGCCTTTCCCAATAAAGGCAAAGTAATGAAAATGAACCTAGAATTTTTTCTCTTAGAAAAACTTATGCTGATGAACTGTGTGTATATATTACATACTGCATATCTATGTATTTTTCAGTATAGTACCTCATCTGGTGAGAAAATGAGGGCTTCATCACAAAAGTCTGAATTCACTTCAGTGGAGAAATTCAGAACACTGAAATACTCTAAACAGATCCAGTTCTGCAGAGAACAGAGACTTTTAAACTTAATTTAAAAGCTCAAACGGTCACAGACACCTCTCCCCCAAAAAACAACCCAGAAAACAAAAGCAAATCGCCAAGCCAATCAGTCAAGGTCTAAAAGTTATGCATTTGGATGTTACAAAATATAAAACATGAGAGTGATGCTTTGGGCAACATTTTGAACTCAACCATTTAGGTAATATATGAAGTCAATAGTTTTCACTAAAAAAAGGGAAGCAGAATGATATCCCTGCAGTCCCTCTAAACTTTGTCTTCCTATTGTCAAGCAAGCGTCTGTCTATAGTTATGACTTGAATGTGTAATACTGTGTATGGACTTTTTTTTTTCTGTAGCTGCCTGTGAGATTTAAAGTAAGTTAAACTCAGTTGTCATATTTGGCTGGCAAGGAATTGAGCAGAAATTAAATAGGAGGGCTCTGCTGGCTTCTGCCTATGCCTGCTGTGAAACAAGGGTAGATGAACATGAGATTGATGTGCAGAGGCTGGGTTGCCCTGCTCTGGTAATGCTGGAATAGTGGGGTCATTCTTCTAGGCAACACTTGCTTTTTCCTGTAGTATTGTGCAAGGTATATGTAATCATATGCTTCTGATATTCTTTGACATGCTAAAAAAGCCGTTTTATTTACTACTATTAAGATTTCAGAGCCCAGTATGTATCAGCTCTGACAAATGAGAGAAAAGTTTAATTATTTGAGTTGCTGTGAGGGAAATTCTTGAGCATGGGAAGTAACATAAATAAATTGCTGGCTTAAGTGCCTAGTGGCAAAACAAGAAGACAGAACATAACACCTTACATTTCGGGTGAGAAATATGAGAGAGCTTACTTAGCAGAGGATGTGTGTTGGGGGAAAAAAAAAGTAAACTGGTAAATTCAATAAGAATATATTTTTATGAAGCTGCAACAAAGGAAGGATGAGGTCAATATAGGACATAAATGTAATCAGAATGGGGAATACTAAAGTATTTACAAAAACGTTTATATTCTGTCCCAGGGTAAAATCTTGGCTGACAAAGAAAAAAAGTAATGGGTTTGAAAAGGAAGAAAGGTCAGGGAATCATCTTGATTTTATGAAAAATTCTTAGAAAAAGACAGTTACTTTACTTTGCACCATCATGTTTGTTAAATCGATTAGTGGTAACTTAATACTATTTGACATCTGCAGGCCACTGCTGTGGGAAATTTTGTGGAAAAACTGTCAAGGAAGTTGATTCAGTGTCTGGCAGATGTAACAAGTGCAGATCCCAGGTTCTGGTATAAACTGAATCTTAGTGTAAAATCAGGAATAATCTTCCTGAATTTTACTGACCAACAGGAAGCAAAGTGTGCTAAATGTTACGTTATGTACATTATATAAAACTCAATGAAAAGGACCATTGCTTTTTGTCCATGTGTGTCCTGTGCCTGGTGCTTGGTGTCCTGGGGGTGCTGTGGCAGGGGGGGTTGGCTTCCCTGCCACTTCCACAGAGGTGTTTGTGTGTAGTCTGACAAATGCAATTGATGACAGATCATAAGGACCCATGCATGATCTGCTTTGGAGTGGGCCATGGAAGCACCTGGTCACTTCACAGAAGTGTGATGGTGACTCCAATAGGAGTAATTGTGTTCCTGTCTTCTCACAGACATGGACAGGGGTTACCTGGCCTTCTGGTACTGCTTGCTAAGAGAAGAGTGATGTGACTGGTGTTTCTGGACCTGAATGAGCAGTGTGCTAGCCCAGATCTATGCTATTAATGTGATACTTGTTTGCTTTTTAAGCTACATCTGATTAATCTATTATTTTACCTTAAAAAAAGGTCACCAGGAGTGCTCCAGTGGAATGAATGTATTTGTTTTGTCACAAAACTGAAAGGCATCTGTCTTGACAAGTGTCCCCTAGAAGATGGGATAACTTCTGGAAGCACATACCTTCTTTCTTGTCAGGGCACTGAAGTATTTCTGGTTTCCAGTGCTTGCTACTCTTTGCTGAGAGCTGCAGTACTGATGGTGTCCATGTTGCAGTGCCAGGAACCCTCAAAATCTGCTCGACTAACGTCTGCTTCAAGGTCAGTTTTGCAGTTTTGAACTAGCTTCTGACCCACATGTGATATGAAGAAACATCTTATTTTAAGAAGGTCAATGTGTGTAAAATTTTGGACGGAATAGAAGTTTTGAGTTCCATGTAGCTGTGTTGAGTAAGTCTTTGGTCAATGCAGAGTATACAGGGCTTAAGGGGATTACAGTACACCAGGAAGCTGTATATTGAGGCCTTTGTTGAAAAGTTGGTGTTTTAGTGTTTGTGTTTTGTTTCCATGAACAATTTAAACAAAAGGTGGCCTAATGTGACTTGGTAACTTCAGAGAGAGTATGTAGACATGGGAAGGAGAGCAAACAAATTGCCTGTATTGTATCAGGACAGTTGTTTCTTGTAGACATTTTATGAGCATCTTAGATGGAAGACTTTACTCAGTTGTTACCTTTCTGTACAGTACTTGTTATAAATATCAAGAAGCCACAGATTGTTCTGGGAAGGTCTTGTGGCACAATGGTATCGAAAGGAAACTCTCTAGGGTGCTGTTCAGAGTAATATGCTATTTTCTACACTGTGATTTTTGTTGCTAATATTTAGTATATTTGTATATTCATAAAAGTTTCTAGCCTAAGACAACTTAGGATAACAGTTCATTATAAGCATAGATTTAGAAAGATCAGTGTTTCAGATAATGCTGTCTAAACAAGTCTAGAGAGGTGTGTTTTTAATGATAGGGATAAAGAATATATAAGTATTGAATTGTCAATTAATCTAATACCCTTTATAAAACATGAGTGACCTGGAATGATCTAATTCTAGCTTCTGGGGTCACTTTTGCTTACCTGCTCCATAAGCCACTCTCGTTTTGGTTTTGCCGTTTTTTATTCCTTTATAATCACAATACATGTGTCTAGAGCTGTACTGTCTCTGATTAATGCTGTGATAGTAAGCAGAATACATTGTTTTGAAATGTCTTTTGTAAGGTTAGACTGTATCACTGTCAACGATTGACAGCTGCTCCGAATACAATGAGAATTGTACTCCAATTTTCTGTGCAAATTTACCTGAAATTAACTGAAGTTAATTTTCCCCATTTACCTATGGAATAATTTACCTCTGCTGCTGCTTCCCTTCTGATCTACATGTGTGTTCCTTTTCCATACCTTATATTCATAAAAAATACACAGTTTGTGCATGAAGTCATGGTTATAAAGTAGAAAGGCAAGGAAGGTACTCCTTAAAAAATCAAAAGAAATAACAAGATTCTGATTGTTTTCTATATGTAGATATGGCCTATGGAATATGGTTTGAAAAGATCTGGTGTGCTTTGTGTGCCAGTTTTTATTCATCATGTCATCAGCAACTGATGCTTTTCCTGTCACTGATACAGATCTTGCAGGGAGACATCAGTAATTGCAATTGATAGAGTTCAAAGCCAAATTATTTGGCTGGTGCATGTACAGACCAACTTGCTTCACTTGCTCGGAAACATCCCAGATGCACATGTTTGTGCTTCCAACAGTATGAATTAATTTACTCCTTTCAAGTAGTTCATAATCAAACTTTATGGAGCCTTTCAGAGTTGCAGGTTAAAGTACTGCAGATGTATAACCAGTAACACGAAGTATGGCAAGGTCAGTGTGGTGGGAGGCTGTCATCCATGTGTTTTCTAATTTCCTGGTTGTTATTGCCGCTGTCACCCTGACTACACAGCAATGTGCAGAGCCAGGCTTCCTTCTTTCCTCATGTGGTTTGGGCTGTTTATTTTAGTAAAGGGGCAGTTGTATACAACAGAGATTAGCTATTATTTTAATGGACTAATCTGTCTTAAGAAAGATTTGGATAGTCTTCTACTTCAGTACATATAATTAGACTTTTGTCTCTATCCAGCATCCTACTGAAGTTTTAGGTGGTACTACATAAAAAAACCAAATGCTAGAAATGTGATTCAAGTAACTATAGGACGTAGACCAGAAATCTTAAGAATATATACAGAATTTTAGAAAGGAGATGAACGCGTTCATAGAGTAGTGAAACCTTATTTAGTACATAGGCTCATCCAGGTAAATGATTCATAAGCAGGAAATAAAAAATAGGAAACACAGTCATGGATAGGGACCTGGAGTCATCCTAACATTCACTGAGCTGATCTTACTTATTGGGCTGTCATTTATTTAAATCTTGGCAACTTCTTAGCTTTATTTTGCGGTGTCATTCTCTCATGAGGAAAATAATATTTTTATGTCTAGTTTTGATCCTCAAACACAAAGGAAAAATTCAGGGAACTTACCTTCTTCCCCTTCCCCCAAATAATTTACATGTAAAAGCCTCTTAATAAACCTATATAAGAGAAGCCTTTAAATATAACTAATATATAAAGAAGATAGAACTAGATAGTATAGTTCTTCTGAATCTTACAGCTATGTTCAAAAGCCCAGAGAGCTTTTATTTTATTGTCATAAAGTATACTAGTACACACACAAATAATACGTTTTTCTAAGACTTAGTCTCACTGGCCTACTGATAGAACACTTCTTCACATTGTTATTACTTATCTGTTCTGTTTTCCAGTATTGTGACAGCTTACCTTTACTCATGTCAAATTTAAAGTAGTTTAGGTTAATATATTTGCTTCAAAGCATTCCAAGGCCTACTCAAAATCCTCTAAGCCCTCCCAAAAATGAGATGGCCTGATCTGCAACATCTTAGTTAAACCAGCATGACTCAGTGCTGCTATTAGTGCTTCTCTCTGAAAAGCAGTGAGTGGAGAGATTCTCCAGTTTTTCTGTTAGATTAAGTGTGCTATGGCGGTATGTTTGTAGTGATACTTGGTTCTTCTTTAAAGGTCTTTGTTTTTTGACTCAATTGGTATTTGAATAGTAGATTAGTGGGAAGGGAGGTCTTGCAGGAAAAATTAATGTAGACTGTTCAGGAGAAGATATTTTGTCTTAGAGTACTAAAACTTAACTGTGGTCTTGAATATTGTCTGAATTATATTGTTTTTCCTATCGAATGCAAAGTTAATATTTGGGAAAGCAAGGATATTGAATCACCTTTGTTTTAAACATTAATATATCCTACATTTATAAAGAAATCAGCTCACAATTTCTCACATACCTTAACATGGCTAGAGATGGTATAATCTAGTGCAAGTGCCAGTTTCCCATTTGTATCAGCTGAACAATAATATAATTAAATAGCTTAATTGGTACTTTTGGCATTTGCTGAAAATATGCCACAAAGGGATGGATTTTGCTGTATTCGAAATAGTAACACAAATATCTGTGCTGTCGTATTTATATTTGCTATGCTTAGAGTTGAGTGATCACATTTTCCCCTTTTTTGCTACCTCCTCTTGGCTTCCTCATCTGAAACTGTATTTGGGTTCCAGTGGGAAGCATGTACTTCATAATGGTGAATACTGTTTAGTGTGACTTGACATTTTTTCAGGGAGATAATGTACCCAGGAGTGTCTCCTTCCTGGCCCAATGACTCAAAGCTCTGAAAATATACCACAGTGTGGGAAACTTCAGAAGCATCGCAGGAGGAATTGCTGGTGACTAATTCAGTGACAAAAGTGGGCATAAGATTCATCTTGTGCATGCTCATCCATACTTCAACTTAATAGATCCTAACAGTGCACTTCTGATGGACATCAGTGTGATTTGGAATTTGTAACCGCAAAGTATAATCCTGATATTTATCCAATATTCATAATCTTTCATAATCTGTAATATCCTGTCTGGTTTTTGTTTTCCAAAATCATACTGAAACTAACTTTGGTCTGCTGTAAAATCTCTCGATTTCGTGCAAGATTACAGATTTTTGTTAAGTTAAATGTGATTAAAGAACCTGCTGTTAAAAGTTCAACATCTGTTTAAAAAGATGAAGAGCAATTCCTTCTTATGCAGCATGTTCCAGTTTAATTTCCTGGAAAACAACTTGTGAATGCTAACTGAGCTGTAGGTTTGTCTGAAGGCATGTAAAGACCCTCATTTAATAATTTAATGTTATTTATAAATACGAGAAAAGAGGAGAGGCTGGTACAGTGGTAAGATGCGATCTTGTCTAGTAAAGTAGGGCCTGCTGTCTTAAATTATAAAAGCCAAGACTCATTTATCTGGCCAAATCAACATTTTGGGGACTTAGGCCTGTTGTGAATAAGTTGATAAAGACTGTGCCATTTATTTTATTTATTGATTTTAATTCCTGTTGGAAAGTGCTTTCTCTCCAGTTACACAGCTGGATGCTGGCATTACAATGCGTTTTCAATATTTCTGAGAAACTTAAAATTTGCATTTACTTTTCTCTGGTTCCAGGTCTTGAGTAGACTATTGAAAAGAATGCTTTTGCAAACAGTTGAGAGACAGAGTAACACACGTGAAAAAAGAAAGGAAGAAGAATAATTTATTTTTCGACATTGTGTCAGGAATGCAGTTCTAGTGAACACAAGTGAAATAATTTTGAGAGGTTTTGCAAACATGCCAAGGAAAGATCTAGAAACCATGACATGAGTCTCCTGCATCTTGGAGTGAGAAATTCAACACAGAGACTGTTCTTGTCAAGAAACCAAAATTTCAGCCCTAAGCAGTTACTCTTTCCTTCCTAAGGTGTTAGCTGAAAGGTTGCCAAAAATGCTGGAGTCCTGACAGAATAAAAGAATTAGAGAAGGAGGTTCTGAAAAGTACCCAAATAGATGGTTAACTGTCACCTACCATTATAAACCATTATTTGAACTGCATAAAAGTGTGATGGGTTTGCAATTAACTTATGCTGTTTTAAGTATTTTGACAAAAGCAAACTCTGTAAGAAGTGGACAATGAATCAGACTTTTCATAAGAAAAGTATCTGTCTTGGAAAAGCAAAATTGCACAGACATGTCTAGTAAAGGCAGCAATTCTTTGACTGCAGAGCTTATGTACATTCGTGTTTTAAATCTGCTAGAGCAATCTCCTGACCTTGGATAATGCTTTCTCTGTTAGCTCCTTACTAGCAGCAGTTAGTGATTTCTGGAATAGGCCTGTGAGGCTGGAGGAATCAATTTATTTTGTCTGACCGAGTTGGATTTTAAAAAAACCAACCAACCAAACAAAAGAAGTCCTGTTAGGCTAGTGGAAGATGGTTTTTTTTGGGAGACAGCAGTCTCTTCACAATTCTAAATGTCACTGTGAGAAGCAACATTCAAACCTGTACAGTGAGTCAGCTCAGGGGTAGAGCTCCTGTTTGACTCTTTAATTGAAAAGTATTATGGAAACAAACTTGAAATGAGGTTAAGAAAAAACAAGGATTGTCTTTAGTAACTAACTTCTTTTTTTCCACTGCTCATCAGTGGTGGTGCCAGACAGACCATAGACGAACATTTAAGTATCTAATTAAAAATGACTAAATGTCATCAAGAAAAACTTGCAAGAGGCAAATAATATCAACTGAAGAAAAAAGTCTCATTCTGCTATAAATAATGTGTTAGAGCTGAAAACACATTCATGTTGGGACTGAAAAACAGGATATACATCAGATGCTACCTCAGAGGTGCCCTCATGTTAATGAAATATAGTTATCAACTGCTGCTGCCATTAGAGACCAAACCCTGCAGTAAAAGTCTTTGGCCAGCATCCAAGAGCATTGCTAGTAGCTGTAGGGTCAGCCTCAGTCCATGGTGGCTTTAGCATAACCCACTACAAAATGGTGAGGGTGTACTGCATACTCTTTCTTTTTCACTTCTAAGGTGTTTGAAAAATACTGGTATGTTAAAAGTTGAAAAAGCAAGAATAATAAGGGAGAGTTGAAGTTGCTGACCTTAATAGTGTGATGCCTGAACAAAACCAAGTTGTTTGGTAACTGCATTTTGTTACAATTTGGGACTTGTTTGGCTTTTTATTTGATGAATATTGAGAATGTGTATTGTGACTCCCAGATAACTTTTTCTGTCATCAGTAGATTTGCAGTAAGTCACTAAAAGGGGGAAGTAGCAGCAATATGACAGGATTATAGAGCACTTTTAAAATACTGAAGTAGCAGATCTTGGTAAGTGATAATGATATGCTTAGAAAAATAAGTATCTGTGGTGTCAGTCTGGATTCTGCAACATTTACCTAGTCTGGATTTTCCTGAAGCCAATGGCAAAAGGCTGAGTCCTTTAAGAGTCCCACTTCTGCAGAAATTTCACATCAAGTATTTTCTAATTACTGCTGTTTTCCATTTTTGTGCCCAACCCTGTTTTTATTTCCTGTTTAGCCGTGTTTATTTCTAGTCTCAGAATGGCTAGGACCCTGAATGTACCAGTCTTACAGACAAAATAAATCTGTCCAACAATGAAGGAATTTGTCTCTCTTGTAGTCCTCCCTTTTGTTCTCCTGATGTAGAAGAGAGAGTTTGGGGATTAGCTATAGAGGGCAGAATTCTCCATAGTCTGCCTGGCAGATCTTAAGTGGCAATAAAAACAACTTTTGCTCTAGCTTTAAGGTATGTGATAAGGTTTCACAGGCTTTGTAATGTTTTCTTTATTGTTAAAAAACTCTAACACTCAAGGTTTCTATGGTGTAATCAAAGAACTGTTACATAGTTTTCTGGGCACATAGATAAATGTGTTAGTGTTGACTCTCCAGTTCAAGATAACTTTCTTCAGAGGCAACCTTGTTTTCTTGAAGGTGATAGGATTATGGCAATAAATATGTACTATTTCAGTATTACAGAGTGATTGTTAAAATAAGTTATTCACACCTGTTAGATATCAAATTCGATTTTTGGCTAGTGTATGTTAGCTGTAGTTAGGAATTGCTATGCATGCAACACATGAAAACAAACCATCTGTTGCTTGAATAACATAACATAATGGGCTTTGAAGTCTGTGCATCTAAGCAGTGTACTTTCAAGCTTGGTCTTTGTCTTTTTAGGTATTTCATTAAACAGTGTTACTGAAATTTAAAAAAGCCCAACAACAAAAATCACCACTGCCACTACTCCCTCAACAAACAAGCTTTCTTCCAGAAATGCTTTGAAACTGCTTAAATATTTCCTTCTGAAAACGAATCCAGAGCATGTTCTGATTAATGTTATAAACTTATGAAAATTAAAGTATTTATTATGTAGTGATATTTTACTAGTTTGAGCTCTACAAAAAGAGAAGTGTAAAATAAAAATTATTGGAGTAGGTTGGTAAAATATACTGAATATCTGCATGAATAAAATAAGAAAAAAAACCCATTATTGATGTGAGGTTATATGGGAAGAGGATCCAGAAGAGTTCCTCTATTTGAACAACACATTTTAGTAATCCTAGGAAGCATCAGAGTAGGTGCTGCAAAGAGTCCTGAATTTATCCTCCTACTGTTGTTTTATGTAACACAAAAATTTGAAAGATTATCAGATTGGACTGAGTTACACTTTCTCTGGCTTCCTGGTTGATATATACAGGTGGCAGAGGCTGACCTATGTTATATGCTGGATGGACAGAATAATTAAATAGAAAAAAATAATTGTTTCACATTAGAGGTCATTCTGGTATCTTCCACACAGCTTCTATGTCTGTGTGAATGTCAATTGCCTGAATTTAAATTTTCTTTTAAATACAGCATCTCCTTTGGTTTTGGGTGCATAGGTTACTAGAGAAATTATTGCAGAATTGTTTTTGTTTCTGTAAGTCTTCTGCAATAAGATTTTCATTACTTTCTGATGTGTAGTTTAAGATGTCTTGCAAATATCTTTATGAAATACTTTAAGCTTTCTCTCTCACACTCCCTGTCTTTGACTATGCAGGTTTGAGTGGCTAGTTATACATCTCTAGAGATATGAGTTCTAAGTTAGAGGCTTATGTTCATCTTAAACCTGAATTGCAGCAAAATTACAGTTGTGTTTCAGTAAATCATGCCATAACAGTCCAGACATTACATTATTACAGTAAAATGTTGTGTTGCTGTCAGGAAGATAAGAGGGAGGAGAGCAAGAGGCTGAAAAATACAGCTGCTAACAGTGATCCTCCAAAAGGTGAATTAATGGAAAAGGAATAATGCAGAAAAGGGAAGAAATAGGATGGGGTAATAAATGGGACAGCAGAAAATTCTAGGCAGGTTAGAATAGAATGAAATTGGGGGATTTGTATGGAAAGGTTCTTTTCAGTTGATAGGAAAAAAAAAAAAAGCAGATCTAGAGATCTAGATCCAACATCTTGATCAAGATCAAACATCTTTTCCTCACCTTTGGTCTATATGACTATGGGGAGAATTTTCTGCTCTTCTGAGTTGTGAAGAGTGCAATGAAGAGAAAGCTATTAAAAGTAAAGCTTAAAAAGAATTTCTGTTTGTAGAACTACAGGGTTGTTGGCTAAGACAGGAAGTTTGGTTTAGTAAATTAATACGTTACTCACCTGTTCAGTATGCAACAGTAGAAACTAACATTGCAAGATTTTTTCCTTTATACTGTCTGTATCATATCAGCTGTTTTTAATGCACAGCAATTAGGAAGGCTAGTGCTTTACTGAACTAATACTGAAAATAAAACTCCTAGGAATAAGGATGAAATCCTTATTAGCTTTCATACTTTAAGAGCATTTGTTTCTCAGTTTTTACCCATGATGAACACTTTTAGTATGTATTCTTACCATACCATAGTTTATTCCACATGGTCATCTCTATAGGCCAGCAGCTCCATCAACTATTTATTAACTACTGTCTTTTCTGAGGAAGCCTTTTGCTTAGCATTTACAAGAGTTACGTACCTCACTTTTCAATATCTTGATGGAAGAGAACAATTCTTAATGTAAGCATCTGTTGTTTAACAATTTCAGTTGCTAAGAAGAAAAATCTGACTTGGATTGGTACTGTTCCTGCACAGCTTTAGCTGATATCTGTTTTTTTTTCCTTCCTCTCCTCTTCCTCTGGAAACAAGGGATGTATGGCTACACAAGGTACTGTTGATAAGATGTGATGCATGTTTAATGAGTAACAAAAGTACTTTGCAAAACTAAAGGATTTAGGAAATGTTTAAAGATGTACACATTGTTTGAGGGATAGCCCTCCACATGGGAAGATACAACATGTTGGTAGTTGGAAATCTGGAATGTTTTAGTATCTTCTAATCAGGCAGGTGAAGGTTAGCTCAAAATTAAAAACGATAAAACCACAGTTCTTTGTTATAAAATAAAAATTTCTGCTGAGTGTTCAGAGAAAGATGGAGAAAGGGTGGTTACACATTTCAGAGGTGAGAGTAAAACCAGCATGGTCTAACAAAACTGTCTGTGGTTCTTCTGGCAGTGGTGCCGTGGGGCTTACAGCTGGTGCCTTGTGTGAGTAGTAGGCGGGCCAGTGCCTGGGCTGGGTGCTTGAGTTCCTCTTCTCACTCTCCCAGCTCCTCCAATTAAATGAACCACCAGAATGCATCTAAACTCATCAAATCCGAAAAATTTTTTTTACTGTAAGAGTGACAGAGCACTGGAACAGACTGCCCAGGGAGGTTGTGGAGTCTCCCTCACTGGAGACATTCAAAACCCACCTGGATGAGTTCCTGTGTGATGTACTCTAGGTGACCCTGCTTTGGCAGGGGGGTCGGACTAGATGATCTCTCGCGGTCCCTTCCAGCCCCTAAGATTCTATGATTCTATGAAATACAATCATAATGTTACTAAGAAAAGAGGAGCCTTCTGTGGTTGTTAGAAGTTGTATCCTGATTTATGAAACTACTGTAACTTAGAGTTTTCTTAGGCACAGATGTAATAGAAATGTTTGATAGCTTAAAGGCTGGTTTTCTGCCAGTACCAGGTTTCATCTTAAAACCGTAAAAGTGGCAGATAATTATTTCACAGGGAGTACACATAACCAAGGCTAGAATTTGGCTTTCTGACTGCTCTGGTGTTGATTCAAGTATAATAATTTGCAGAAGTGTTCAGTTCCGTGCTAATGCTTATTCTTTTGTTATCGTTATCAACAGAAACTATTTGTCAAAACCTTAGTCATTGACCAAGCCATAATTCCTCACCTGGTAATTCTGCTGAATTAAACTGAAGCAGGAAACTCTATGTCAAAATGTCTTGCAGCAAAGGCTAATAAAATACTTAACAGTGGATTATTCACATAATAGAAAAAAACAGGCTATGGTCTCTACAGATAGTCTTTCTCAGGTTCATATTAAATTTAGAATATATTTTCTTCTATGAAGTGTCTGATTTTTTTTCTAATTTTTTAAATAGATAACTCTGAAACTTCTTCAGGAGAAGATGTAGTATCTTTCCCCTTTGGGCACTTAAGAATATCAATTGTATCAGTTCTTGCTTTTGTCCTTTCTTCTCCTGTAAAAAAGAATGTTTTTTTTTCTCTCCTGTGCAGTTAGTTCCTGGCAGTTAGAGCCAATCTTGCCCTGTCCCCTTGTAGTAATAAAACTCTTCAGGATTGCAAATAGGCTTTTCAGACTGGTTTCTTCTGGCTTAGAGACAAAGCGTATTAGACATGACTATTTTTCTCTTGCTTGTTCCTTGAGAATGCTGCTTATTTCCAGTTGGAATAGCTATAAGAGGATTCCTGGCAAGTTGCATGCACTATTTCATCCTTCATTTTGAGAGAACTACTTTAGGATGCAACCTCTCCACAGGGTATTTCACACATCCAAATGAATAAAATGGACTAGTAAGCCACATAATTTTCCTGCTGCTCAGAGATGTAAGTTGTACTCTGAATTTTTCCTTCTTTGTTTCATCTAAATTACTCTTTACTAGTAGCTTGAAGATTGAAACATGTAAAAACTACTTTTTTTTTTTTCCTTAATACCCTATCATTTATAAACTGAGTGGACAGAGGCTGACATGATTTTTTCATGACATCTTCTCTTTTTTCTATATTGAGTTTATATTCCTTTTTGTGATACAACAAAACTCTGTTAAGACACTAGGAATGTGAAAGGTACAGAATAAAAGGCTTAATTTTGATTAAGAAGAGTGAGAAGTTCTCTTCTTGTTTTATTGAAGGAGGAATTTTGTCCTGCCTTGCCCTATAATCAGACAGTAGTGGGTGGGATATTTCACTTTTCATCCCTTACCTTAATTAACATAAATAAATCCCAAAATATTTTAAAATATTAAGCCAGTAGTGAATGCTGCATAAAATCCTCCCAAAACTATTTGATAGTAGCTTATCTAAGCTTTCTGCCTGGAAGACCATGTTTAGAGCTGGCATATGTACCAGCTCCTGCAGCTGGGGGCATATTTCTGCCTGTAGCAGTGTGTTTGCTGGCTATAGGGGCAACAGTATAAAAAGTGCTTCTCACTCTAGGCCACAGAGCAGGAAGGGCTACAAAGGATATAGCATACATGTCTATTAATGAATATAACATGCATGTCTAGGATTTTGACGGGCACAGACCTTGCCTGAAGATTTATTAAAATATTTAGTAAAGGGAAAGAAATAGGGAGAGAAAAGCAAAAAATTGTTTTATTATCCCAAGTTATGTAGGACAATGTTAAATGGTGAAAGTTTTTGTTGAATTTTTGTCTTAGCTATCTCAAAATAACTTTTTAATAACACATTTGCTCTGTGGCTGAAAATAGATGCCAATTACAGAGCTGTCTGCGAGCTCTGCAAACAGTGGTCATGGACAGTAGATCACTTCATGAGCCTGGTCTGGCAATAAATATCACTGTCTTGTTTTTATGGCACCACAGTACAGATCTCTTGCTGTTGAGCTGCTGCCTCCTTCTGTTCTCTTCTTTCTCTCACCTTTCTTTTCTCTTTGCATATGGCAGAACAAGTTGCTCAGGAGATGCAGAAGGTGAGATACTGTATGCTGATGACTTCACCTTATTCCATGTAGATTGTGGTTAAATAAACTGGAAAGAAAAATAAGAGGTCATTTTTAGCTCTGTTTTTAATTTTGAGGCTTCATGATCTGCATAAGCAGTGTTCTGTGAAACACAAAGTATTTGGAAGAAAGAAGAGTTGCTTCAGTGTTGATCTCATAGTTGTAATTGTGTGGAAATTGTCCCACAGTTTCTCTGTGGGGCAAGGGAAAACAGGCAAAAAATATTTACTTTGTTCTAACTTTGTTTTCAAGTTTATTTTATTTATGGTTGCTGGCTTTCAAGAAGAAAAACAGCCTGTTATTTGCACTGTATTAGGTTCACAGAGAATTTACAAGTGAAATCTAATTTACAGCTTTGGGAAGATAATAACGGACATGGTATTTTCCAGTATCGATTACCTCCATGTTACACAACAAGACCTTTGTGCTTGAAATTTCAGCTTGGGGCTTATGGTTGCAATAAGCAGGAATTTTGCTTCCTGTTTAGAGCTAGTGATTGAACTTGTTTATAAATGAAAACTATGCAGTCATTGTACCATAAAGAAAACTTGCACAAGGTTGTCTCACAGATCTACCTCTAGCTGTTGAGTAGAAAAAAAATTCTGCTTTTGCAGATGATTGCAAAGGAAAACATTTCTTATTTGAGAAAAGATGGCTTTATATACCTTCTTTCATGTGTATCACAAAATTTGAACCACTGTAAAATAGCTGAGTTTTTTTTAATTGGAAAAAATAAGATTTGAACTTAAATATACCCCTATATTGAAATACAACAGTTAGTGCTTAGCTGCTGTTGGATTGTAGAAGGCAACATGTGGTCTTTTAGAAAAATGAAGTCCCCTGTAGTGCTCAGGGGAACATACACATTTCAGATTACAGTATTTTCAGTATTCAAAGTATAAACTAATATTGTCAGTTCTCACTTTGCACTTTGGTAGTATTCAATGTATCTGTTTTACAAGTGACAAATGGGAGTGCTCCTAATAACTTATTGTCAAAGAGCCTTTTGTGTGGACTCCTTTCTGAATGTAGTTCTATAGTTTTCTGTTGCTATTTTCACATACCTTTTATGTTTTCAGCTCACAAAATACTGCTCAGTAACAATGGCCAGTATTTAGTTAATGTAGAAATAAAAAGTTTCTGAGGTTTAAAGTGAGTGATAAAGGAAAACAAGAATCTCCCTACTTCAGAGAGTGAAACTGTTCAGAAAAGTGCAAATGGAAAAGAATAGTTATGTTTTTTTTCAGCTGAGTATTTTTTTGCCTTTAATTTATGCAGCACATTGTCGATTGTATGATTCCTGGATCATAAATGTCAGAACCTGTACCTGTTATAATTATTGAAATGATGAAAAAGGAGTAGAAGCAATGGTGATGGCTAGTAGACAAGCATTCAGTAGGTAACAACTATTATTGTCATAGTTGTTTTTCTCCACTTTTTCTGCTGTTAAGATGATAAAAATACTTTCATATTTTTTTGTGTGTATAGATACACGTGCTGTATTGTTTATGTGTGCAGGTATCTGCCTTCTGTCTGAAGTGAAATTTGAAATGAAGAGTATCAACTTAGAAATCATACAGCATTGGCTCAAGGGTTGTTTGAAACAATGGTGGAGGGTGTTTTTTCCAGTTTCAAGGAAAGCAAAGCAGGATTTGTGAGCAAACACATTGTTTCCTCCTTGGAGGAACAGGTGTTATTTTTGTATTGTTAATTGATAAGTGTACCAGAACTGAATTTAGTTACACATGTACCAGCCCCTTGATAGCTTTTACCATGGGTAAACATCAGTTTTGCACAGGTGAAGAGAGAAAAGAGGAGGCACATTGCTGTAGCTTAGTTTTCCTAGTGAGAACACTAGGAAACTTGGCTGTGCTCCCACTAATGTGTATTAGTATTTTGACAAGATGTGCAAGGTATAGTTTCTGTATATTAGGTCACATCTATAAGGGAAATGCTTTAGCCTTTTAGGATATTGGTATCCTTTACTGGCAAAACAATATAAAGCAGATGCAGTTACACTGGACAGCTGTTCTGTGTACTGACCACAGGTTGTGCTGCCAAAGCTACTTTACTATGGGGCTACAGCAACAGAGGCTTCTTTGGCTTGTCATGTGGGGCACTCTACTTTTTCACATCACTTTAAAATGTTGTTTTATTGGCCAGAGGTTTGCAATACAGCTTTTGCTGTTGTCCCTGGCCTCTTTTACCTTGCGCTGCTTAAGTATTTTGGAGTTCTTTCTGTTTCTCCCCTATTTAGCCACTATGTTAACCCAATGCTTTCCACTACTCGGTGCCATGGCAATATTTGTCCTGATCTCTATTAAAGATACCTCGTATTTCTAGTTGGCTAGACTAACATTTCTGACTTTCTTTGGAAATGTAGGGACTTACTTATAAAAAGAAACAAAGGACAGTACATTTAGCACCATGGTGCCAGCCCAAGGAACAAATTTTGTTTCTCCAGCATCATACAGAATTAATGTTTTAACTTTTGGGGAATACTAACGTTTTTAAATAGAACTGGAATCGTGCTGTTGGTATCAAGTGTAGTTAGTAGATTCTGCTTCCATGTAATTGGAAATGTTGAATGTTAGATATGTTTAAATATTTCTTTCTGCCACTTTTAGAAAATAAAACTTATGACTCTGTTTTGCTTGTGGTGATTTCTGTGTTCCACAAAAATACCACCTATAGAAGTAATTACGTGGTAGAAAAATTGAAGTTTTACCAAGTTTGGAGCAATAAGAGGATCATACTGTGTCCTTGATGTCTGCATAGAGCTTGCCTATGAGTGAGAACTGGCTTGCAGACCAAGGTAGGGGATAATGGCTTAATATATAGGTTCTAAAAAGTTCTGCAGTGTCAGCAGCATGTGAGGGATTCTGTGTGCAATGAATGCAGAATTTATCTCTGGATTCGAGAGGTGGGCATTGGCCAGGAAGCTGATGGTCTCTGTTGAATCAGAGTAGAGCTGCTGCCGAAGGTCCAGGGGGTGTGTCCTCTGCAGCCAGAGCATTTCTGTCCCTGCAGAATGACTAAAGATGAGAATAGATAGATCACTGCTGGCACCATCTGTGATTCACAGCCATTTTGTGGCATGCTCATTGCAATGTGGGAGTATACTTAAGCTGGCAGTTTTCTGTGCAAAGGGGACTGCAATATGAGGGCTAATGCAAAGCTTTGAGTCAGTTCAGCTGCATAACACCAAATGGCATTCATAATTAGTAGTTTTATCCGAAGAGGGTGACTTTTGCTTTATTCTCTGGCTATATTATGTTAGATTATGCATCTTGAGAGTTTTCAATTGTACAGAATAATTAGCTGCAAAATACTATTAGTTTCAAATATTGGTAAGGAATTTTTATCTGAAGCTATCCCTCTGGATTTAAGCCAGTTTATTTCTGTATACTTTCTTTAACAATTTCTGAAAATTTAGTGATCTTAGCATTATGGCAGACTCTAGGTGAAAAGCTCTTCCCAGTCTTGCAGAATGCTCTACTGGTGGTGGCCACCTGGAGTCTCTGGTGTCATTTACCATCTTTAGTTTCCACTGGTCCCCAAAATACCTCATCAGCAGGTGAGTGATTTACTGTTAAGTTCTCTGTAGGCCTTATCTGCAAATTTCTGTCTTCATAGGATTGCTAATAATGCAGCTTCATGTCACAAGAATGAGTCATCATAATTCAGAAGATGAACATGCTTATTTTCTTCATGTTGTGTGGATGTGAAGGGAACCATAAGATGCAGTAAAGATGGAGAATTCCTAGTGCCATTCTGTCCGTTTTTTAATTTGATTTACTTATTTTGAGGGCTACTTATTTCCCCTGTTTATTCAGCGTTGACCTCTCTTACAATTAATATAGCAGTTGGACTGTGGGATGCTCTGAGAGATGTTCGGAACCATGAACCCTTTGCGCTGCTGAATTCTTGTCAGGGACACTCTTATCCCAGAAGCCAGCACCCATTGGCAACAAGCCTCTAACTTACGCAGCTAGGCAAGGGGCATATGCCTTCTGAATTCTTAAAACCCAATTTGGTTTGTGTGCCCCAAGGTATTGCCCAACACCGTGCTGTCACAATCCGGTATTCGGATACGTGGCAATTTTTCATAAAGGTGATCCCAACTGGTGAAATTAAGACGCAAACGAGGTCAGATGTCACATGCACAACAAACTTTTATTAGAGTAACAAAGCAAAGGTCCCTAGAGCGGATAGGACAGGCAGGAAAACAGAGACAGAAAAGAGAGGAGAAAGCAGAGAGATAGAGGACAGCAAGTGAGAGAGCGTAGTTACCACCCACGGTGCAGCAATGTCGTCGGTGGGGAAGTGGTTCCTGGTGGAAAAGTACTTCAAATGCACCCATAGAGTCCCAGACTTTTATACAGTTCTTGCCCACTGCCTCCCCACTCTTCTTTCCGGAGTAAGGGGGGTAGGTATGGCACCAGGTTAAGTCCTGCAGGTAGTCTTTGTTTGCTGAGGTGTCTGCATAACAAAGGGAGGATAAGGCCACTGGCACCACAGGTTTAGCCTGCTCCCAGAGAAAGCTGCAAATCTCTTTAGTCCTTCTGCAGATCTCAACAGATGTTGTTTCTCAGATGTCACAGGACACACAACAGATATCTTGAGTGCCAGAGTCCATCACTTATCTCTTGGATTGTTCGAGACAAACACTGTAAATTCTGAATGCCACACGTGCTTCAGCTGGTTTTTTTTATTCCTGGGAAACACTGGTAGGCTGCTTTGTGCTAGCTTAAGTCTGTCTGTCTTATACATGCTTAAAGGTAAAAATAGGTCTTGCATTAGTGAAGGAAAAGAGTTTATTGCAAGGTGTAAGAAGTTGAAATCTGGATTGCAGTAAAATGCAGCCTCATGACCAAATTCAATGAAGACATTGACATTTTGCTTTCTTTCCCTGTTATATTTGTATCTCTCTCTTCCTCAAGACATCATTTGAGTGACATTTGTCTTATTACCTTGTTTGGGGAAAGCTTATTCCTGTAAAGATAATTCTGGTCCATCTTCTCTTGTGTGTTGTCTGCATATTGCACAAGGAGTCAAGTTAGGATCAGACTTTTATCAGGCTTTCTGAACTAGTTCACTCCTCTCTCCTTGATTTATCCTTAAAATGGCATTGTTCCCTTCCCACCTGCCCCAAACATATTTTTGAATACTTAGTTGCCTTTGTAATATGTAATAGCCCTTTAAGAAGTTTTCTACATAAAGCTAAAGATTCTATAGCATAGAGTAAAATAGAAAAAGTTTCAGGCTTTAAAAAAAATTAATTAAAAAATTCAGTGTAACTTGTAAGTGACATTCAGTTCTATGAGGAACTGAGCCTTCTGGCTGAGACAAGTACCAAAAAAAAAAGGGTATGCATAAAGTAGTTCACCAAATCCATCTGTAGGCATATAAATGTGACCTGACTTTTAAGAGGATCACCTTTCTTGAAGCATGAGTGTCCATCATAGTGATGAACTCTTCATGATGGCAAAGGAGAGGAGTTTCCCCTGTAAGTATTTATCTGATTACACATGCGATGAGGAGGCCACTGACATCAATCTTGCTCTTATTTTCAGGCAACTTTGCAAAGGCCAATTGGGAAGTCTGATTTCTAATGCTGGAATGGTTGGTACCCATCAGAGTCTTGCAAAAATACTTTTCCACGTGGCTGAGTAAAACAGAAAACTGGCAAAGGTTTCCTCCTTTCTCTTTCTTTATTTTTGTGATGATGGTAATGCAGGCATATTATGTGCAGTTTTAATTTTAAGCAGTGCCTGAATGTGAAAGATTCTGGAACTGAAACAGTTGGGGACAGGAACACATGTTACTGTTCCCTTGCAAGTGTTCTTGGAATAGCAGTCAAGGACAAAGCACAGCTCCTTCTGGTGTCTAGCTTCTGTGGGGAAGATTTAATTTCAAGCATTCAAGAGCATGCTGCTTTAGTGAACAGTTTGAATTTTCACTGATGGCATTATCATTTGCTGTGCATAAGTGCAAATGTTTTAGGTGGGTTCACTGTTAAGCTTCTTTGCTGGCTCATGACTGGTTGTTGCTAAGAGATGTTCACACATATTTGCTGTGTGAGGGAGTTCATCTCTGTTATGTAGATTTTGATAGCAAGATCCAGAAAATTTGAATATGCTAATGACTGAGAGTACAGAGTGGAAAAAAAAGCCATGAAGCCAAGCTCTGGATTAAAAAAAAAAATAAAAAAAAAATAGATGTTATAATAATTTTGTACTGTAATTACAGCCATTTTCTCAAACATTTTTTTGATGGTCTTTAAGCAGATGTTTTCAAACAATGGGTGAGGTGATGTCACACTAACTAGTTATTGCATAGGGAGATGGCACCCAGAGTGGCTGGTGTTGTGAGCCTCCTGCACTAGCAGGAACCAGGTCCTCACAACAAATTGTTAATACCTATGTGTTTTGGTAGAAGCTGTTGAATAATTGCAGTGAGGTTAAACGTTGGGTTTCTCCTTTTTATTTAGAACACAGTGTCAACTGATGGTGAAATCCACCTGAAGCCCCATCACTTCAGTGAGCATTGTCTATTGATTTCTAGGTTACTGTGTTTTCTTATCGGTGGGTAGTACTGAATGGTAGGAGTATTTTACCAAATAAAAACTAAGAGTTACTGGTGAAAAAAAATACAAGTTAGAAACTGTGGTATCTTAATGATATTTGAAGTAGGAAGTGGATAAATAAGATGGTGGCATCCTTCTTTGTGTTTTTTACCTGGGGGAAAAAAAAAAAAGATAAAGCTGTGATGGTTTTAAAATAATATATTGATTTGGGTTGAAAGATTTTGAATATCATCTGGTTCCAACTGCCTTGCTGTGGGCAGGAATACCACCTACTTGACCAGGTTTCTCAAAACCCCATGCAGCCTGGCCTAGAACACTTCTGGGGCAAGGGGCAAGGCTGATGCTTATTAATAGTAAAGGGACTGGAGAGCTTAGTTAAGATTTTCTTATTTTTAAGTTGTTCATAATGTTAGAGGAGCTAAGGGATGTGCTGAGATGAATTTCAACAGGCATTTCTATATCCCTATAAGCAGATAGTATTTTTCCATGTTTCTCAGTTTGAAGTGAGTTGAAATGATGAATTTGAACTGGAACTATCCTTCCTCGAAAAAATATTTGTTGTAATAATGATAACAAGTAATGACTTCTGATTGTTGAGGTATGTTGATATTGGTGTCCAGAGAATTAAAAATAAAATTACCCAACATCAAACTTGTCAATTTATGCATAGCCTTTTTTCTAGTATTTATTTTCTGAGTAATCAAAATATCTTTTCACCTCTCACATATAAATGCTTTTATGCAGTTTTTTATCAATATAAATTCCAGCAATCTAGCAAAGTAGTATTTTGTATGTTACTTTTGGGTAGAGAAAACAACTTTTTTAATTGAAGAAGCAGTTTTGCGTTTCAAGCTTGTAAGGTGTCATCACAAACTGCACAGATACTGTTCTAATTAGGAGAAATTACCTTGGCTGTGTGTCCTTAATTATTTCCAGAATGTCAGATAATGAACTACGCAATACAGGCATGTAAAAATAACTGGTTTGACTTTGAAATCATCCCATGGTTTGACTTTGAAATCATCCCAAAGTACATAGACTCTAGAAGTTGTAAGTAAAAAAGGTCACTAAGGAGCTAGTCAATGAACAATATGCAATAATTGCAGAAGTAACAGGGAAAGGATGATTACTTAGCTAGGAAAACATTACAGCATAATTTAAAATTTGGGCAGTGTTGTGGGTTTTTTGTTTGGTTTTTCTTTTTTTCTTTTAAACAAACTGCAAATTAGCTCTTTCTGGGCTAATTGTGCTGAAATTCAAAAAAGGTTTCATGAAACTTTTTTTTCTTGTGACATTCTGCTAGAGTAGAATAGATTTTGGCTGCTAAACAGACAGTAGACTCATCAGCCCTGCATCATTTTGATATTGCTTATTGATGGGACATGGCCAGTAACATGTTGACTTAGACTAACTGTAACATTGATAAAGAAAAACATCTGTAGTGCTATTATTCTTTCCACTGAACTGAAGCTTATGAAGCCTTGGTTCCTCTGTTTCTGTTTTGTCCCCTGTGATAGGTAATTTAAGTGCCATAAGTGAATCATACATGTCTACACAAGCTAATGTCCAGCAATTATTCTGTTACAAGCACCAGTGAACACTGATTGCTTCAAACTGGATTCTTGAAACATGATGTGGGTTATTTGTTAAATCAGAAGGCAGTTCAGAGGACTGGGATCCTTTGGCTCCAGAATCTTGTCAATACTGCAAAATAGGTGATGTGTAGTAAACAGATATTTGAGAATAGTTAAAAGCTCAACTTTGAAAGCTGTCAAAGGCCCTTCAAACTAGATTTCTAGAAAAAAAAAATTAAGCATTCATCTTCATATGTGTAGTAGGTTTTGAATGATCACCAGTACAGGATATTGTGTTGGACTGCATCAGATAGTAGCATTCTAGTTTAGTAATGCTATAAAAGCTTCCTTTTAAAACTTATGTCTCCTGGTTCACTGTATCACCAAGGCTTCTTGTTTTCCTTCACAATTTTTTTTTGTTTTTTCCTTGCTGCTCCTTCTTTAAACAGATCAAAGGCATTAGGTGCTTTTAAGCTGCTTTAGCTCCTTAGGTAATTTTACATTTCTCTTATTCCCTTGTCCCGTAAAATAAAACACTCCTCTGACCCAAAACCAAGAGTGCAATTTAGAAGTGAAAAAGGTGTGTGCAAATGGATGGAAATACTAAGACAAAACCCTTTCATGGATTTTTCAGTGTATTATCCTTTTCCTGAAGAGCGTGAACCTTGGTCCTATATTTAATCAGTATTCTGTTGGCAACTTCAGATCTCGAGAAGAAATACTGAATTCTCTCATAGTAGCAAATAAGTACTTATTTGATTTTTAAGAAAAAGGTTAAGGCATTCTAAGGCAGCCTTTTCTTGCTTTTAAAGGAAAAATTTTGTAATGGTAGTTACTTGAAGGAAATGAAGTATGTACATAGAAACAATATTTTGTACTTGCTTGATGTATTATTACATTTAATATCTGACTTGTTTCTAAAGCTAAAAAATTCAACTTAAGGGAAATGTTAGCTTCAGGACTTGGGGAATAATATTGAGTTTTTGCCAGTAGTGGAAAGCTTCTGTGTGGATCTACTGAGCTGACAGAACCAAATGAAGTGTAAAGGGCAGAAATAAAGAAGGGCCTAAGATGCTACTGAAATTACACAAGAAGCAAAAATGAGTTGTGATTTTTTTATTTTTTTTTTTTGGAGGGAGGGGCAGGGAGCAAGCTCTGCTAGAGATGAAAATAAAAGACTGCTGATTGTCCTAAGCTTTGCTGTATGAACAGTCGTGACAGGGGGACTGCACTTCAGCAAAGAGTGAGAAGATACTCTGCAGCTGTACAAACCTTCTGAGAGTCCTCCATAGTTTTTGCATGGCAGTTAAGAAACAGCAAGCACTATTTATACCATTCTGAGATGTGTAGTTAATATTTAGGTCCTGCTGAGCTGAAGATAGAAATCCAACTGCATCTAAAGTGTGGCAGCAATTCACTTCATATTCTAGCACCAGGAGAAAGGAAGAATAAGTATGTGAGGGAGCAAAGTAGAAATAGCTATTTGCTTAATTCTTTTACCATGTCCTTGACGCTCTCCCAAAATAAACAAAGGTGGTATGTAAGTCCTTATGCATTGTGACTCTTATGCCAATTTTACTTCATGTGATCATCCTTACAAAGAAAGCTATTTCCTTATTGTGTGACAATTTGCATCTGAAGACACATTACCTATCCATTTCTGACTTCAAAGCATTGTATAAATGGAGAATTTGTGCTTGCTCACCAAGGATTTTTTCTCTTAGTTCAACTGGGTCAATCTGTCTTTAAAAATCCCTAAAACTAGTGAGTAAGCAGAGTGTCTTGACTACTAAATGTAGAAGTTTTACTAAAGGACATTTATATTTTATTCACTATGAATAAAACAGTTTGAGGTGGTCTTATGAATGTGCAATGTTGTTCTTAACCAGAGCCTAAACTGACCTGAACAGTTATAAGGATTTAGATCAAGTTCTTCCATCTGTAACTGACATTCAAACTGCAGATTCCAAAACTAAGCTGATTTGCACATAGATTTTATAATTTAGTAATTGCCAAGAAAGCAATAGTATTTAAGGTCATCTGCTTCAAGCAAAAATATGCTTACAAAGTTTTCCTGAATGCTATGGTCAACACTTCTCAGCTTTAGTCTGTCTTGCTATATCTTAGGATTCATGTAAAATTCTTTCTGTTATGTTGATGAAATATGTGCAGACTGACACCTTCAAGGTTTTGTTATTAATACAGACAAAATACTTTTCTAGGATAATGGACACAGCTGCAAAAACTGAGCATTCTAAATCTCTGGGAAGACTAACTCCTGTTTTATATTTGCTAAGTTTTGTAATCCATTGAGTAAATGAAGTTGCTTTCTTATTGATTAACAGGAAGTTCTTAAGGTAATTTTATGGTAGTGGGAATGTCTCTGTGTTTACAAGTTCCTGTTTTTACTGTTTCCTGGAAGGTGAGGGCATTGTAAAGTACTGCAACTGTACTTCTGTTGCAATATGAGCTGATTTGCTACAGTTGAGTAACTCTTCTTTGGGTTTTTATTATGAATTAATGAGTAAAAGACAGTGAGTTGAAGATAATAGCTTAAAAAAAATAATAATTAAGATTGCTGTGTAAAGCCCACAAGAATCAGGGCCAATAAGTGAATGGTGAAATTAGTCACTAAGCTCTCAAATAAGTGGCTTAAATTTACAGTAATTTCTAGTTTATTTAGCAGTCCAATGGTAACTCTAACTTGAAGGCTCAGTAAACTGCTTCTCTCCTTTTCCTATTACCCTGAATGTGTGCAGTAGGAAGGTTTCTGATCCTTTGGTTCCAAATATATAAGTACTCTGAGGTCTATCTCATGTCACAGTCAAATATAAATAATCCACAGGAAGCTGATAAGAATCGAAAGCAGCAGCACAATGCAGCATTGACACATTCATGTTTATGTTGACAGCAAGTTTCTTCTGTCTTTAATATATTTGGATCCAAGTGAAATTTGGAACTTCTGTCACACTTCTGTATCCTCTACTGTCACTTTGTGTGTTAGATCCATATGCAAAACTACTGTAATAATATCTAACTTGTATCTTTTAAACATTGGTTTAATAATGAATACCAGTCAGCTAAGTACTGACATTATGAAACTTTGCCTTTTATTTTTAATTGGGTCAAGAATATAGAACTGCTGCCATAAGTTGTTAGATTCCTTGGCTGATGGTTTACTTTGTCTTCTGTGGTCATTTTTGACCTGAGTGTGTCTGCAGCAACATTTTCCAGCTCTGTGTGTTTTGGCACTTCCAAAGAGTACAGATGGATTTGTCTGGCACCTGTTGTTATACATTCTGCCTCAGCAAAATCCAAAAGGACTGATGTAACTGACTTCAAGAAAAGTAATGATAGACTGTGTTTTTCATCACATCTTAGCTAGCCTTTCATTGCAAACCAAACGTGACTTAGGCTGTGGTACCAGTGAAAAAGTACCAATGCAGAGAAGAGCCTTTTAGAGAAGGAGGAACTTCTGCACAGTTGTGCAAACATAAGCCTTAGTATGTAATGGAAGATTTCAGACTTCAGTAAATACCAGGCCCAAATGTTGGCTCAGGGAAAGTGATCTTTTGTCTTAACCCCATAAGGGTGGTTAATGCTTCTCTTTTAAGCCTTTCAGTAAAGAATCCACTATTTAATCTTGAGTGGTCTGAAGCTTTTATTTTTTTTAATCCCTGGATTGAAGAGATGTATTGTTCCTGTCTAATCACATAATTTCAGTGCTGAATTTATTGTTTTCAGGATATCTTCTAATACGGAGACTTCTGTTTATCTACTTTTCTCCCTTTTCCTCACTTTTTCCATAGAAATTACTTGGTATTTGGCAATTTGCTCAGGAACTGTTGACTTGAGCAGCCTGTATGATGGTCTTTCTTTTAATGACACTGGCACCAAAAGCAATTACAGATTTAATTCTGTAGGATACCCTTTAGCCCTAGTTTCCTTATCCTCTGTCTTGATTTCAAGTAAGCTCTTACTTCTAGTGCGTTTCAAGTGTAATTAACCATGTTTCCTTCTCTAAAGTTAAACATCCTGCAAATATAGGCTTGCTTTAGTAAGAGAAAGAGCAAGAGGTCTTAATTGCTATTTGTAGTAAAGTTGTTAGTGTGATTTCTGAATTTATTAGAGGATATTTTGGGTTTATTCTTACAGTAACACTGGACATAAAAAACATCCTGGAGACTGAATTTGTTTTCCTTCAGCTGCCTTTTCTTTAAAATACATTGGTCACATGCAGGACATTAAAAATAGCCTAGTGGTTAATAGCTGTCTCAAAATAACAACCAGCGTAGTATTCAGAAAAAAAGGAAACGAGAACTAAAATGATATATCTGAAAAGGGTCACTTAATTACTGATTTATTTACTTCTGGAATGATTTCTGCTTGGCTGATAAATTTGCTGTGTTTTAACCTACATCTGTTTTAGCCAGAGGCAGTATGTCTAAGACTGAGTGTGCATTTGTCAGAGTTATGTCTAGCTGTCTGAAGAGAGCCGTACCCTTCAAAATGTTGATCATATTCTAGTGTGCCATCAGGCATAATTTTTCAGTACATACATTTTAAATGCCATTTACAGTATTTCTTATATACTACTTTAATCTTTTTTGTGATTATGGTATTTCACAAAGTATAAATGCACCAGGGTGCTAACTAGAAAATACTCTCCCCCATACTCCTACTTGTAGTGGAAGGATTGTCGGAGCACTAAAACTCAGGTCATGATCTCGTTTAGACACTTGACTGGAATCTTAAGCTTGGTGGTTTTTTTGTTGGTGTTTGTGGTTTTTGTCTGTTTTTTTTTTTTACTACTTATGTAATTTTTAGGCCCCTAATTTTTAAAAAGGGAAAAAAGGAAGACCTGGGAAACTACAAGCCAGTCAGTTTCACCTATATGCTGAGCAAGATCATGGAGCAGATCCTCCTGGAAACTTTGCTAAGGCACATGGAAAATAAGATGGTGATTAGTAGACAGCCAGCATAGCTTCACTGAGGGGAAATTGTGCCTGACCAGTTTGGTGACCTTTTATGATGGGGCTACAGAGATGGTGGATAGTGGCAGAGTAGCTGATATCATCTATCTGGATTTGTGCAAACTGTTTGACACTGTCTCACATGACATCCTGGTCTCCAAACTGGTAAGACATGGATTTGACAGATGAGCCACTTGGTGGATAAGAAATTGGCTGTATAGTCACACCCAGAGAGTTGTGGTCAATGGCTCAGTGTTCAAGTGGAGGTAGGTGACGAGTGGCGTTCCTCAGATATCAGTACTGGGACCAGTGCTGGTTAAGATCTTCGTTGGAGACATGGACAGAGGGACTGAGTGCATTCTCAGCAAGTTTGCTAATGAGACTAAGCTATGTGGAGTAGTTGACATCCTAGAGAGAAGGGATGCAATCCAGAGGGACCTTGACAGCCTTGAGAGGTGGACCAGTTCCAACCTTATGAAGTTCAACAAGGCCGTGTCAAGGTCCTGCACCTGGGTCAGGGCAATCCCAGGCACGAATACAGTTTGGGGGCAGAATGGCTGGAGAGCAGTCCTGAGGAAAAGGACTTGAGGGTGGTACTAGATCAGAAGCTTGACATGAGCCACCAGTGTGTGCTCACAGCTCAGAGGGCCAGCTGCATCAAGAGAAGTGTGGCCAGCAGAGCCAGGGAGGTGCTTCCACCCCTCTGCTCTCGTTAGGTTGAATCTGGAATACTGCGTACAGCTCTGGAGCCCTTAGCACAGGAAAGACTTGGAGCCGTTGGAGAGGGTCCAGGAAAGGGCCACAAAGATGGTAAAAGGGCTGGAGCACCTCTGCTACAAAGGCTGAGAGGGCTGGGGTTATTCAGCCTAGAGAAGACTCCAGGGAGACTTTTTAGTGACCTTCCAGTACCTGAAGGGGGCCTACAGGAAAGAGAAGAGAGACCTTTCATCAGGGAGTGGAGTGATAGGATGAGGGGTAATGATTTTAACCTGGAAGACGGTAGATTTCTGTTAGATATCAGGAAGAAAATCGTCACCGTGAGGGTACTAAGGCACTGGAATAGGTTGCCCAGGGAGGTTGTGGATGTCCCCTCCCTGAAGGTGTTCAAGGCCAGGTTGGATGAGGCTTTGTGCAGCCTGGTCTAGTGTGAGATGCCCCTGCTCATAGCAGGGAGGTTAGAGCCTGATGATCTTTAAGTTCCCTTCCTACCTTAACCATTCTGTGATTTAACAGTTCCTTGTATATGGCACAGAGATGTGTGGCTTTGATGCCCTTTAAGGGCACTGTTTAACTAATAAGTCAAAGGCAGATGGATGTAAGTGCAGTCTAACAGCCTCTTTTGCTACTAATAAAAAATCAAAGTCTTGCAAGCCATGTGGTAGTCACTTTTGCAAGCACTGAGAGATGTGGCAACAGATCCTTCTGCATTATTGGTTGTGAGGGTTGAAGACACCAAGTCTTTTCCTAAAACCAAAAGCTGCACTTTCCAACAGTGTCAATGGTGATGTGGTCCTTCTCCCACCCATAACTCTTTCATTTTGCATCATGTCTGACATCCCAGCTATGTGAGTTGATTAAAAAGAAAAACATAGGCACTGTTGATTGATGTCCATTACTTGGGAAGTGCAAAGCGCATAGCCTGCGATGCTCTCTGTCCTACCTCATCTCTAGAAAATTATTGTCAAAAGCCACATACCTATTGGGTTACTGTCTGCTTGTTAACACATTCAAAGAAATAATTGTTAAATAGTGTTTCAAGTGAAATCTAGATTTCACTTTACTGCTGTCATAAGATGTAGTTAGCTGGCAGTCTGGGGCAAGGTAAGACCAATGAGTCTGCTTAACAAATGGGTAGCCATTCAGTCTTCAAGTGTTCTCCTCCTTTTCAAATGACCTCTGCTGTGAAAGACGTCTGATTAAGCACTAAAAGGAATGGCTTTTTCTACAAAAAATGTGGCTAAGAGAAAAGCAACATAACCTGTTTTTTTGTGAGATGGTGTAGCTGTGCATGCTAAGCTGTGCTGCACATATACCTCCCAAGGCTCTATGAAGATTACTACATTTCTGCATTCCTCTGTTTTTTTGGCCTTTCTACTGAGGTTTACAGCAAAGATTCTTATTGTTCTCTGTGACCTGGACTGATTAATCATAGACATTTATTAAATATTTCAAGCTACTAAATAGGTAACAGATGATGCTAATTGGATAGGTACTGATGATTGAAGAGTTAGTCTCTACCAGTTCCTGTGTCCTTCAGATGATTCTTGTGTTCAGTGTATTGTGGAAGATACAGAGAAATCATGTATCTGAATTTAAAAACAGTCAAATGCAGAAGTTGCTTTATTCCCTTTTCTCACAAATGGTCTCTGTTCTTTCATTTGCTAGCTGTTCAAGTCACCTGTTGGTTTTGGAAGCTGCTTCTGTTTTTCAGCTATACAGGGAGTATGGGCAAAGGAGAGTTTATAATTATTAACTTGTAAAACTAGAACTGTTTTGAAGAAATAAGTAGTAGATCAGCTAAGATATCAACATGTGTTTACTTTAACTGTATTTCCTGATTTTTTAATGCCTAGTATTTCTGTATGCTCTAGTTTTGAGACCTGAGTATTAGTGTTGAGGTTATGGAGTTTATTCATACAGTAAGATTTCCTCTTTCTGAATTTATTTCATTTTATCTCAAGGAGGAAATTTTTTCTGTTTGTAGCTGTATAATCTCAAGGTTTAAGTATGGTATTGATGTGTCTGGAGTAGTTAGAAGTATTACTCGATATTCCTGATGCTGCTTTGATGTTTCTGTCAGTGAATCAAAGACAGGTAAGTTACAGAAAAATACTTATAATTGTACTGTCTATTTAGAGCCATATATTTTGTTTTTAGTGTTTTCATGTCCCTTAAAGTAAGCTGTTTTCTGTTATTGACTTAAATTAGACATTGGATTCTGCATAGGGGGAAATAACAGGTAACTTCTCCCTACCTTGTAAATACATCTCTGCAAAAGCACAAAATGGTACAGAGGTAATGGTAACAGTGCACATTAATACATGCTCTGATTTAAGTAGTTGCAATCCCAAAGAGTTGTAATAGATTAACAGAGGCTGTCTGAATCACTTAATGGGAGCTTAGAAACTGCTTGTTTCCAGCAGAACTTCATAATTTTAACATCAGTTAGGGGGTTAAGAATATCTGCTTTCCTGCTTGGGGAGTGTTGTTGGGTTTTTGTTGGTTTTGTTTGTTTGTTTGTTTCTGGTGGGTGGTTTTGTTTTGTTTTTGTAAAGTGTTTTGCCTAGAAATCTTAGAAGGTCTGCACACTCCTAGGGCAAAGGCAGATTCTTTTTTACTCAGTTTGCTGTTACTTGTGAATGAGCATCTAAATAGTGTGCCGAATATCTCTTGGACAGTTGACTACAGTAATGGTCTTCAAACTTCTTCAATCGTGTACTCCATCAGTAAAAAAATGTTGCACATATGTTCCCAATATAGGTATATTTATTTATGAATTATGCATATATACTGCTAAAATTCTAATGTTGTCTTCCTGTAGCCCAGTGGATTGTCTTGCACACCCCACTTTGGAGACCACCGAAGAACAAAGCATTACTGTTAAATCTCCAGCCTTTCCTCATGCAAGTTCCTGAAAGACAGGTTATCACTCTTCATGTGTGAATGACCAGGGAAATAAGTTGCATTGTATTGGAGTTCTAGATGTTTTTACTTGTTTTTCAGCTCTGATTATCTTTAATATTATGAAAAAATTAATTTCATAATTAGGAGTTTTATGCCTGGACGTATCTGAAAACAAACTCTCTGTATCACTACAAATCATAACCTGGCTAGAAAGGAGAAAAGCAAATGTAGAAGGGATTTTATTATAAGGATTGTTATCAACCTCAAATTCCTTTTAACACTTCACATATCTTCTAATTTATTTGGACATATATTTATTAAAAATTATATAAGTAGTGTTAATAGGGATAGGTTATGTATTTGATTGTAGTGTCATGGGATTGCACATTGATCTTGTTCTTAGCTGTTTTGGAGATAAATCACCAATTTTCCTTGACTTTTTATTGATTCGATGCATTATTATTATTATTATAGTAATTGATAATTCAGATAGATTGAATCCTTATTTTAAGTAAAAGGAGAGGGCAGAAACCCAAGCAGAGTGTCACAGGTCAGCAGTTTTTATTGTTGGTACATGTAGGTTAAGTCAGCAAGGAAGAAAAAAATCAATTTAAGAGCTAAAGGTTTCCTTCATATGCCGCTGGAGTACAGGCCAAGAAATTCTGTAAACCTAAGGCTGTTGGTAAAACTGAATTGAGGATATATATCAAGACTAGACATTGATAGTATGTGCTAAGATCTTGGTACAGTGCACTAGTCAGGTGCAGTTACTTTCCAGTAATGAATCTATTGCTTTTTTCTCTGTCAAAATATACTGCCACTGTTCAGGGCTTTCAGAAACAGAATAGCAGAGTAAGACTGAGATCCACTCAGTCCTAATTCCACTGAAGTCCTTTTGTCTAATGTTTCCTACTGGCTACATGCCTTTGGAACCCCAGAGCCAACCAATAAGAACCAACAGGCATATGGGGCCTATTGTGGAATTATGTGGGATTAAAGCTGTGTAAATCTGAGCCATTTATATGCTCTTCTAGTTTTTCTGGATGTACCAAACAGCGTCAGCCTTACCTGACTCTGATATGCAAAATGCAGGCTGTGCTGCCCCACTCAAAATGTTTCCGAGTCTTAAAGTGTCATTTCACCCACCATTTCAAGGCTTACCTGCTCCATCATTACCTCAGAGTGTTTTTCTACTTCCTACCTAGGCAGTGCAAAGAAAGATGTGCTAGGCAAAATGGGCAATGCTAAGCAGGACATGGCTTAGATTTATGCCCAGCTGTTGAATTGTTATATGCAGAAATACTATGTGTACAGAAAATTGTAAGATTCCTTTACATTATATCTTTTGACAAAAAAGAAGTAAGAAACCTTTTCTACTTTAGTCCGATACTGTTCTTGGATAAGTAGATTACAAGACAGGTATTCCTTCATACTTTCCCATAAGGTGCAAGAAGTTTGCAGGAACAGCTGAACTGTGAGTGGGACTGATTTGCTTTATTTGTTTTCTGTTGTTGTGTTTGGTTTTTTTTGTGGGGGAGCATGTTTTTGGTTTTAGGGGCCTTATTTTTTTGTTGTGGTTGCCATGTCAGTGAGGGAAAAATGCCATCATCCTGTATTTGAGTACAAGGACACTGTCTTGGTACACATTGTACTTTAGGATATAATTTTTGCAGTTTTTCCTCTATGGACAGGTCACCTTGCCTTGCTGACCTAAGAAAAGTTAACATCTGCAATTCTTTCCTAAAGGTGTTTGTTTACTGGTATTTAGTGCTAAGATGTTCCTCAAGTATTCTCACTACTAGAAACAAGTTCATTAAATATTAATTATTTTTTTAAAAGAATGTGCATGTGTGTCTTTTCTTATGTCTTAATAGCTCCTGATGACCATCAGAGACTTGCCTGCTTCATAGATGTGTACATTTCCAGTGGGTACTTCAGTGATTCCCATAAGGGAAAATTTTTTCTTTTTGAGTCCTAATATACAGCTCCTCTTATTCCTTCTACATGTTTTTTTTTGTCCTTTTTCTGTCTTAGCCCAAATAAAGTGTAAAGATTTAGTTGATCTTGCTTAAAAACCAACCAAATCTAACAGTTCTGACATCTCTGAGCCATTCTAGTTGCTCTTGTCTCAAGCAGTCATCTTTCATTCTAAATGACATTTTTTCTCAAATGAATTTCTGTTGAATTAAATCCCAGTACATGTGCTGCAATTCACAAATGTATGCAGAAGAGCTTTAAAATCTCTTCGCTTTTCTGATACAAAATTGCCAGTTGGGGATGGAGGGAAGCAAGGTGCTATAATTTTATCTGAACATTGCATTTTGTTTTCTTTGAAAAGGTTTTTCCTCAGTTTTTTGAAAGGGATCTTTTGTCTGTCTTTTAATTAGGGCAACAACTAATTGTTTCTAACCACCCAAAAGAACAGGATACATTGAAAATCTATCCAGTTTGGAACACATGAAAATATCTCTTAAATTTAGTCATGTTCAAAAAAGGCGCCTGGCATAAAAAAGTTAGTCCAACACTTCAAATTTAAGGAAACATGGGTTTCAGATCTGGATTTGAATGTTTTGAGTGAAGTTTGCCTTTACAGTTCTGTGGTGACTTCTATCAAGTATTTCAGTTCTGAGTAGAATACAAAGTAGGTAGTAGGGCATGCTCTACCATACAGGTGTTTCAGATGTGATTCACCATTGTGTTTTTCAAAATGTTGGGTTGAATTGGTTAATGACAAGCATGCTCAGCTGTTTTTGAAGGTAGAATGCTTAACTGTGTTTATTAGAAAATTACAGTCAATGGGATTCTGCTATATGTGAATATTGTCTTTTAATAAGATTGTACAAAAATGCTGCTATATGAAAAGTGTATTTGCATACAAGGTAGACTGAATCTTTTGTGAGAGTGCTGGTTGAATGCATAGTATTTTGATGGTGATACTGAGGAACCAGAAGAGCCAAAGTTCCTTTATTATGAACTAAAGAAAATGGAAAAGCTGATTGCTATTTTAGTGAGAAGAATATGAGAAGACTATATTTTAAATGCCTTTAACAGCACAAGTCAATGAAATACTATTTTTCTTCCTATTACTCAAATGAATCTAGAAGTGTATGAACTTGAGATGTAAGTGGATCCTCTCATTAACTTTGTGATAAATGGAGACAATGAAAAAATGATAGTGTTAACTTGCCTACTTCATAAAGCAGTTAGCAGCTCCTGCATATTCTACTGTTTACTCTGGCAAGAATTCCTGAACAGAGAGAGAGGAAGTGATGTTTGAAGACCTCTGAACAAACAGAGAGAGAGGAAGTGATGTTTGAAGACCTGATTGGACAAACTCCAAATCAACCCATTTTAAATTCGTATTGTCAGTTTTGAGAAGTTTGGATGAGGTGACCTTCTGAGGTCCCTGGCAGCCTGAATGATTCTATGGAAAATTCTGGGAGAGCTGGGATTGATGGACTTGGTTTTGATGCATCATTAACACAGTGTTCAATTTAAAAACAAAAACAAAAAATCTCTGCTGACTACATGAGTTTAAAAGTGCTTTTTCAGTAGTTGGGCAAATTAATTAGATAAATCCTGAAAGGAGACTAGAGAAACTAGCTCATCAGAAAAAATCAGGCATACTTACCTGTCCTTCCTCTTCCTGCTGCCAAATAAGAAGTTTGTTTTGGGAGTAGCTGCAGTAAATACCATTTTCCAGAAAATATTTATTTCTGAGTTGGGAAACTACTTGCTTTTTATTTTATCATCCATCAGTAGACTTTAATTTTTACATACCATCTTAACTTATTTGTAATAACTTAAAGCAGTGTTAACTTTGTAATAGAAATTTGGTCAATAGGGCTGGGAGGTAGGAACCCTTAGTTCTAGTGCAGTTGGTGTGACCATGGTATTGACCATGTGTCTCAGGAGCAAAGACTGCAAGACTTGAGAAGATAAACAGGCTGAAGCAGTAGAAGAGAAGCTTGTTTTGTGGAGAAAGTTCAGGGAAAAAAAGCACATACTAAATCTGGATATACTGTTAAGGAAGTTTCGTTCCTGGATTCCACTATTTTGGTCAGTACGTGGTGACTCACTGCTTTGTAAATGTTCACAGTCAGTCTGAAGCTTTGAATTCTCTAAATATTCAGTATTTTAAAATAACTGATATTTCTTTTTCTCCTGTGCCCAGGCCCTTCATTCTGGCTGATGGCATGGAATTGAGGAAGGCAAAGTAGAAGCAAGTAAAAGGGCTATTATGCTGCAGATCATTATGTTATGAAAAATTTAACTGTGGCTTATCAAAAATTTAATTCAGTCTGATGAATGAACTGTGCAAATTTAAAATGAATTCTTTGCTTTGATTAAATAAAATTGAGGGACTTAAGAATTCATTCCAGTACTGTAAAATAAAGTGCTTTTGGATTCTCATAATAACCTTGGAGCTCTAAGTCTTTCTGATGAAAGTGTATGGAGGACATGTATTTCTTCCTCTCTTACTTAGATCCATCTAAAATAAAGCTGAAAAACTGTCAGTAGAGGTCGTTGTTACTATTACTGTTTTCAGCATAGCATTCAAAGAGCAACATGGAACATGTTTAATTTATGTTACTTGGAGAAGGGGTGTTACATACACTTGAAAATATTCTAGTTTTAGAATATATGCTATAGAATTATTCAATACTTTAAAATTCATGGACCCCTGATACAGTTGTTTCTTATACTGCTGAGTGTGCTTTTACTATTATGTTAGCAGACTGCTGATTTAAGTGGAGTTAATTTCATGACAGTGGTGCACTTGCAGCTCTGTCAAGTGCATAGTTTAAAGTTTAACAGGCTTAGTAGTTAGTAGGTCAAGAGAGGTTCTCCTCCCCCTCTATTCTGCCTTGCTGAGGATGCATCTAGAATATTGTGTCCAGTTCTGGGCCCCTCAGTTCAAGAAGGACAGGGAACTGCTTGAGAGAGTCCAGGGCAGAGCCACAAAGATGATTAAGGGAGTGGAACGTCTCCCTTATGAGGAAAGGCTAAGGGAGCTGGGTCTCTTTAGCTTGGAGAAAAGGAGACTAAGGGGCAACCTCATCAGTGTTTGCAAATACATTAAGGGCAAGTGTCTAGAGGACAGAGCCAGGCTTTTTTCAGTGATGTCCAGTGATGGAACAAGGGGCAGTGGGTGCAAACTGGAACATAGGAGGTTCCACATAAACATCAAAAGAAACTTCTTTACTATGAGAATAACAGAGCACTGGAACAGGCTGCCCAGAGAGGTTGTGGAGTCTCCTTCTCTGAAGACATTAAAAACCTGCCTGGACACATTCCTGTGTGATGTGTTCTGGGTGATCCTGCTCTGGCAGGGGGGTTGGACTGGATGATCTTTTGAGGTCCCTTCCAACCCCTAGGATTCTGGGATTCTGTGAATGGGAACAAGACCTATTGTCTGGCATGTTTTAAATCAGTATGATACTACTGGCATCATAAAAGGGACAAGGGATCTCTTGATCAATCCTAAGGTAATATACTCATTCGCTTTAGAAGGAAATAGAAAATGATATTCAGATGGAAATGTTTAAAGAACAGGTGGTACAGGCCATTGAAAGAACAGGAAATTTCTGGACTCCTTGAAGAAGCACTGCTGCACTTTCTCCTACTACCTGATCCAGTGGTGAATGTCTGAGATGTCTAGTTATCAATTCTGTGCACTTAATAGTTAACTGAAATTAGGGTTCAGGCTTTTAAACTTTTTTTTTTTAAGGTGATCACAAACATAGAATTAACTTTTGCAGTCCGAGGGGTACTGCCAGCTCGGTGTTTTTATGGTTTTGTTTGTTGGGGTTTTTTTCCCTGTTATAGTAATGACAGTTTCTTTATATCCCTTGCTTCTAATGAAAGAAAAAGGAGGAGGACATAACACTATGTGGCCTTTCCATTTGGTACTGCAAAGCAGACTGTTGAATTTTTAGTGGTCTAGGGTGCTGGTCTCCTTATGAGCATGATGTCTATTAATTACCAATTGCTACCAATGAGTTTAGTATTCTAGATTATCCCATTTAGTTCTGCTAGCAGCAGAGCTCTGTTGTTGTCCATGGTAGCAAATGTTCTTCCCGTATTGCTAAAGGGAACCCTGACATACTAAAGTTATCCCAGGATTATTAACATTCTACTGTGCTCAGGGGCAGAAATAATTTCATCAATACATCAGTGTAAATAACCAAAATGCTGAGATGGGACTAAAAAAACCAAAACAAACATCAGCACTTGGAGAGGCATGGCAATCAGGGTTTACAGAAGGAATGCTTACTCCTGGGAAAGAGCAGTGTCTCGGGAATGAAGTGGGATGAAAAAGGTGAATAAAATGACCTTCAGTAGTCCAAAGCCAAGGGTTTACAATTATGGAGTAGTCTGGCATTGGAAATCTAATGAGAAAAAGCCTTTGCTAGGTGTGAAATTTTGATTATAACTGAGTTTAAAAATACCAAGCAAGTTACTTTTCCTTGAATTGATAATATAAATTAATTTTCTACATGTGCTGTACCTCTTGACGTGATTTAATTAATGATTATTTTTTTTGTAAATGACTTCCATAGATTGCAGTAACTTAAATACACATATATGGTCCATTAAGTTTGGGTGACACAAACCTAGCGGATTTTGGTTTGGGTGGTTTTTCTGCTGGATGATGTTTGCAATAAGGTCTTGGTGTATGTTTAAGACCTTTGATCTAGTTCCAGGAGACTTTTCTGTAAAATACAGTGTGTATTTATCCTTTAAGACTAGCCTGATGAGCCATCTGCATGGCAAGAGAACTTGGTACTAACAGCATACTGGTGTTTAAAAAAGCTAGTCCAAACTACTTTCACAGTCTGACTAAATTATCTGATGCCCATGTTTGATGTTGATCTGCCACTCTAAACCACCTTTCTGCTGCATCTCATGATCAAAATAAAGAACGTGGGAAAATTTTAGGTAATTTTCTTATTTTTTTGTTCCTATCTGTATTTACCCACTCACCTCTAAAACTCCATGCCAAACACATCAGTTTGGAGGTATCAGTCTTACTATGCTGGTTCTGGACATTTTGACAATAGCCATAGGATCTTTGTAAATTTCTCTAGATGTTTTCAGCAATATTTAAACACTGGAAAAATATAACCATGAGAACTCTGTGAGGTTTAGTATATACTGGATAGAAAATTATTTAAAAGTGAACCAACAAACTAAGAATTTTTAAAGGATGGTATTTGTGTAAGAAAACTTATGATATAAATGCTACAAATCAAGTGCCATTTAACAACTACTTTAGCAGTTTGCTGAATGTAGTGCACGTTGCAATCTACATGTCCATGTTCACCAAATTCAAAGTTCGCCAAATTCACCATGTTCAAAGTTATTTGAATTCTGATCTTAGCAGAATAATTCCAGTGATGTCCCTTGCCAGAGACAAATTACTCTAACATGAGATGAGTTACTGTGCTTGCCAGCAGCTCTCTTTCTCCCATACCTAAAGACATAATTTGAGACTTCTGATCTAAATTGAATCCTTAATAGCTTGTCACACTTGCTATAAATATATCTCCTTAAAGGCCAGTTAATATGATTATTTTAATTAGGAAATAGTTTTAGTGTGATTGCATTCCCTTGTTCTATTAATTGCTCATCACTGGCAGAATTTTCCTTTGGTCCTTAGTACTATGACTTTTCTACTTTTTCTTCTCCCTCCATCTACATCAGCTAAATTCTCAGATGTCACAAGCAAATGGAAGCACTGAAACTTTTCCGTGTTGTTTTCATAGATCTTTTTGATACCTCAAGCCTTAGCAGTGAGTTTTGAGCTGCTTTGTGTACTGTAAAACTATGTCCAAACAAAACATTATCTTCATGGGTTGCATGCTGACCACACATTGTTTTAGAAGTGGCAGCAGTGTAGTTGTTAGAGACTGAGGAGCAATATTAACTATCAAATTGTCTTTCTGTGCCTAACAGATACCCCAGTGCCACCATTCACCCTTGTTAGAATGTATGTACTTCAGGACATAGACTGTAAAAATCTGTGTCTACACAAGTACTTTATCCCAACTTGGGTACATAAAATGTCAGATTTCATGAGGTAGATTGGGATACAGAATGGACCAAAAGGAAATTCCCTACTGGCAGCTCAGAGTTGATATTGTAGATTATTTTTGTTAGAGTTTGTTTATAAAGGCAATCAGCAAGAAAGCAGTGAGTATAGATATCGGGATGTATTTTCTGTCCTGAAAGTCCATATGGGTTTGTATTTGGTATTTAAGAGGAAAGGATTTATCTCCTGTGATCTGCTTGATGTTTCTAGAGGCAGTCCTTGTATTTCTGGAATCCTTTTCCTCAATGCTTTGCTTATTTGAATTTGTTTTAAATTAGGGTAATTAATGCTAGTAAACTATGTATTTGGCAGGGAGAGGGAGGGAAGTGAAAGTGACCCAATTCTGGGAAGGGAGGATCTGAAAATAACCTCAAGGCTTTAAGAAGGAAAGTTAATCAGGTTTTTTGAGTGAGTTTTCATGCTCTAGCCATATTCCCATAGGGTACTTACAGTTCAGACTTTGGACCTCTGTTTGCATTTTGTGTAAGTTGAAATGCTTGCTGTATGTTTTGTTTAATGCCTATGAAAAACAATTTTCAATATATTAAAAGATGTTGAAATCTTGGGTGTCTGTATATAAATATGAATATATAAACATGGAAGGATGAAGGATAGAAAGTGGTTGGGTTCTGGTGTGTATTTGGAAAAAAAAATTGACATCAAACCTCTTGTGCTGTGTTGTCTCTGCAAAGAAGCAGTAAAAGTGCTTATTGAGCTCTGTGCTCTGGAGCTTTTCCCTCTAAGTGAAACATTGGGAACAATTCATACAGCAGAATAGAATAATAGGATTGTCTTGGTTGCAAAAGACTGGAGATCATGGAGTCAACTGTTAACTTAGCATGGTCAATTCCACTACTAAATCGTGTTCTGAAGCACCTCCAGTGGTGGTGACTCAACCACTTCCCTGAGCAGCCTGGTCCAATGCTTAACAGCCCTTTTGGTGAAGGTTTTCCCAGTATCCAATCTAAACCTCCCCTTGCACAACAAGTTTTCTCTTGTCCTGTCACTTGTTACTTGGCAGAAGAGGCTGACTACCACCTTGCTACGTCTTCCTTTCAAGTACTTCTAGAGAGCGAGGTGATCTCCTATCATCCTTTTTTTTTTCTCTCTCCAACCTAAGCAATACCAGTTCTCCCAGCCATTCCTTGTAAGACTTGTGCTCTAGAGCCTTTACCATCTTCATTGCTCTTCTTTGGATGAGAGTTTATTTTCTTGTTCTATTATTTGAAAACAAACCACTAAAGACCTGCACATAGAAATCTTAAAAGATAAAGATTACAGGATTCTGCAGGGAACGAAATTTTTGAAACAGTTATTAGGTTAACTCAAAGTAGTATCAGCAAGAAGTCCTGTATTTACCAAGTAATTCCCAGTACTTCCAGAAAACACAGCCTTGGAGGCTATTGAACAAAGATGTAAGAATTAATGGAACTCCTGAGCAGTTTTTTCCCTGAAAAAATGCTGGTGTCTTTAACTGTGAAACTTCTGTATTATTTGACTGAAACTTGATAGAGCTTGCAGAGTGAGGACCCTTCAAATCTGTGCAGTTTTAGGGAGAGTGATGTTTGAAATACTGTCTGTTGCTTAATGTTTCTGGAGCAATCTTTTCTGTGGAGTATTCTTTATCCCTAATAATATATATCTGTTATATATATATATACACCTCAAGTGATTATTCCTTATTTAGCATTACTTCATTTTATTTTATCATGTTGAAAGCAAAACATGGTGGAAAGTACAGTACAGTATTGGACACAGGACCTCAGTTAAAACCTCTGCCATGTCACAGGTTTCTTGGTTGACACTGGGGAAATCTCTCTGGATCTCTTTGTGACAGTGTTACTAGGATCTTGTTGCTGTGTTGTAAAGAAACGTGTATGAAGAACTGTAGTGACAATCAATGCCCCAAATAAAATTTATCAGATATTTTGATAAGTAATTGGTAATGGAAACATTGCATCCAATTTGTTCTGCAAATAGTTATCTGATAACAACTCTTTAGAACAAGGTAATTTGCATATATTGTAGTTAACAGGACTGCGCCAATACTATGTGGGCAGGAGAATTTTTCTATCCCTGATGTAAAATGTAAACGTGAACACAGCTTTTCATCTGCTTGTTAGTAGGAGAAATTTCTCCTTTGGAAATTTTTATAGGTTGATTCTGCTAAGTTTAAAGGATGATGATGATTGCCACTAATTTACTGTGATCATATCTGGACACAGCTAAATTTATTTTAAAAAAAGAGGGTGGGAGGCGGGTGAGGGGACATTTTGTTCCTACTGAGCCTGGAAAGAATGGAAACATGATAAATAATGTGCAGATTAAGGTTAGTTTGTTTTTTAATTCCTTTGCTGTAATCAAGAACTAGCATGATGATAATACAAAGAAGTTTCTGGAAGGTAGATTCTTGCCATGTGGGGACAAATATTAGCCAGTCAATACGTTTTATTTTGTAGTGACTTTAATTTCATATGCTACAGAAGGGAAAAGAAATTCTCAGCCTAAGAATCAAAACCTACATTTTAATTTTGGTAACTATATCTTGTCTTTGCTGAAATGTATAGACAACACTAATGTTTAGTTTTTATTTCATAATCTGTTTTTTTTCCTTGTTAACACATGGTTTTATCTATGTGTTCCACAAAAGGGCAAGTGCCATTTGAAAGTGACCTTATACCTCAATAGTTTCTTAACCTCTGAGGGAAAACATTTTCTGCATCTCCATTATGTGCTTTCAGAAAACATTGAGTCACTTTATGTGATGATACTACAGGAAGGAACTGCATTTCTGACAGCGATGATGATCGCTGTCAGTAGCTGGGCAGCCTGCCATGGCCAGTGGCCATTCCTGTTCAGGTATTTTCAGGTGTTCTCAACATACAACCAGTCTCTGCCAGCCCTTCTGGGGACATTTTGATTGCCTTGCTCTTTTCCCTTGTCTCATTTCCTTTCCCAGTGCTGTTTTATTCTTTTGCCTCTGTACCATAATGATGACAGTGTGTTAAGTTTTGTAAAGGATAATCTTAGGAGGATCAGTGCAGGAGCAAGTCATTGGGCATTTATGCTGTGCCAGATCTCCAAAGTGAATTGGGGACAAGCACTGAGAGGATTTTATTATTCAGCTACTCTGTGATTTACAACTGAATCAATAGTAAAGCAATTGCATTCCTTTGATATTGTTAACCATAAAATGTGCTAAGAAAATCTTTCCTTTCCTTAAGAAAATGTAAAACCTTTGCATACAAAAATTAAGATAATTTATTACTTCTAAATTATTCTTTCAACTCAGCTTCATTTCCTTACTCTGATTCCTATTTTGGATCAGGATGCTTGCATCTTACAATGTTAATTACACATTTTCAGAATATATGTTACAGGTTTTTCATTAAATACTATGTTAAACAATAGCATTTCACTATTTACAAAGTAGAAGCAATGATTTAGTCACTTCTACATATTAAAAATATTCTAAGTTAGGTGAAATAAAGCCATAATAAAATGCCATTGTTTTTCCTTATGGTTAATTATTAAATGAGCTAAAGGAATAATTGAAGGAATTTAAGAGCAGAAAGGGTAATGAGAAGAAAGAAAGGATGGAAAAAATAGAGCTGAACTTTAGGGAGGGTAATATCTCACTCTTGGAATTAGCAAAACTAGTTATTAACTATTAACATAATATTGTGGTCCCAACACAGCAACAAAGAAACAACCCCATGGCCGCTCACTCAACTCCCCGCACACACACCCTCTGGGATGAGGAGGGCAAAGCTCATGGGTCAAGACAAAGGGCAAGGAAGTTCTTCACTGATTAAGTGGGGAGGTCCCAGGGGACTGGAGGGTAGCAAATATAGCACCCATCTATAAGAAAGGCAGAAAGGAGGATCCAGGAAACTACAGACCTGTCAGTCTGACCTCAGTACCAGGGAAGGTCATGGAGCAGATCATCTTGAGTGTTATTAGGAGACATATAGAGGATAACCAGGGGATCAGGCCCAGTCAGCATGGGTTTATGAAAGGCAGGTCCTGCCTGACAAACCTGATCTCCTTTTATAACCTGATGACCTGAGTGTTTGACAAGGGAAAGGCTGTGGATATTGTCTATCTGGACCTCCAAAAAGCATTTGACACATTTCCCCTTAGAACTCTCATAAAAAAAAAAACCAAACAACAAACAACAAAACTGGCGGCTCATGGCCTGGATGAGCATATGATCTGTTGGATCAAGCACTGGCTGGACATTTGGGCCCAGAGAGTGGTGGTCAATAGAGTCAAATCCAGCTGGTGACCAGTTACAAGTGGTGTTCCTCAAGGCTCAGTGTTGGGACCATTTCTCTTTAACATCTTTATTGATGATCTTGATAAGCACATAGAGTGTATCATCCGTAAGTTTATAGATGACACCAAGGTTGGTGGGAGTGTTGATCTGCATGAGAGTAGGGAGGCTCTACAGAGAGACCTGGATAGATTGGATGGGTGGGGTAATGTCAATGGTCTGGGCTTCAACAAGGCCAAGTGCTGGGTCCTTCACTTGGACCACAGCAACTCCATGCAATGCTACAGTGTTGGGGAAGTATGGCTGGAAAGTGTCTGGCAGAAAAGGACCTGGGGAGGGCAACGAAGTTGGTGAAGGGCCTAGAGAATAAATCTTACGAAGAACACTTGAAGGAGCTGGGAATGTTTAGTTTGAGGGGAGACCTCATCAGTCTCTACAACTACCTGAAAGGTCATTGTAGAGAGGTTGGTGCTGGTCTCTTTTCACAGGTAACTAGCGGCAGAAGAGAGAGGGAATGGCTTCAAGCTGCGACTGGGGAGGTTTAGACTGGACAACAGGAAATTTTTTTCACAGAGTGGTCACGCACTGGAATAGGCTGCCCAGAGAGGTGGTTGAGTCACCATCCCTGGATGTGTTTAAGCGTCGTTTGGATGTGGTGTTGGTGGATATGGTTTAGGGGAGAACTTTGCAGAGTAGGCATGATGGTTGGACTTGGTGATCCCAAGGGTTTTTTTTTTTACCAGAACAGTTCCATGGTTTCTATGATTCCTGCTAGCTAGTTTCTCTTCACAGCCTCCTTCAGTTATAGCAGTGGTTGGTCTCTTGCTGGCCAAAAAGAACATACTAGCTCTTCTTTTTCTATATGCTCAGTTCCAAAATTCAAAGTCAGATGTGTCTTTGATCTGTCTCAGTCTCCAGACATCTTTTTCATATAAAACTAGTGTCTAATGGGATATGCACCAGTAAGTAAAATAAGCTGAACTTGGTGGTTTAAGATTGCCACTGTAAGGGATTTTTGGTACTTAGGCCTCAACACTTTGATACCTTTAATATGACTAAAATGTTTAAACAAGATTATTTTCATATGCTTTTCAGTTTTGTAGTAAAAGTGATTTCTGAACATTAAGGGTAACTGTGTTTTCAGTTACTTTGTATGATTGTCTTCCTGCAAGTCAAAGTTACTATTGGAGTTTATTTGGAGATTTAAAGCATCACCAGTCTTACAGCTGAAAACATGGACTGTTGCTGGAGAATGCCCTTTGGCTGACCATGAACTGCTCAGTATTAAGAAAAGATCTAAACAAATACATACATACAGAGATTTAGGACTCTCTAGGACATGTTTTCAGAAACAAGCTATTCTGAAGTCAGCATTTCAGTTCCTGCATGGAGATGCCATAAAATAAATCTGTTTGTCTAGGCACAGTGACAGTGCTGTAGCAATGTAATAAAAAAATATGAATATAATAGTATTTATTTACAGAAGAATTAATTTCAAATATTGTTCCATTTAGAGAAAATCATCAGGGGGCTAATCCTGTTCCTCCAGATACTTTATTATGTTGTTCTAGTTTATAATTTTCATTGTGTTCTTTAACACTCAAATACATACTGTTGTATGCAACCTCTGTGCTCACTGACTTGAAAAGTAATTTTTTAAATTGATGTATAATTATTTTTTACATTAGATGCAGCTAATCTGTGTAAGTAAATGATGCATATCATGTTAACACTGATAGGACATGATATGAAAGCATCTTAATCCTACCATTACTGAGGGTTTAATGCCTTCATTTACCCCTTTCTGTAGTAACAAATTACTATTAATTTAGTTCAGATTTAGTGACTTCTTTGTTCCACATGAATTTTATTGTGAGTTAAAGAAATCAAAACATTTTTGACCAGAACAGTTCCATGGTTTCTATGATTCCTGCTAGCTAGTTTCTCTTCACAGCCTCCTTCAGTTATAGCAGTGGTTGGTCTCTTGCTGGCCAAAAAGAACATACTAGCTCTTCTTTTTCTATATGCTCAGTTCCAAAATTCAAAGTCAGATGTGTCTTTGATCTGTCTCAGTCTCCAGACATCTTTTTCATATAAAACTAGTGTCTAATGGGATATGCACCAGTAAGTAAAATAAGCTGAACTTGGTGGTTTAAGATTGCCACTGTAAGGGATTTTTGGTACTTAGGCCTCAACACTTTGATACCTTTAATATGACTAAAATGTTTAAACAAGATTATTTTCATATGCTTTTCAGTTTTGTAGTAAAAGTGATTTCTGAACATTAAGGGTAACTGTGTTTTCAGTTACTTTGTATGATTGTCTTCCTGCAAGTCAAAGTTACTATTGGAGTTTATTTGGAGATTTAAAGCATCACCAGTCTTACAGCTGAAAACATGGACTGTTGCTGGAGAATGCCCTTTGGCTGACCATGAACTGCTCAGTATTAAGAAAAGATCTAAACAAATACATACATACAGAGATTTAGGACTCTCTAGGACGTTTTTTCAGAAACAAGCTATTCTGAAGTCAGCATTTCAGTTCCTGCATGGAGATGCCATAAAATAAATCTGTTTGTCTAGGCACAGTGACAGTGCTGTAGCAATGTAATAAAAAAATATGAATATAATAGTATTTATTTACAGAAGAATTAATTTCAAATATTGTTCCATTTAGAGAAAATCATCAGGGGGCTAATCCTGTTCCTCCAGATACTTTATTATGTTGTTCTAGTTTATAATTTTCATTGTGTTCTTTAACACTCAAATACATACTGTTGTATGCAACCTCTGTGCTCACTGACTTGAAAAGTAATTTTTTAAATTGATGTATAATTATTTTTTACATTAGATGCAGCTAATCTGTGTAAGTAAATGATGCATATCATGTTAACACTGATAGGACATGATATGAAAGCATCTTAATCCTACCATTACTGAGGGTTTAATGCCTTCATTTACCCCTTTCTGTAGTAACAAATTACTATTAATTTAGTTCAGATTTAGTGACTTCTTTGTTCCACATGAATTTTATTGTGAGTTAAAGAAATCAAAACACCTCTTTCCTTGTATATAATAAATTCAATTTTTCCAATGTAGAAACCCCACAAATACGACAAAAAGCGAGGTTTTTATTAATCTACAGGCAGCCATGCTATAGAAAAGTAATTTTGAAATATTCCGCTTCTTGCAAAGGAAGGAGTGCTTCACAGCATTCTGTATTGATCTACAAAAGATGTCTGGCAATACAAGAAATGCAGGGAGAAGCTCAAATATTTTTGAACCTGAGCACTTTCCTCAGGCATAGAAAAGCTTCCTTGTAACCAGTTTGACTATGTGTTTTTCTGTGGCTGAAGGCAAATTCTTTTTCTGTTCTTTAGTGGGTTTTTTCATATTTTTTTTAAATAAAAAGCATTGCTTGTAATCTGACCATTTTCTATCATGTTTGGCTTAACAATGAACAACTTATTCTAACACTTCTGCAGGGTGTTTGCTGTTATAAAATGCATGCACATGAAATCACAAAGTCTCTATTCACCCAGTTGTATTATTGATTCTCAATTGACTTTCTGAAAAAGATCTTGTACTAGACCTCTGATTAGCAAGTGAAGCTACTTGCTAAGCAGACAGTGTATCATAGAAGCAGTCACTCTGTAACTAGGAATCACCTATGAGTAGAATACATGAGTTTCTAATGAACTTAGGAACACAAAAAATTTGGATATAGCTCATGAGTATGTATACATGGTATGTTGAAAGGCAACAAGAGGGATGAGTTTTGCAAGAACCTGGTTTAATGAAATTCCTATCATAGGTGTGCAGTTGGAAGGAACAGAAAGAGAGAGAATACTGAGAGGTTGAGTATTTTCCAATCAAAGCTTGTCTTTAACATCTGAGTCACTAAAAATTCACATTTCCCTGTCTTGCCCACTAATTTCTCTGCTGGATGTTTGCTATTTTGGATTTCATTCTCCAGAGTTTGCCAGTTATATTGCCAGGTGCCTGTAGTTGGATTAGGCTGTTCTGCTCTTAGTCCTTTTCTGAGGAAGAGTTATTCTGGTTGCCGTTTCAGAATATAATTTCTAACAATTTTTTATATTTAGTTAGGATGAAATCTTGGAGATACCTGCAGAATGGAAAGGACTTTGCTCCTGTCTCCCTTGAAATATTTATACGAAATAAAAAAATGTATTTTAGAGTTTCTGAATCACAGAAGCCAAGATCTCAGTGGGATGCCAATTAAATCTCTCCTGACTTGCTTTCCTCTTTGCCATTTGCCCTTGTGTATGTGGACAATACAGATACACATGCTGCTTGGTGAATAAGCACTGTTATTTTATTTATTGTGGAACATACATAATTTATTCTGTAGTTAGAAGTATCAGAGTAAGGTGTCTAGAAATTAACTTCCGTACAATTAATGATTGCATTGGTCACAGAATCACACAAAATCACAATCTTAGGGGTTGGAAGGGACCTCAAAAGATCATCCAGTCCACCCCCCCTGCCAGAGCAGGATCACCCAGAACACATCACACAGGAACGTGTCCAGGCAGGTTTTTAATGTCTCCAGAGAAGGAGACTCCACAACCTCTCTGGGCAGCCTGTTCCAGTGCTCTGTTATTCTCATAGTAAAGAAGTTTCTTTTGATGTTTATGTGGAACCTCCTATGTTCCAGTTTGCACCCACTGCCCCTTGTTCCATCACTGGACATCACTGAAAAAAGCCTGGCTCTGTCCTCTAGACACTTGCCCTTAATGTATTTGCAAACACTGATGAGGTTGCCCCTTAGTCTCCTTTTCTCCAAGCTAAAGAGACCCAGCTCCCTTAGCCTTTCCTCATAAGGGAGACATTCCACTCCCTTAATCATCTTTGTGGCTCTGCCCTGGACTCTTCCAAGCAGTTCCCTGTCCTTCTTGAACTGAGGGGCCCAGAACTGGACACAATATTCCAGGTGCGGCCTCACCAAGGCAGAATAGAGGGGGAGGAGAACCTCTCTTGACTGACTAACCACACCCTTTCTAATACACCCCAGGATGCCATTGGTCTTCTTGGCTACAAGGGCACATTGCTGGCTCATGGTTATCCTTCTGTCTACCAGGACCCCCAGGTCCCTTTCTCCTACACTGCTCTCCAGCAGGTCAGCCCCAGCCTGTACTGGTACATGGTGTTCTTCCCCAGATGCAAGACTCTACACCTGCCCCTGTGAATGTCATCAAGTTTCTCCCCGCCCAACTTTGCAGCCTGTCCAGGTCTTGCTGAATGGCAGCACAGCCTTCTGGTGTATCAGCCACACCCCCCAGCTTAGTGTCATTAGCAAACTTGCTGAGGGCACACTCTGTTCCCTCATCCAGGTTGTTGATGAAAATACTGAATAGTACTGGTCCCAGTACCGACCCCTGAGGGACTCCACTAGTCACAGACCTCCAGCTAGATTCTGTCCCATTGACCACAACTCTCTGACTCCTTCCTTTCAACCAGTTCATGATCCACCTCACTACCTGATCATCGAGACCACACTTCCCCACTTTATGAGGGTGCTGTAGGTAAGTGTAAAATGCTTTACTGAAATCAAGATAAACCACGTCTGCCATCCTGCCATCATCTCTCCACCTAGTTATTTCGTCATAGAAGGCTATAAGGTTAGTCCCCTTGGTAAAACCACGTTGACTGCTCTTAATGACCCCCCCATCCTTGTTATGCCTAGAGATAGTGCCAAGAATAAGTTGTTCCATCACCTTTCCAGGGTTGGAGGTGAGGCTGACTGGTCTGTAGTTACCCGGGTCCTCCTCCTTGCAGGCTGGAGTGACATTTGTTATCCTCCAGTCCTCAGGCACCTCTCCTGTTGCCCATGACTTACCGAAGATGATGGAGAGTGGCCTAGCAATGACCTCCGCCAGCTCCCTCAGCAACCACAGGTTCATGCCATCCAGACCCATTGATTTATGAATGTCCAGATTGCTTAACTGATCCCTAACCCAGTCCTCATCTACCAAGGCAAACTCCTCCTTCATCCTGACTTTTTCTGGGATTTTAGGGATCTGGGGCTCCTGGGGAGAGTCTGCAGCAGTAAAGACAGAGGCAAAGAAGGCACCTCTGCCGTCTTTATGTTCTCTGTCACCAGGGCACCCACCTCATTCAGCAGTGGCTCTATATTGCCTCTAGTATTAGTTCTGTCTGCAATGTATTTCAAGAAGCCCTTTCTGTTGTTTTTGACCTCACTGGCAAGGTTTAGTTCTAAGGAGGCCTTTCCTTATTGCCTCCCTGACAATAGTCAGAGTAGCAAGCCCCTCCTTCCATGATCCATAGATTCTCTTTTTCCACTTGAGTTTGCCCAGCAGTTCCTTGTGTAATCATGCTAGTCTCCTGGCTCCCTTACTTGATTTCCTACCCATTGGGATGCTCTGATCCTGAGCTTGGGAGAAGTGGTCCTTGAATATTGAGCAACTATCTTGAACCCCTTTACCGTCTAGTACTGAGTTCAACCTGAGTATGTTTTCACTGCTGCTAGTAACAATTTCTTCTATGACTTCTAATATGTGAAATTAACCTACAATTCTAGGTTATTGCCCATGCTTAGAAATCTAGTTTTGCATTTCATTTACCACCTTATATGCTTGCATACTACATCAAGATTTTAGAAAGCTTAATTACATTCTAGCTGTTTAGCAGTTATGCTGCACAATTATTCTGCATAAGCGTTGTAGGATTGTCTTGTTTGTGGCATAGTCAAGAACAAGCTATTCCATCTCTTTCATCCTGTAAAAATATAGGAAAGATTCTTTCTGTATTTGATTTTTTAAAATTTTCTTGGGCTACTTTTAAAAGACTATTTTCAACTCAATTGCGAAGATGACTGTTTCATTTCAGTCCTTGTATCACACTCTCACAAAGTTTGCCCTGGTACTTGGATGTCTTCTCTGTCTTCTGCCTTGATACTTTTGCTTATGTAAGGAGCAGTCTTTAGATACTTAAAACAAATACTTTGATCTTTCAGTAATCAATTACACATAAGAATTGGTCACCTGTTAATCTTGCTGCTTAAGTTATTCTTTCAGCCAGTTGATGGTTTTGAACCTTTTTTTCAAAGGTTCTTTCTCTTCTGTGTAGGAAACACCCAAGAGAGGTGAAACATGTGCAATTTAAAGAAAAATAAAAAGGAGTCTCATAAATGATTAGTAGTTTCCTAAGGTGCTTGAAATTCCACCCTCCCAGCCCCCCCACACCCTCCTCGAAGGAATAGGCTTAGTGATTTTAATTTCTGAAAAGCTAGGCTATTTAAGGCATTAGAGTTAAAAAAAAAAAAAAAAGGCAATTGGTTTAATAGTACCAGAACAAATAAAAAATTGTTTCCACCATCATCTTGCTGAGAAACTATATAGAAAAGCAAAAGCCAGAAAAAGTAATGTATCCTAGTGGATGGCAAATGTTTGGATATTAATTTTTTGTTACATGTGACGAATGTGTTTTTTTCCTTCTGAGTGGGTTAACATTTTCTGAGGCTCTCACTTTTTCATGTGTTTTTGGTTTGAAAACTCAGAGTTCTTGAGGGACAAATATTACATGTAATAATATACTTTTACATTGCCTCAATTTTTGGAAGTCCTGATCTTGCTTGGAGATCCCAAAGACAGCTGATATATGTAATGTCTGATGTGTTTTCAATGTAGGTAAGATAATAAAATTGTGACTGCTGTGTATTGTAGAAAACTTATCTTGCCTATGTCAACTGAACTTGTAATTAGAATATATTTGTCTGCTTCTTCCTTGACTCTTTGTCCTAGTCTCTGAATGGTATTTCTACACTGGTTTTTACAGATATGTTTATGTAAGTATCAGGAAAATCTTGATATTCTTTATTTGTTTTAGAGAATGTATTAATATTTAGTAAAAGCCCGGAGGCCAGCACTGACCCACTGTACTGGAGGACAAAACAGAATATTTAAACCATTACATTACTTTCTCATTTTTTTTTGCCTTTATGTAGATCCATAGGTTTTTCTAAGGAATTATAATTTATTTCCTGAAACATGATGAACTTGTTTCTTCAACAGTAACACGTTCCTCTGAGTGGCATAGAAGGAACAAAAACTCCAAACCAAACAGCTCAGAAACGGCATCTTGCCTAAACCTATTTCTGGGAAAAGCCCTAGAGATTGAAGCAGCTTTAGGGACTTTTATAGTATTTTAAAAAGAAAAGGTATGTAGTTGCTCAGTTTTTGCATAGTGAATACTTTATGCACCTTGTAGTTAAGAAACAATTGTAATTGCTTTTTTGATTTATCTCCAAACATATGGGAATTACTTACCATAAAAAGAAAAATATAATTATTTTAATTAGTAAATTCATATTGACCATATTCTCCTGATTCTGTTCTGTGCAATCTTCTAACCACTTCAATTTTTGAAGTATATCACATTATAAAGCCATAAGATACTTTCCACTTTTTGAGCCATCACTGAAACTCAGTGACCCTAAAATCTGTGTGATTAGTAAGTGTCTGAACTTCCTTGTGTTCCAGTGTCCTTGTTTCTAAAAAAGGAATAGAGCTTATCTGAGAGGAACTTCTGAGATTTTATTGTGCTAGTTTTCATATTCCTACATGAAGGCAATATAGAAGGTAGTTGTACGCTGTGGCCAAAGCATATTATCTGGTTGGAAGCAGTAGCCTTGCTAGATGAATGCTTTAGTGTAAGTTTTTGTATGTTTCTTGCCTATGTATATATATATGCTTTGTGGAAAATTATAGCTGAATGCTCTTATTTTGTTTTGTCTTTCCCTCAGGGATTTCAGTCTTGTGCAATTTCAGGTTATGTAATGTTAACGGCTCTTTGAATTTTTCATCATATGAATTGCCATAGAGACATCTTTTTACCTCCTGGTGCTATGTGAATACTCCAGAATGCCATCTTTCACTTAAAATAAAACCATGTGTATTACCAGTCTTTTTGTTCTGATTTTTCAAAAAATAAACCGTAGAACAATTTAAAAAAATGAAATAAAAAGACCGAGTTGAGATGTGAAAGAATATATTAAAGATTGTTTTCAAGTTAGCCCAAACAGTTTGAATATGCAAGACTGAGTCTTTAATACCTCATATATCATATCTTATATACATTAAGGGATGCTATTCTTACATAATATGTCTAGCCTTTTGTGTTGACAGAAACAGGCCTTGGGTTTGAGAAAACATCATACCTGTTTTTTTTTACTTTAAACTCCCATTCCCTGCTTCATCATATTTGTGCTGTAATTCTTATAAAGGAATTTTAATTAACTTGTTTGTACAAAATCCCAAGGCAATAGTATTCATTCATGTCTTCTAGTGAATATTGTAATTAAAATGCAATCCGACAGTTTATGATGCCTTTTATGTCCAAGACTGTACTACTATGACTTACTTAGCCCTTAAAACAGGGATGTGCTACACATCATTAGTTTTAGCAGAACAGAGGGTTCTGAAAACAGGAAATATAAATTAGAGTAAGTCATACCCATACGTGGAATGAAATGAGTCTTTACTGCATAGCGTCCTTTCTGTCACTCAGAATTTTCCAGACTTGTACTTCATATACTGAAATTGCTTTAACCTGGCTTTTGTGAAGAAAGTAGTTTTGATTTTGAAAAGTTCAAATGTCAGAGTGTTAGAGGGACAAATGGGGAGAGATGGGATTTAAGTGATCTCCCCCACTTCCAGATCTCAGTGAAGACAGCTGAAATGTTATTCAGTTTGGTGTAAAAATAGCTCTGGTTGCTAAGCAATGCTGAAGATTTGTTCTATAGGAAACCACATTTCTGTTGCCCAGAATCTAAAACTGTGTGTTTATCGTGTGTGTGTTTATGTATGGAAATGCCTATCTCTTTGTTTATATTTATTTATTTATTTGTTTATTTCTATGTCATAAGAAGTGTGAAATTCCAAGTTTGTATCCACCAAGGGTTGTTGTTGGGTTTTTTTATTAGTATTTTCTAGCTTTTATATGTGAGTATACCAAATACTTATTTCAAGTTCTCTTATTCTTAATGTGTCTGATGTGCCTCAGTTGTCCTAATTTTTGTTTCTCATTTTGCATCTTTTGTTTACTATGTGGCTTTTAGGCCTTTAGTTATGTACAAATCCTTCCTCCTTAAAAAAAACAAACAAAACAAAACCAAATAAAAAACACAAAAAAACCCCAACCAAACAAGATTAAAGCAACAAGGAAAAAAACAAGAGGCAGTGTACTTCACTTGAAAAAAACACGGGAATGCAACAGTTATGGGTTCTTTCATAGCTTAAATATTATTGGTAGCTCATGGTGTATCATTGAGGTAAGAACATGTAATCTTACTGTAGTGTTTCAGTGGAAATAAATGTGTAGTTGAATTAGATAAGCAAAATTAGTCTGCCTAGACTTGCTTTTCAGTTTTATCCCATTTGTTCTTGATTTCACAACCATTCATTTTTTATTACTGTTCTTGTGTGATCCAATATTGTGTAATTATAACGCATTTGATAGATTTCAATATTCTTGGTCTCCTTTTACTACTTTTTAGGGTAACATTAGAAAAGTTTCTTTCACTTCACAGTGTTCATGTAATTCAGGGTCTAGCCAAAGTGTTAGCTTTTTCAGGCACACTTTTAAGCTATCCTACAATGCTGTATCTTTATCTTGGACAGTCTTCAGAGCCAGGTAGGTCTGAATTGTCTATAGTAGCAATACTTGCTCTTAGAAGGAATCTGAATCTCAGTTTAAATTGGTAAATTCAGTCATGCACATGGAACAGTGTGATTTCTTCATTGTCTATTTATCTGTCTGCAGAGGTGTGCTCTGTTATTCTTGAGGTTTTTTAGAAGTGTACAGCAGTGTGTAACCCACCTCAAACCTACATACT
>NW_009953758.1:623578-664771 GCF_000747805.2 Chaetura pelagica
CTCCTCTTCTAGTCGGCTTGTCCACCATTTGCATTAAGAAGTTATCATCAATGCACTGGAGGAACCTCCTAGACTGTGAAAGGTTGGCTGTGTGAGTCTTCCAGCAGATATCAGGGTAGTTAAAATCTCCCATGAGGACCAGGGACTGTAGTTGTGAGGCTGCTTTCAATTGCCTGTAGAAAGCCTCATCAACCTCCTCACCTTGATCAGGAGGTCTGTAGTAGATCCCCACAACTGTGTCACCCGCACCTGCTTGCCCCTTAATTCTTACCCACAGACTTTCAACTTGCCTCTCATCAGCCCCTGCACAAAACTCAATACTTCTCTCAATACTCTATGCCTTCTGTTAAAATTGAATCAGTAGAAGACTACAATGATGGATAAAGAAAATGCTTACTTTTGATAATAGAAACACTGTTACACAGTAATGCTTAGAAAAGTAAGTAAATGATAGCCAGTGACATAAAAATGACCTGAAAAAACAAATTTGTTGCTCAAATGTTATATATTATGTAGGGAGACCTTATGGCTTTTGGCTTTCAGTTATAGTTATTTTGCTAGACTGTAATAAGATGCGCAGCATGCACTTGTATGTCAGTTAATCACCATTCAAAGACCTTCTTATATCCATGTTTTTGTTCTCAGTTTTGGCTTTTGTGGTTTTGTTTGTTGTTTTTTTTGCTGTTTTCTTTTTCTCTTGTGGGCAGTTGTACAGTAGCATCCACTGGTCTGTGGGAACATGCACATATGGGAGGCAAATCTTAAGCTCAGGCTTTCAAATCCTTATGAATGAGGTTTTAATTTTGGGAATTTAACCTATAATCTGGGGTAACAACATATTCCGGTGGAAAAGATCTGAATCTGATAGCATTATCACAGTAACAGCCAGCTGTCTCTCAATCACAGAATGACACTTTCTATTTCAGCCTTTCTAAAATAAAGTTAATTTCATGTTTCCCCTAAAGTTTGTCAAAGGGCATTTTTAAAAAGGAGCATTTGAAGGATAGCAAATGGAAAAATCAAGATCACTGGATTCAATGCGGGTGTTTCACACGTCCTTTTGCAGTCATCAGGCATAAGTATTTCTATTTTGTATCTTCTTTTTTTTTCCCAAGACATAACAACAAAGCACCAGTTTTCTTTGATGTTTTGTCATTTTCCTTTAGCTCTTTTTGCTTCTAGCTCTAAGATAGCTAATACGAGGAGCATATTCCTTGATGCAGCCATGTGTATAACTTGCATAAACTTTGTATGTGTGTGTGATGTGGTGGGTGACTGTAATTCTTTTAGCTTGTCTGGTTAAAAGCATTCTGCTTCTTTAGAAGGGCTTGTTTGCCCTGCTTTCTTTTCAATTTAGCTATGCTAAAGGAAAATATTATTTTCAATAATCTAAGTAAATAAGTCTCTTTTATTTTTTAAGAATGTAATGAACAGGTTTGTATCAAAGATCTATATAGCCATATATTCCTTTGCAAATAGTAGCCAAAAAATGAATTCCTGGCATACAGAATAATCTCTCCTCCTCCTTTCCAAACCTTCAGCTGTTCACAACTTGGTTGATATTTCTGACCCTGATGTAATTGGTGTGCATTAAATAGCTAATGATTGATTTCTCAATCATTTTTGTTCCATTTTTTAATTGAACACAAACTAATGGCATCTACAGCATCAAGCGTCATTTTTTTTCAACAGAATGAAAAACCTCTGTTTTTAAAACTAATATACTATGTAGGTATAAAGTTTGATGCAAATCCATAAATTATGCAATATAAAGTTCAAGGCAAAAGTAACTGATACTAACATTACTGAAAGCAAAATTTAAACATCATGAATTTGTTATAAAAAACCTTGTATTTTAAAGGTGATTAATAGACACTTGCATTTCCATGTGTGAGAGGAGAACTTTTTGCTTTTCTCTTGTTCAAGCTGTGGAAATGCAGAAACTTTATCAGTGATACACATCTGCTTCAGACATTCAGATCAATATTTTCTTTACTACACAAACGAAATCCCCAAGAGTGCCATCAGACTGAGCAGGAAATTGTTTCCTTCCTGCCTTTTTCTATGCGTGTATCTGTATTCAGCTATCACATAACATCTGTTATTCAAGCAAATTAAATTTGGACAGAAGACACAATATTGCTTGATCAATAAATTCTGACTGCTCTAGTCTTCGGGTTTTTTTGCTTATCCTGTCGAAAGACTGTTTCATATTTTCTTTTTATAAAACTAAATAATAATTAAATGTTTTCTTCTGGTAGGTAAAAATGTATTGATGCATCTTCCAAGTTCCTGTTTTTTCAGGTGAAGCTTCTTATGACCTTTAGGTTGTGTTTCTTTTGGATATAAATTCTGAACATACTTGGTTAAAGGAGATTAGAATTATTCTGGTAATTTTTAATAAGCATTTAGATAAGTGATAACAACTATAACTCTCTTGGATTATATAGTAATTTGTCATAATTGTTGAGATAATTTAAAACTATAAAAAATTTCATATGTACATATCTTATTGTGAAAATGATAATTGGTGTAAAAATGTATGTAAAGATATGTAAAGAAGTTGAGGTACAGCTAATTATAGAACTTTCACGAGTAGATGCACTTACTTGTTTTTTCTTTTTTTCATAATAGGTCATGGAATTGCTCATCAGATACAGAATTTGAGAGAGAGTTTTCTATAAATTTTGTAGGTTCCAAATAACATTGTATCTTTTTCCATTAAAAAAAAATAAGACTGAAAACTTAATATTCCTGGAGTTTTATGATCTGTGCCACATGTTTTCTTTATGGCTAATGAATATAGATATGAAATTTAACTCCAAAGTGTATTTTCAAAAGTGTTGAAAAGAATATAAAATTATGCTGAGAGAGAATTCTCTATACTCTGGAAACCTCTAGTGTCATTTTACAGAATGAAATTGAAATGAGTTTTCCTTTGTGATCTAAAAAAAATGTACTTAAGTGACTCCTCAGTATTTTTCCATATAAAGACATTATTTATTGACCTCTTACAGACCCTGGGATTATTATTATTTATTTATTTTTTTAGCAGAAAGTAGTATTAATAAGTGGAAGATGATTTTTAGCTGTAAAGGAAAAAAAACAACAAAAACTACCCACACACCACATACACACCCCACCTCCCAATAAAATGTTTCTGTTCCTTAACTTTCTCCAATATTGCATGAGTGCTATTTCAGTCAACCAAATCTCAGTGTCTGTAATTAAATCTGATGTAGATGCATTGTATTCTTAATTTAATACAGCAGCAGCAGCAAAAAAATGAGTAATACAAAGAATATTTGAATATAGTAATAATTATAATAAAATAACTTAAGGGTCCTAATTCACACAGTAAGAATTTAAAGATGTGTGTAATCTGTCATTTGTTAAGCTGTTCTCCAAGATGTGTTGCTTTAAGAACTGTGAAAGTACTCAATAGTGCTGATTACCTTTCAGGAGTGTTTCTGCTAAATATTAAATTACTATCAAGGAGCTGTTTGGAAATTTCCATGTGGATGTGCTGTTAAAGAAGACTCTAGATTAATTATTCAAAAATTCTTGAGCAGATTTTTGTTTTCCCTGGTTAAATATTGCTGTCCTTGGCATGTGTTAAGGGTTGGTTGTATCAGCTTTCTGTTTGTAATCCAGTGGTTAATGTACTTAAGTGATTACAGTTGGTAATATAGTGATAGTTTGTCTTATTGAATGGTGGATATTAGTGAAGCTGAGGCTTAATGGGGGATCCTAACTTTCACAATACACAGCAGATGCAAGGAGTTATTGCTCCATGTTATCTTTAGTCTAATGCTCACCTCTTACACTCTAGACTACCAAAAAGAATAAAACATAAGCTGCTTTTATATAGTTCTTCTCTAATAAATTTAGCTAAGATGTTGCTTTTGTAGATACCACAAAACTCTGAAGAAAAGTGTTGCAGTACTCTCTATTTCTGAATTGTTAGCTTCTGCTTCCTAGAATGCTACATGGAAAATAAGTTCATGCTCAAACTGAAAAGTTTTTATTCTCACATCTGTAAGACTGAATATTTCTTCACAGATGGTAGTAACAGTACTTGGGATAAAACATGAAAGTATAGTCCTTGGTATGACAGGCAGGGACCAGATTTATTTTAACCACTGTACACAAGAGTTTCTTAAACATGAACTGAAGTAGTAGTTCCATATTTTTACTGAGAATACTTGCAGATACACTTATCCTCAAAGATGTTATTTGTGTGAAAATAGGTCTTCTCATAGTAAGGATGACTTAGTCCTGGCTTTGTGCAGTTTTGTTGTTTCTGGGAACTGTCCATCTGCTCTTATTTTATTGCTTTCAAAGATTGAGTTGCTGGTAGCAGACACAAGGAATTAATCAAACAAATAAATTGGTAGTCTGTTTTCTAAATGGTAATTTTGCTGCAGGGATTCTTGTGATGAGACAAAAAACACTGCCAAAACTTGTTTAGCAGCCAGCTTGAATTTTATGATGAACTTTTCTCTTTAAGGATGTTAAGTGGCAGAAAAAAATGAGGACACGGGCTAAATTTAGAGTCCTGAGAAGTGCTATGTTTTCTTGCTCCTTGGAAACTAATTAGAAGAGTAAATTGTCAAAGGACCTAGACTATAAGAAGTGCATTTTATGTGTACACCAAGTAACATGAGGTTATTTCAAAGAGATGACCTCAAGGACTCACAAAAGATTTCTTGGAAGTGTATGGTTTATTTAGAAAGGCAAAGGATTCTGCCTACCTATAGCATATCAAAGAGCAAGGGTATTGCATTCATTAGTGCTATAGCTTTAAACATAACACCTGATTATAGATCTTTATTTTCTTACAGGCTTCATGCGTGCCTTCTCTGTACCTGCTTTTTTAAAATTGGAAAAACAGGTTAAATAAGATATCTCTGCTTTGCCCAAATAATTCAAGTGCAAAAACTTCATGGACATATGTGTTCTGAGTAAATTCTGAACTCTGGGAGATGTTTTGGTACTCTTGTAGAAGTAATGAGATATATAAGCCAAAAAAAAAAAAAAAAGGTATTTATGTTCTCTTCAATCCTAGCTACTTGGAATATGTTATAGATGATGATGATGATGGTTTGAAAACTCCATGTCCATCCAGTGCAAATAATCAATCTCAAGCATGCAAATTATGTAAATTAAGCTGGCAAATTACCAAATCTTAAGTTCTTCCTAAAATTCTGCTTCACTGTTAATGAAGGCAGTTTGTCAAATCTCAAAGTCCCCATCCTGTCCCTTAGCTGTTTAGCTTTCTGTTCTCCAAATTCCTCTTGGTGATAGATTAGAGTGGAACTCAACTTGTGTTAGTAAATTGCTGTGTGCAAAAATCAGTTCCCATTCTATAGAGCCAGTGCTTTGAGAGAAGCAGCTGTGTGAAAAGAAAAGATTTTTGGTATTCAATAGATGTTAATGTAGGTAGACTTTACTCACAGGATTAGCATAGTGATTTCTGTTGGAGGGGGAATACTCTAGTAGGTGGATTCTTTTATGTTTATTACTTCTCTGGCAATATCCAAATCTCATTCTATGTGTGAGCTCTCCTTAGTTTCAGGATGTTGCAGTTAGGCAATAAAGAACATCTGTACTTAGAATAGTTTGGCAAGAAGATAGTAGCAAAAATAAAGCATTTATTTTTAAAAAATTAATCATATGGTATTATGGTTTTGCTTTGCTTTTTTTCTTCATGCTTTACAATATGATAATATAATTTGGGTTTTTGTGCGTGTTAAGGAAGTATTTGTAATACATTTTTATTCCTTGGTAAGCGTAAGCTTATATATGTACACAGAAAATAAATTCAGGCTCCGAAGTATTTCTCATGTTATCTTTTGTTGTTTTTCCTTTATAGGAAATAAGTATTTAAATTGTAACATTATTTCTTTTGTAGAGGCATGTGACCTATGATAAATTAGCAAACTTCGCTATTATTTGGTCTCTTGACAGACACTGAATACAGTGTCCCACATACAGAAAACTAATATTTAGTTCAAACACCATAGGATGTCTTTAAGTTTGTCTCCAGGCATACTCTACCTACTATTTTTAGAAAAGCAAAATGAATTGAGTACATACAAATTTAGGAAGTTCAGAACAGAATGAACTGTCCTAAGAGGACAGAGAAAGTAGTCTGCACATTGGTTACTACATATGTTTTCTGGATCCCAAGGCGACTGTTCCTATTAATAAAATTACAGAATCCTCAGAATCCTGTTGTTTTTTTTTTTCCTCATCCATCTTATATCGAAGATCATATTACTTAGGCAAATTTTAGTTTGTTATAACTGCTTCAAAAGTGTCAGCTTCTTGGCAGCTGCTTGCCCTGGACATAAAATCCGTCTTCCAAAATGGATCATACATGAGCTGATGACAAGCGGTACTGGTCAGGAGAATGGTACTGTAACAATATCTGGTATTGATAGTTAGCACTTTTGGGTGTCCGTCGGTGCTACCAAGAGAATGCACCCTTCTGTAGGGATAGTCTTGTGTTTGAAAGAACGAATACTTTCCCATATATTGCAAAATCAAACAAAAGATCAAATTTATTGCATTTTTTCTGGTTACCCATTCCTGGCTAGGGAAGGGAATTATGCATATTAGAGGACTAATTGAAAGGCTGCTGAAAACTATAAAAATGCTTCCCTTATTCTTAATTAAGCTTTAGTGTACAACCTTTCTTCAAAAACGGAAGTAGGTGATAGTTTGTAGTAAAATTGTTATTTCATAGAATCATAGAATACCAGGTTGGAAGGGATCTCAAGCATTGTTCTGATCCAGCCTTCTTTGGCAAAAGCACAGTCTGGACAGTATGGCCAGCACCCTGTCCAGCTGAATCTTAAAAGCATCCAATACTGGAGAATCCACCTCTTCCTTGAGGAGACTATTCTGATGACTGATTCTTTTCATTGCGAAAAATTTTCCTCATGTCCAATCAGAATCTCCCCAGAAATAAATTGTACCCATTACTCCTCATGATTACCATGTGACTCCATGTAGAAATGGAGTCTCCATCTTCTTTGTAGCCATCCTTCTAGCCAACCTCTACTTATCAAGGGAAAATTCCTCCTGTTGCATCTGTCATGCTGAAGACTTCTTTATTTTGATGTAGGTGTTCAGAGCTGGTCTTCTGCATTTTGAATAAAGCAAACCCAAGTTCCACTCAACCTACCTAAAAGAGTCAGTCAGTATTTTAGGTGACAGTTATCACTTGCACCTTTAAAATTTGTTCTTCAATTGAGAAAGGGAAAAAGTGTGAGCAATTAAAAAAACCACAGATGTTCTTGATCTATGTATGAGTATTTTAATACATGTTAATTGACTACTTTTGCTTGGTGTTTTAGTCCTTATGAATTGGTATGTGTGTACTGGTATGGTGTATGTTACAAATCTTAAGAGAACACTCAACAACTAGATGATGAATAATGGTTCTGATGACAATACCATGAACTTCCAAAGTGACCTTTATTCACTCCCTTTAGGTCAGACATGTCTGAGCATGTGATAATTTTTTACATATCTGCATGCCATTATCAGGAGAGCTTTTACAATTGTCCAAACCCAAAGGCACTTGATATTTTTAATTATTATAAGTGAATTTTCCTACTGGCTCCAAGTAGCTTTTAAATTTTATTTCATTTTTTGGCTAATGCTGTCATGCTTTACAATATGATAATATAATTTGGGTTTTTGTGCGTGTTAAGGAAGTATTTGTAATACATTTTTATTCCTTGGTAAGCGTAAGCTTATATATGTACACAGAAAATAAATTCAGGCTCCGAAGTATTTCTCATGTTATCTTTTGTTGTTTTTCCTTTATAGGAAATAAGTATTTAAATTGTAACATTATTTCTTTTGTAGAGGCATGTGACCTATGATAAATTAGCAAACTTCGCTATTATTTGGTCTCTTGACAGACACTGAATACAGTGTCCCACATACAGAAAACTAATATTTAGTTCAAACACCATAGGATGTCTTTAAGTTTGTCTCCAGGCATACTCTACCTACTATTTTTAGAAAAGCAAAATGAATTGAGTACATACAAATTTAGGAAGTTCAGAACAGAATGAACTGTCCTAAGAGGACAGAGAAAGTAGTCTGCACATTGGTTACTACATATGTTTTCTGGATCCCAAGGCGACTGTTCCTATTAATAAAATTACAGAATCCTCAGAATCCTGTTGTTTTTTTTTTTCCTCATCCATCTTATATCGAAGATCATATTACTTAGGCAACTTTTAGTTTGTTATAACTGCTTCAAAAGTGTCAGCTTCTTGGCAGCTGCTTGCCCTGGACATAAAATCCGTCTTCCAAAATGGATCATACATGAGCTGATGACAAGCGGTACTGGTCAGGAGAATGGTACTGTAACAATATCTGGTATTGATAGTTAGCACTTTTGGGTGTCCGTCGGTGCTACCAAGAGAATGCACCCTTCTGTAGGGATAGTCTTGTGTTTGAAAGAACGAATACTTTCCCATATATTGCAAAATCAAACAAAAGATCAAATTTATTGCATTTTTTCTGGTTACCCATTCCTGGCTAGGGAAGGGAATTATGCATATTAGAGGACTAATTGAAAGGCTGCTGAAAACTATAAAAATGCTTCCCTTATTCTTAATTAAGCTTTAGTGTACAACCTTTCTTCAAAAACGGAAGTAGGTGATAGTTTGTAGTAAAATTGTTATTTCATAGAATCATAGAATACCAGGTTGGAAGGGATCTCAAGCATTGTTCTGATCCAGCCTTCTTTGGCAAAAGCACAGTCTGGACAGTATGGCCAGCACCCTGTCCAGCTGAATCTTAAAAGCATCCAATACTGGAGAATCCACCTCTTCCTTGAGGAGACTATTCTGATGACTGATTCTTTTCATTGCGAAAAATTTTCCTCATGTCCAATCAGAATCTCCCCAGAAATAAATTGTACCCATTACTCCTCATGATTACCATGTGACTCCATGTAGAAATGGAGTCTCCATCTTCTTTGTAGCCATCCTTCTAGCCAACCTCTACTTATCAAGGGAAAATTCCTCCTGTTGCATCTGTCATGCTGAAGACTTCTTTATTTTTATGTAGGTGTTCAGAGCTGGTCTTCTGCATTTTGAATAAAGCAAACCCAAGTTCCACTCAACCTACCTAAAAGAGTCAGTCAGTATTTTAGGTGACAGTTATCACTTGCACCTTTAAAATTTGTTCTTCAATTGAGAAAGGGAAAAAGTGTGAGCAATTAAAAAAACCACAGATGTTCTTGATCTATGTATGAGTATTTTTATACATGTTAATTGACTACTTTTGCTTGGTGTTTTAGTCCTTATGAATTGGTATGTGTGTACTGGTATGGTGTATGTTACAAATCTTAAGAGAACACTCAACAACTAGATGATGAATAATGGTTCTGATGACAATACCATGAACTTCCAAAGTGACCTTTATTCACTCCCTTTAGGTCAGACATGTCTGAGCATGTGATAATTTTTTACATATCTGCATGCCATTATCAGGAGAGCTTTTACAATTGTCCAAACCCAAAGGCACTTGATATTTTTAATTATTATAAGTGAATTTTCCTACTGGCTCCAAGTAGCTTTTAAATTTTATTTCATTTTTTGGCTAATGCTGGCTTTTTTTTTTTTTTTTTTTTCTCTGCTTGTGACTAATTGGATGAAACATAAGCCTTAAATTATTACCTGTTTTGACTGCAATATCATTTATCTTCTGAAATAATTTGTTACCTATTGTAATTTTTTCAGTGTTTTTTTTAAAAAGAGTGATGGTAAAGCTAGTTATCCTATTTGAAGCCTTGCTGTAGTGAAGAGAAACTTGTTGGTTAAACATGTAAATCTAGTTAATAATAGATCATTACTAACTAGAAATCTGTGGGAGGTTTTTATTATTTTTTTATTTATATTTAAATTGGTTTTGTAAAAACATTAAAATCTTCGTATGGAATAAACATGAAAGAGTCTTACATGTAAAATTATGCTTACATAATTGGTTGCTTGATGTTAATTTTGCCTAGTAAAAATGTCTGCAGGGTTCTGGCGTGTGGATTAGCGATAGGGTTGGTATAATAAAAGAACCATAATTTGTAGTTTTAGGTTACTGATAAGTGGAGAAATCACAGCTCAGTAGTCAAGATATAATGGGAATCACAGGGACTGGAGCTAAGTGGAGAACAGGTTTATGCAAGCTAAGAAAAAGAAGTTTCCATGTGCTTCTGGCTAGAGAAAGAGAAGAGGTATCCATCCTTATCTCATCTTTCCTTTAACCCCTAGTGATGCTAATATTCTTTTGTCAGCTCATGTGTACCCAGAAAGCATGCTATAAAATTAACCTTCTCAACCTTTAAGTGTACTTTGACAACTTAAAAGAAAACAAAACCAAACAACCAAACAATAAAATCCCCAAATTGTAGGACTCAGAGATCTGCAGATAGAAATAAATCATTATTGGCATATGTACTGTAATGTTTTTGACTTGCATCCAGCAGCAAATGCAGCATACTGTTAGAAGTGAAAACTAATCATGTCATCTCTAGTACTCACATTCAAAATGATTGTGTTAAAGGTGACATAAGGGAAATAGTACTCATTAAAATGTTCAAAAAACACTGGTAGTATTTTGAATCAGCAAATTATTTCCAATTTATAGTATTGTTGCAATGCAAAGACTTTTGCTCTCCCCAGAACAGTAGACATATACGTATTCAGACTTGCAGTAATCTATAAAATCTACTAGAGAAAGATAATGCTTTACCTAAATAAAAGAATAGCTAGTGACTTTAAGCCTACTATAGAAGACACCAGGACACTTATATTTCTAAGACAAAATAGCTCTTGGGGAATAGAGAATTCACTTCAATACAGAGTGGGTTTTAATAGGCAAAATAAAAAAAACTGCATTTGAATATAACCATTGTAGCATGCTTAGCTTCCTTGTGCTTGCAAAGCCAGAGGTTCTTTTCAATAATTACAAATATTGTCACGTTACATGCTATCTTCTAGTTCTATTAGAAGACAATAAGATAAATATTTCAAACATCAATGACGCTTTAAACGTCTAGTGGTACCTGCTTAAATGATAACGGTTCCTTTAATATGTGTTAACCTGTGTTTGAACTGATCCAAACCCAAAAACCTCCTCACTGCAGGAGAGATCTTGATATTTCCTGAAGCTGTTTAATACATTCCTTGCAATCTAAGATTGATATGCAGAAGAATGATATCGGCTTTTCAAAACTGTTTCTCAGTACACTTGAATATAGTGTACAAAAAGTAATTTTCACTATTAATTCATGTCCCAAGGAATTTTGAGAGCACCAAGTTATTATTTAGAAAGATTTCCTAATGCTTTTAGAATTTAAAAGAAATGTTGATTTCACATCCTCGTGGAATAAAGCTCGTGGTTAACCCCTAAATCAAGTACTACCACACTGAGTAAGTTGTTTCTTCATCTTCCTTGTTAACATGTACGAAATATGATTTGGGCAGTGAAATTCAAGGACAGTAATAGAGAGTTTTCCTTTTGTTTATTCCATTGTTGCCTTCCTGAGGCTAACTTGATGCATGATTAGTGAAGTAAGGATGAGTGCACAGACAAAAGTGAAGTCATGCAACCAGCTGTATTTCCGCTGAGAAACTATGAGTACAATTTTTATTTCTTACCCTTTCATAAAGCTTTCATTTAGTTGCTAAGACTATTTTAACTCTTAGGAAAAGAATAAATTTGAAAGTCAGGTTTAAATTATTATTTTTAATTTTGTATTTTCAAGTGTTAAAACAAGTGGTCTCGACTTGAAGGAAGTCCAGTTCAAAACACCGTGTTTGAATTAGAAGTTTGTGCACAAGTGTTTCTTTGTCATTTTGAAAATGCAAACAAAGCTTTGTAGTAAACAGCTTATCCTGTTTGTAAATTTTGGTCTTCACATTAGGCAATAATGATATTTATACAAAGCAGTGTATCGTAGATGTTGCACTCTCTAAGTTGTTTGCATTTTATGGAAGTCTCTTTCTACAATACATATATTTAAATGTTTTTTATTTTTTTTAAGCTTTATTGCATTAGTTTTAGGTGTTAGCTGGTGTTGGGATGCTCTAGCTTCATTTGTGATCTATGTAAAGACCTTTATTTAAAGTAAAATCCCCAACACCCTAGGAAGGCCCAGCAAGTCAAAGTATTTATTCGTGTTTATGCTAATATCAACTTATTAGCCCTTGACTTGAAAAACTACAAAGCTGTCAAGTAGTGTTTAATAAAATTGGTTGTAACAGGTAGCTGACTCAGTCTTCATTAATCTTTTTTTCTGTCTTATGGAACTGAAATCTCTCTGAATCTGGTTTTAGTCACAGAATTCTTAAGTACATTGTATACAAAATCAAAGACATTTCATTTACATTTATCCTGCAGAAGTAACATAGTCTACTGGTCATTGCATAGTACTCGTTTCCTCAACTACAGGGTTTACTTTTATAATTAATAGATACTTTTGCATTATCAGACTGAATCCATAGAACTAAGTGATCTTAATGACTGTTCTGTGGCCATAAACTAGTGGGTAATTACTAGTTTGAATTATTTTCATTCTGAAAATGATGAAAAGGTCAAGAAGAAATAACCTCAAGTTGTGCTGGGGATGTTTATATTAGGAAAAATTTCTGTACTGAAAGAGTGGTCAATTCCTGGAACAGGCTGCCAAGTGAAGTGTAGATGTGGCACTTTAGGACACGGTTGAGTTGGCGTGGTGATCTTAGGTTGATGGTTGGACTTGATGATCTTAGAGGTATTTTACTGCATTAGTGATTCTATGATTCTATTCTATGAAAACACTTGAGAAAGAATATACAAATTTCTTTATGAAGTATGAAAACTGAGCAAACTAAACAATGCAAGATTTATATGTGGTTTAATGCCGGTTTCTTTTATCCAGTGAAAAGAGCTAAGCAATCAGCAGAAAAATTCTTCCGAGTTGCTTTTCACAGCATGGTGAAAGAAGTCAAAATGCAACTATGTGCATAATGATTTTTGTGCAAAGAAGCAAGTAAATCGGAGCACCACTGATTTTCCTGTGGGTATAGCTTGGGCTTATATTTTTCTCTTAATTTATAAATCTAGTGAGTCTCTTGGAATAAATCATGTGAGATTATACAATATCTCTTTCTGCTATTGAAGACTGACTAGAATTTTACCAATTTTATGTGTAGCCCATAGGAAAATCTTTTTCAGGTTACACTTGTATGGTACTATTAAATATTACTTGTGAGTGGTTTGGGAATATAATAAAATATGGGTGGTAAAAAGAATGCAGATGCTGGATCAAATACAACATAGGTAAGGAAATGGTAATTTATAAAGCCATGTGGAAGTCCTATGGAGTCATTTATAGAGCCCTATGCTTTGTTGTGTAGTGGAGGGAATGTGTGTTTGTACTTGCTAGGGCAGATGCTTAGTTCTTATGAATCAGCATACCTTTATTATTTAGGTCACTGACTTGGAAGTTTGTTAGTTTAAAGAACCAAAACCAAGCCAACCAACCCAAACCCTTTTCCTTTTGTTGTGCTAGTAACTAGGTTGCTCCTCTCTGTTTTAATCATCAGGAGTTTAGCTTTTAGCTCATCTGATGGCAATGCTATATCATCACATTGTTAAGAAAGTAAATATTTTAACCAGCTACATTTTGCTTGTGAAGAGACAGGAAGAGAAAGAAGTATTGACACTATGTTCTAGGGAAAAGTATGTGGTCTTTCATTGTTTCAGGAAGCTATATTCAGTTCTTCAGGGACGTCTGGAAATTTTATAGATTCAGAGGAGTTTGTGAATAATTCTGAGTTGGCAGAGGTAACATTGTTTACGTCTGAATAGATTTGGACAAAAATGCTGGTAATGTGATAAAATCTGTTTTCTGAGATATTTTTGTCACAACATGGGTATGTATATATGCCAGTAACCGAGGAGACCCTCAAATAGCTTTATGGTCTCTCAAGGAACTCAGTTCTAGTATCTGGTGTGTAAGTAAGTCTATGATAGACTCTCCCCTCATCCTAGAGGGTACCGTGATACTTCTGGGGGGGCAGTTCTTTAGTATAAGCACTCCTAGCCAACTTGTTGATTCAATAGGAGTACCTTCTCAAAATTGTCAGTCATGTTTCTACCCTGTTGCAGCAGTTAACAAAATACAGAACTAGTCTTTTTCTTAATAGGCTTAATAGAAGTCACTAGGCAATTTTTTTTAGAAGTTTTACTTTTGTCGACGTAGTGGTCTATCATAATCTGTACAACTAGCAATAGCAACAGCATCATCTAGATTCTCTTTTGAGAGATTTGTGCATTGTATCTGTGTTTAGCAGCAAAGATGATTGCATTTCAATGGATGAGTGTTATCAAAAATAGTTTGTGTATCAGGATTTTAAAAAATAGCTGGAGAGTGTGTATGTGAGTGAGGTAATTGTGAAAACAAAAACACAACCCTAAACAAATGGGGGAGAAACAGTTTTGTTACAATGACCTGTGAGTTATATATAGTTCTAACCTTACTTTCTCTGCTAACTGTTCCATTTATTTTTATACTTTTCTACTGTTCTGCTCCAGCCACCTCATAAACAGCCTAACAACAGTTTGCGTCTGACTTCCAACAGAGCTGACATTCTCATAATTGATATGCCTATGTTGATGAAAAATTTCCTTCACTTCGATTCCAGCAGAACTTGCTGATTACAGAGTGTGGAGCACAGCAGAAAATCATACATTTTTAAAAATGTGGGCTCTTTTGGGGACTGATGATCAATTTACTAAATATCACTGTTGCTAGGTCTCTGAGTAATGAAAGCATTCTTCTCAGCTTCAGGGTCTGCATGACAGCAAGCCAGGGATGTTACTGTCACTGGGATGCTGGGTGTTTAAGATGTCAGGAAGCAGATGTAAAGCTGTATTCTAATAACCTAGCATTACTTGTTAGAAGTCTGTAAACTCTTTGCAAGAAATTGGCCCTCCTCTTAATTAATTGTTAGTATGGCCTTTGCACTAATTTGGAAGTCAGGAACAAGATTCATATTCATACATCTTCTTACAAGATGAAGTGAGTCACGTAATGCAGTGAGGAATCTTACTTGTGATAGGAAGCATTCCCTACTTCTAACATAAATCTGTGGGGATTGATTAGTTCTACTTCTGTCTATTCTTCTAGCTATAATTTGAGCCTGTCTTAAAGGTCTTTTTAAGTACCTGTGAAAAAGAAGGTTAAGCTGAACTGAATAGAAAATTTGGAAATCACCATATTGTTGCCTTAGAGAGGTGTAGCGACCTGGTTCAGGAACGGCACAGCGACCCACCCAGGCCGCTCGGGCCATCAGACAGACACCAATGTGGTGGACGGCAAATGGCGTTTATTAGTGCGTAACATGGCTTTATATACCCTGGATTTACAACATCACTTCCGTCTGCTTACCTCATAAACTAAACACTATTGGGTGTCCAGGGAGGGGGCCCCGTCTTTCCATGCAGTGCGATATCTTCCAGCCTCCAGACCCTAGCCACATTTCCCCCCTCCCTATGCATAATTAAATTGGCCAAAATATAACTATCCTAAAAAATCCATGTATCAAAATCTCAGATATAAAACACACTAAATACATCTTGACCCTATTCTATGTTTTATAGCAGCATTAGTATATCTCAAAATTAAATAGAAAACATAAGGCACATTAAACAAGAGGTAGTTAGACGGTAACAGGATAGGACTGAAGATAGCTAAAGGAAAACCTGAGCAAAACATTCTTAAAGCAATTGTTGGCATTTCATCACCATGATGTTAACCTTTTCCAGCCGGCTTTTAACAAACGACACAAGCCTGTTCAACATACAGGGTCCAAAAATCAAAGCCGTCACGATCATTATGATCGGCCCTGTCAGGGTAGATATCAGGGTGGTTAGCCATGGTGACTGGTTGAACCATGATGAAAACCAGCTTTGTTGTGCCTCTCGTTCCCTGTTTCGTTTTTCCAGTCCCTCCCGTAATTTGGCCATGGTGTCCCTCACTATTCCAGTGTGATCCGCATAGACACAACATTCTTTCCTTAGTGCAGCGCACACTCCCCCTTGCTGTAGCAACAGCACCATATGAAAATGAAATCTGTATGTGCCCCCCTTTTTTTTTGTTTGTTTTGTTTGTTTTGTTGTTGTTGTGTTTGTTTTTTTTTTAGATGTGCATCAATTTGCTTTTGGAATAAAATTGATTATCTGATACAAATTTACTGGTGTAGAAGTTTTCGTGGCTTGCAAAAATGTCACATTCCTTCAGCTTGTCCCTTAGAACCACTAACAAAGTGATGTATAATTTATTTTTAACATAATTTCAACTCGTCATTATATTGAGTGTACATCCAAATGACCCTTCAACACATCCAGGGATGGTCAGTCAACCACCTCCCTGGTCAGCCTATTCCAGTGTCTAACCACTCTTTCTGTGAAATAATTTTTCCTAATATCCAGTTTAAATCTACCCTGTTGCAGCTTGAAGCTGTTCACTCTTGTTCTGTCTATTTCAGAAGTAATAATGAAGCAGACTCCAAGCAAATTCTATACTGATAGGAATCTAAATTTATGTATTTTTTTTAAATTTTTCTAATCCTATAAATTGTACATCAGCAAACTGTGTCTGCATGTTTGTTTCAGCAATTCCTGTATGATTGCTTTTAAAATTCAACAGTCAAAACAATACAACTTCCATCCTCCTTCCAGAGTCTCATTACTGTATCTGGTAGCGTTTATTAGTCCAGTGTCTCAGTTTCAGTAGCCTTGCCAAACACACTAATGGGTTTAGACCCTATCTAATGCTATTCTTTAATTATATTTTTATTTTGTTATAGCAAAACCAACCAAAAAAAGTCTTTCCAGCAAGCTGAAAGGCTTTGTAACCTTATGTAATCCTTTACGTATTAACCGTTTGGTAATTTGGTTTGTATCCTCCCATGGTTGCCTTATTTAGTTAACTGGTGACCTCAGCACCCCAAAAAAAAAATTCCTACTGTCAGTCTTGCTTACAGTTTTTGGCTTCTTCTCTGGGTTAGTATAATCCTCGTATAAGACATGGGGAATAACAAAAAAACATCTGCTGTCACCTCAGGAGGTTGGCAGAGTTTCATCCAGAATTATGTGTACTGCTCTTGGTCATCTTTTCAGTTTTCAGTGCCACCACAATCAATGGCAATAGCAAAAGATGCTTAGAAAGAAAGTGGAAGCTGTGAGCCAAACTTGCAGGCACCAAATCACAAACTTATGTGTTGAGGGCTGGGGAGAAAGAAAAAAACAAACAAAAACCCCCAAACACCACCCTCCCCCCCCCAAAGCAACCAACAGAAAAACCCTCAAAAACCCCACCCCAGAATCAAGCAAATAGAAAGTACCAAAAAAACAATAAAAAATTAAGAATGATGGTACCTCCCTATCTCCTGAATAAATGGCTTAGATCATAAGGCTTGTAATATTTTTTTTTTTGTCATTAGACACTTTCTACTGAACTGATTGGAAGCTCAGAGGCTTCTTTCCTAATCACTACTGTATTAGGATAAACATCTTAGCAAGGTCAGATGTTGTGAGAATATAAGGAGAGTAGGATTAGAAAGGATAGGTTTAGAAAAAGGCAGGTATAGACTGAAGGTTAGGAGATCAGTTATAGAATTGTAGAATAGTTTGAAGGGACCCATAAGGATCATTGAGTCCAACTTCCTGCTTCTTGCAGGACTACCTAAAAATAAACTGAATTACTAAGAATGTCATCTAGATGCTCCTTAAACTCTGATGGCCTTGGTGCCATGACTTCCCTGCAGAGCTATTCCAGGGATTGACCACCCTCTCAGTGAAGAGCCTTTTCCTCATGTCCAGTTTGAAGTTGCCCTGATGTAGCTTCATTCCATGTTTTCATGTCCTATTACTGGTCACCAGAGAGAGATCATAAGTATCTTCCCCTCCTTTGCTCCTCTCAAGGAAGCTGCAGACTGTGATGAGGTTCCCCTTTCAGCCTTCTCTTCTGCAAACTGAACAAGTCCAGTGACCTTAGCCTCTCAAGTCTTGCCCTTGACACCTGCCACCCTCCTCTGAACACAGTCTTAATAGTTTGATGTCCTTCTTGTATTGAGAAACCCCAAACTGCACACAGTACTTGGTGTGGCCACACCAGTGCAGTATGGAGTATAGAGTGGGACAATCAGTTCTCTTGACTGGCTAACTATTCCGTGCTTGATGCACCCCAGGACTTGGCCCTTTTGGCTGCCAGTGCACACTGTTGACTCATCTTGAACTTGCCATCAATCCAAACCCAGTCAGAGGAAGCACTAGCTTTATCTCTGTATTTCCATAGTTGTGTATAAAATGGTATAATGGTTAACGTAGTTTCACATGGTGCTTCACAACATTTATATTCTCCTTTTCTGGGTTATAATCCCTACAGCAACGGTAGTATTGACAGTGACCACTTACAGGCAAATTCAGGCTCCTTGTTTTCCTCTTCTGACAGATACTATGTTTAGAAAAGACACAACAGACTTTCACAGAGTTCGCTTTCATATCCAAACAGCTGCTATACCTTATAATAATGGACATATGCCCAGGACCTGTCTGGTGAGTGTACTGTTCTGAGATGTGTGAGTGTGAGGGCTCCTTTTCCCCTTTCTGTTTGATTTTTGTCTGTTCTCATAAATTTATTGAGAGACCAGAGGCAAACTGCATTTAGCATTATACCTGCAAAAGTGTTGCTGGAGATCACAGAGCAGGAAAATGAATGAAGTGGTGTGTACTTACAATATTTCACAAAGATCACAGGTTCTAACCTGTAGAGGTATTAAAGATTTGTAGGTTTGTTGGTGCGTGTGATGGACAAAATGAATTGCTTTAAGAAGAAAGCTGAGGGAAGGGAAAATAGCTCAATTACCAATTTGTTTGGCATGGGTTTTATTTGTTGTTGTTTTCGTTTTTTAAACTAACCTCTGTTTTGTGTAAATAATTGAAACTGTGAAAAACACTTTATAGAAATGGAAGTAGAGTTTGAAAAATGTGCTTCATTTATAGCTTCCTATTGCTTGTGGTGTTGTCTGTAAAGAGGAAAATGCAGCATTGGAAAAGTTTTCTGTGGAACTGAGTGATTCCAAGTTAAATTCATATGTCACTATAGTGGTGAGTTTTTAGAGGACATGAAATTGTTTTGTCATTTTTTGAATCCTGAAATGGATGAAAACATATTTTTTTCATTTAATTTTTTACAGCTCTTTCTGTTGGTCCAATTGATAGCAAGGAAGCTTTGCTTCCACAGAATGCCCTTTAAAATAAAGTTGAAGTCAAGTTTTATTAAACCATCACAGTAAAAAAAAACCTGGTACACGACTTAATCTTAAGGAAGAAGCTTCCTTCTGCACAACAGGTTAATTTTATTCAGTGGAAATCTTCTGTGACCTCAGACAAGGATGTCTTTATCTAGACGGTTATTTCTTTATCTAGTGAAACGAAGTAGTGCCAGTTGCCAGTATGGTCATCATCAGTAATTGAAACTGTAACTACTTAAGTATTACACATCACTTTTAGGATATTGACTACTTTACAAGGGTTAATAAAACCAAGCACTTAAACTATGTGCAGTGCATCATGTGGTGATGGTGAGAATTTAGAGTGACTAGGAAGAAACATATCCTTCCATACACTTAGAACTGTGTATCTGCAGATAAAATAGGAATCATGTTTCATATAACTTCTGCCTTTCTAAACTGTAGATCTCATTTCTGTTGCTAAACTAGTTTGTGAGGATAAAAGTCAAACTTTTAAACTGGAAAATAAAGATCATCTTATAGTTCATGCTGTTTTTTCATTATTTCCATGAGTTGCATCTGAAATACAGAGACTTATTTATTTCTCAAAGTACATTTCTCAAATGTATCCCATAGTTAAATATATTACTTCAGTGTCTTGTTACTGAATAGATTAGAGTCAGACATTTGGAAGATGTGAAATACCGACAGATGAATCAGTACTTGTTTTTTCTTTACAAGGGCTTATTTAAGCCCTTTTTTCTTTTAAGAGGAAGCAAAGGTAAATTTTTAACTTCATGTGATACTTGAATGGGATTGTCAATGAATTTCTTTCATGGTTAGATTATAGGGGGCACCTGTGTCTTGGGAAGCTGTGTGGAGTAATTATGCAACACTGTAAATGGAGAGAGACTCTAAGGCTTCAAGCTGATGATGAGCTTCTGTAAAACACAGCTTGTAAATACAGTAAAGCGTGACAGCCTTCTTCGATGAGTTGTTTGATCTTTATGCTGCTGCAACTCTCTTACGAGAATAATAAATATAAAATTTAAAAGAAAAAACTAGAGTTCCATGCCTTGTAATAAAGTTACCAGATTATCAAATGATTGCAATATATAAACAAAGGCCGTGGTTGATTTCCACCTTTTTTCAAAATTGAAATTTTTGTAGTATCATTAATTTCATTAGTGATCCTTGTCAACTTCTGCTTTCCTGAATGCTGAGCAAATTTAAACTCAGTATTCTGAGTTTAAATTAAAATGGTTTTTAAATTTCTTTCTTAGTGTTTAACCTTAAAAAAAGAGCTAAAAGTTTAAATTGAACTATCCTCTCACCTCTGGTCATTGTATTTCCTCATCGATCGACAGTAACTGCTAGCGTAACTTGTGGGCAGAAATGTTCAGAAGTAACACGTTTCTGTGACATGCAGTATTTTCTGGTTTGTTAAGCCAAGGCCTGCAGACTCATGAGACAAAACAGGGTCTGCTTTGGTATAGGCAGAATCAATCCTGCTATAAGCAAGAAGACTTGGGTATAATTCTTCATCTTAGTATAGCCAAGAATGGACACCATGAATCTTTATTTTCTAGTAGTCCAACTTCTGATTACTTATGAAGGCTATGGTCAATGTCACAGTTACGCATCAATTCCTAGCAGTGCATCACTGGTACATCCACAAGAGGAGGACGTGATCTCTGTGACAGTTAAAGTTACTCCTGTTCTGTAGAATGGTGATGTTAAGAAAGTCAGAGTGAATGTACTGGGCTTGTTCTCATTCTACATGGCATAAATAAAAATGAATGAACCTATAGTATGCAAGTCAAACAAAAAAGTAGCTTTCCTCTCTTTTCTGTCTTAAGAGTTCACTCTCAATGAATTTGCAGGAACTGTGTATGTTTCTTTGCATTATAAATGTACCAGCTAATGTATTTGTAGTCTGCAGATACTGACCTTGGGTAATTTGGATGCTAGTATTTAGTGTCTGGAAAGTGAACCAAAATCATGCATGTTGCCTAAAAGAAATTTATCTACAAGGAGTTTTTTCTTCTTTTGAGTTTTTATACTTTTTGCTACTTAGTCATTTATGTGAGGGAGTAATGAGATTCAGATTATAAAAAAATGTTTTTGTAGCACTGGATAATACATAAAATCATATAGCAATTGCACATTTCTTACTATGTGACATAACTAATCCTTTAGTGGAAAATATTTTGCTTAATTATTTAAAAGTAATTATAAAAAAATGTTACTTTACAACTAAATCTGCATTTTCAATGTTTTTGAAAATTAGAGCTCTGTATCCTTCATCCAGATTCCTGCACATTTGTGTGCTCTCTTGACTCTTTCTCACTCCCATAAAGTTCTTCCAGACTGAAAACTGTATTACACTCTGTAGTGTCTGAGATGAGAAGTGTTGTGTGCTATTAAATATTTTTAATTGCTTATTGGCTGACCTGAAACTCTTCAAATATTTGAGCTGCATACTGAACCTTAGTTCCTATGTCAGTAAAGGCTTTGATATTTCCTACAGAGTTGCCTTTAATTCATTGTGATTTCCTTTATAATTTTAATACTATAAGTGTAGATATTACATACTACCAGGAAATAAAAATACCTAAAGATGAATGACGTGTCCATTTTGCCATAAGCTGTTTCTAACTTGAACTAAGAATCCTGAGTTTAAAAAAAAATGTTATGTCCATCCAATGCATGCATTTATGTTGGTTTTGCCCCAGATTTTTAATTGAGATTTGTGCTCTCCTTCTATCAATCTCTTTCATTAAGTGTGTTTTTTTTAAAAAAATGGTTTAGATTGTCATATTATGCCATCATTCAATATTCCTCCCATTTACTTTTCTGAAACTTTAGTGGGTACTGAATTTTATAATCTATTTTATAATTTTACTTTCCTGGTACCATTATTAAGACTATACTTATTTATTTCATTGTGTTACCTACAGTTCCTCATTGCATCCCTTTTACACTTCTGTCCTAAATGTTTTTCTAATAATTTTAGTTTGTTGTAGTGTATGAGTCCCTACACTATGCCTGTATCATGTACCATTTGTGTAATACCAAAACAGTTAAAACCCTAAATAATTGTAATTTTAAAATGTTCATAAGATCCCCACACAACAGAAAATACCATTGTTCCTGTTCTATAGCTGTGGGGTGAATACATGAAGAGACTAGATAATGTGACAGAGGATTTAAAAAATTTGGTGGCAGAACAGGGACTTTGGTATATCTCCCAAATCTTAGGCGTGTGGAAATCCCTTAGCCAGCTTTCCAGTTACTCAGAAATACTGTTTTACATCAATGGAGGTTACATTAATGTATAAGAATTTTTGAGCTTTGAACTGAGTCTTCTGCATTTTCTTCAGATTTGAGATAACATGAGTGTTACTGTCATATTCAGTGAAAACCATGCTCAGTAACCCTTCATTTGTTAGACTGTTACGCTGTTTGTAGGGTCATGGCTGGAACACTGCCTTTTACTAATGTAGTTTCCCTTGCCTCTCCACTCAAGGTTTTAGAATTAATTCCTCTACTGTAGCATTTTTTTTCAGTCAAAACAGTGACATAAAAATGTCAGGATTACTGAAGGTATGTATAGATGCAACAGAGAAGCTGGTCACTGGAAAAAATAGAAAAAATTGTATTTGACCTTTCAGCCTGCTCTTTGCAGGGAAGGCATTGGGTTTTTTTAGGTTTGTTTGTTTGTTTAGGGTTTTTTGTTTGTGTTTTTTTGGCTGTTTGTTTTTGGGTTTTGGGTGTTTTTGTTTGGTTTGTTTTTTTGTCAGCACAAAAAATGATGTTCTTGTTGTAAGGACAAGCAAGAAGTTTCTTAGACTTTAATTTTTCTTAACCTGCCAAATTTGCAAACAGCAAATTACATGTGAATATTTTATGACAGAAAAATGCTTGGTTTAGCTCATTAGCCATGTTCTCCACAGATCATTCTGTTTCCTTCTATTCAGAGAAAGGCATGTTTTTCTCAGTACCAATAATTAATCCCTTGAAACTAGCCAAATCAGAGCTACAGTATGGTAACTGACATCAGCGTAACCTGGTATTGACTAAGAATGTAATATTCAAAGAAATGCTGTGGACACACTGGTTTGTAGGGAGTACTTGGCTTACATGTAGTTGGTTTAGCCTTTCCTGGAAGACTGACTCTTTTCAAAGAATTTGTAAGTTTCCATACAGCTGTTTATCTCTCACATCCCCATCTGCTTTGTTTTTTAATATTCCAGTGAAATCCTGTATTTGCTAAACTGCAGTAGCACAGGTGAACTGCTTCCTGTTTTGTTTTTTGTTGTTTCTTTTTTGTTTGTTAGTTTTGGCTTGGGTTTTTTTTGTTGCTTGTTTGTAGCACTGGATGAACCAATACTTTAGTAGCTATTAAGATGAAAGCCACAAATGGTAACTGTATCTGAAAAAAACATCTGCCACAGAGATGTATTCAATAGGTAGCTGATGTCTTGAAATAACACAGTATATTGCTCAGCTGCTGAGAATGCAGTGTAGTATGATGATTTGATATTAATTGAAGACCTCTGTTTGGAGTTATCAAAATGGTGAGAGAGCACATCCAAAAGTGTGTAATTGAATTAATGGAAGTCTAATAATTTAAAACTCAGTGTTATAGAGGTCTGCCTAACAGGAAGGATAAACAATCTTGCATGAAAAATTATTCCTCTTCATGTAGCATCTGTTGGTGGCTTCAGGGAAACAGATGAATAAAAAGGAAAGGAACTTAAATATAGATTTCCAGTGTATGGGATGGGTCAGTATGAAGGTGGTGTTTTGAAATGCCGATTCTAGAAATGCAATACTGTTAATTGAGGGCAGTTAATAGAGATAAAGTTGCAAGTTGCTGGTATCATTATCTAAAGCAGCCTTTCCCTAGCTTTTCCAAACTGTATGCTATTCCTGTATTATTAATGCATAAGTCAGAGAGGTACAATTCCCTTTCTGGTAGGCCCTTTCTCATCTCAGGTTCTCTAGAATGGAATTCCAAGCCTGGAACTGGGCTTGGTCCATAGGTGTTAGTTTTTAAACATCTGCTTAAATTGAGTATCTGCTTCCTCTTGTGTGATGTGGGCATGACTCAAGTATATGCCTACATATTAATTGTATTCTCACTGCAATTAATAGTTCATTATTTTTGTATGCTATTTAATAATAGTTTGGAGAAGAGGAGACTGAGAGGAGACCTCATTGCTCTCTACAACTACCTGAAAAGAGGTTGTAGTGAGGTGGGTGTTGGCCTCCACTCTCAAGTGAATAACAATTGGATTAGGAGAAATGGCCTGAAACTGCACCAGGGGAGGTTTAGATTAGATATTAGGAAGAACTTATTTACCAAAAGAGTAATCAGACACTGAAACAGGCTGCCCAGGGAGGTGGTAGAGTCACCATCCCTAGAGGTCTTAAAAAATGTATAGATACGGTGCTTCAGGATATGCTCTAGTGGGAGTGGGCATGATGGCTGTTGTTGTGTTGTTGTTTGGTGGTTTGGTGTGGGGGGCTTTTTGTTTGTTTGTTTTTCCCTCTTGGGTGGACAGGTGGATGATTGGACTTGGTGATCTTAGAGGTAATTTCCAACTGTAACAATTCTGTGATTCATACTAGTTAAGTATTAGGTAAGCAGGAATATCAGAATTCCTTTCTTTGTTTCACTGGACTAACCCAGTTCTTTTCATATTACCTGCCTGGTTCCTATGTTTTCTAACACATCTTAAAAAGAGAACAAGTTTGTTTCAGTATCAATACTTCAGAGCCTGCTTACTGGGTTGCCTTTGTAGTGTCAACTTTTTTTTAGGGCTTCTAAAAATGTAGATAATTCTCAGATAGTGTTTTAAGTTTTCATCATATTTTTATTTTATTTCATGCAGCCTTGGATTGAATGCAATGTCTGTGTATTAGGTCTATATTTGTACAGATATTCTAGAGAAAGATACACTGAGGCAGACAAGACTACCTTTACAAAAATGAAAACTGTTTCTGAGTGTAATTTCTCTATTTGAATTCTGCTTCCTTAAGGTAACTGTGATTAGCATCCCAGCATTGGTGTAATCTAAATCAATACTTATTGTTACTAAAATAAAAGACAAAGTGTTGAAGTTTCTGGTCCAGGTCCATGTCAAACAGTGAGTCCTGATTCCTGTGCACCCCTTCTCATCATGCGTTCTCTTCCATTTAGTCATTGAGTTCAGGAAATAGGTATTCCACGAAATATGTTGTTTCTCAATCTACATGAATGTTACTGTCATAAAGTAATTAAAATAATGTACACATTGAAAGACAGTATTATATTACTTGTAGCTACTGAGCCTGTAAATAATTAAAAACTACCAGTGAAAAAAGCTGGTGACCCTATGCCACAGACAGGGTTGGGGGAGACGATTGCAGCTGAGGCCTGTGAGTGCCCCCCGGGCCTTGGGGATGTGTCTGTGTTGCCGAAAAGTCAGTATTATGTTTTATTACAGTGTCTGGAATATACAACTGCACCATGCACTTAAAAAAAACAACCAACCAAAAAAACCCCAACAACCAAAAAAACCCTAGGTTTCTTTTCCCTAGTTTATAATCAAAAGACTGATGGTGATCAAGGTATTTATTTGGGACTGTGGTGATCAAGGCATTTATTTGGGACTGATCCTCTGTGGTTTGCTTATGGTATGGGTCACACGTTGTCCCTAGCCAAACATTACTCTCCTGGAGATGCCTTGTGCCATGCACCACTGTCCTGAGCAATGAGCTTTTTTTTGTAGGTTGTGCTCTGTGTATCTTTCAATGCTAAGTGCAAAACATCTGATTCATTGTATCAGAATTTGTCAGGGAATGAGGTCCAGTTATACAAAGTAGCTTTTATCTTCTGTATGGTTATTTGCTTAGGAAGTACCTAATTACTGTTGTAACTCTGAGTAATTTGTTATTATCAATATAGCTGCATCATGCACTGTGTAGTAATTCCTAGTAGGAAGACAGCCTGCATTTTGGGAGGGAGACTGAGAGAGGGGAATCTGATTAGCTAAGTTGCAATACTGAGATTCTCTAAAAACAGCTGTTGGTCTCCATATGATGTTTTTAGTGTGTCCTGCTGTCCTTTGTTGACAGATTCAGTGCAACTGCTTTGTTTTTTCAGTGCTGCTCTCAGGAAGTGCCTTTGCCTTTATGTCCAGCTGTGTCCTCAAAGTCATCTCACAACTATAGCCATGATAGTGTAGTATTCCTACTGTAGTAATAATCACTAAACCTGCATGAAACATCTTTGCTTGTATAATGGATATTCTGAAAGGAATTAATGACAATTGATTTCCTGCTTAGTGGCCTATAGGCAAGTCATCAATAAACAAGAGGTGTCAAGCTGTTCGTGTGTGCAGAGTGCTTAAAGCAGTAAGGTAGATATATAGGTGCAGTTCTAGCACTCAGCATTTGCCTAAGCACTGAATTTTGCTGCCTCCTTGTTGCCTGTTTAGCATAACTTGTCAAGTATTCAGAAAGTCATTAATATTATGCTGTCACCAGAGGCACGCTCACAGCACAGTCTGATACTTTGCATGGGATTTGTTTTAAACTGTACAATTCAGGCTGGCTTTTCTTATTATTTCCCTTGATTTTTTTGCAGCATCCATGACTAGCACATAGCAAGCAGTTAGAAAGCACAACATCCTTGCTGCAGCATCTGTGATAGACTGATATGAATTCCAATGCATGTGACTCATCAGTCAGTGTAGTGCAGCTGAGGCTTCTCTTTAAATTGTAGCTCTTCATTCTATGAGAACCATTTACTGACAGAAGAATTCCTGGAATAGATTAAAGACTTTCATTGAAACACTGGTTCATGGATAGCACGGCAGCTCCCTGCAGATTCCCTCTGCTGTATTTTGTTCCTGTCACACTTGATAGTTATTGTCTTGTTACATCATGCTTCTCAGTTAAGGTTTACTCAGATAATTAATTTATGATAGTAAGTTAAAATTGTATGTAAATTATGTTCACACCTGGTACACATTGTTTTGAGCTAATATATCAAAGGTCTTTTAGTGTATGTCTGACAAACTCATTTATATTTAGTTCTATAATTGCATATGTAGCCCTTGGCAATTGTACTGCTTATAGGGAAGGAACATATAGCATATTTGATGCCAAATACAAGTTTTTAAGATTGGATGTCAAGGAGAGTATTATTATCTAGTTGTTAGTCTGGTACCTCATAGAATGTTTCCTTCTTTATTTCTGAAGAAATATGGCCAAGTAGATGCTTGATTTCATCTGGCAGGAATCAGGAAGACTGATTTGCTTTATTCATAGCATTTTACCTACAGCTGTACACTGACTTTTGCTGTCAAATTTCTGAACATTAACTCAAGAACTTACTTTACAGGAGGCCCAGAAGATCAATGGTGGTGGAGATACGCAGGCAGATGGGGCCTGCAAAACAACAGATGAAAAAGAGGAGAATGTGGCAGCAGAAGTGGGATGGATGACCTCTGTGAAGGACTGGGCAGGAGTCATGATATCTGCCCAGACATTAACTGGCAGAGTACTTGTAAGTTTTCTATTATTTTCTACATTCTTACTTTAAAGAACATTTTTTAACAAGCTCTGTGACCCAGCAGTAATGGAGGATTTTTGATTGCTTTGTTGCTTCAGAACCAAGTAAATCACATTTTTTTTTCTTTTGAAAGTAAAATAGCAGACTAATTTCGAGTGCAAGAGAGAAGCAGGGACAGCAAGTAAGAAAAGCTTGGCTTTCAGCCAACCCCCCAGCCTGTTTAAGTATTCTGGCACCATGGTTTTTGAACCATATTACAAACACTGAGTTTAGTGATTTTATATTATGTTGTAAAACTTTAGGCTTATTTAGTCTGGAAGTAAGATTGTGCTAGCAAAAATGGAAGCCAACTTGGAAAATAAGCATAGTATTACAAACACAGATAGTGATCAGAACTGTAAAGCAAAGACAATTTGGAACTGGCTGTGCAATAGGATTTGTGATACTTCCAATAGAATACTTATGATTTTATTTTTTCTTCATTTTTCCTTATGGTTAGGAAATCCTTCAAGTGTGTGAACAGCTATGAATCAAATAGAGCCACAGTTCAAATATTTATGAGGTGGTTTAAAGTTCCTCTGAAAAAATTTCATAGTTATCACTTTATTTGAATAAAATTAATTTAGAGCCTTGTCAAATAATACTTAATTGCCAAGGGGTTTCTGTGGACTTCACTGCATTAAAAGGTGTCCTGTGTGATTTGGAATAGTTTTCTTGTGAGAATTCATGTGCTTAAGAACTAACAGCTAAAGTGGTTTAAATACCATTTAACCTTTTGAGAATCCCAGTGAGACTTTGGAACTATGTTGGGTTAAACTGAAAACACAATTTGTGTCCTTGATTGTTTACTTAAATAAGACATATTTTACTGTGAGTCAGTTCTTGTTTATAGAGTAATTATTTGGATGGAGGGATGGAAGGGAAGGGAAAGAAAAGGAATTGTACTTCCCAGTCAGGTCTTCTACAGTGCAAAATTGAGGTGGCTCAATTGCTACTGCCTTGTTTAGTTCTTCAATAATACTATAGAATCATAGAATCATTCAGGTTGGAAAAGACCTTTAAGATCATCCAGTCCAACCTTTAACCCAACTTTACTATCCTGCCGCTACTAGCCCACTGCTAAGTCATGTCCCTAGAGTGTCATATCTGAATGATTTTTACACACATTCAGTGATTCAGCCACTTCAGCATTATATGTCTTCTATGCGAAACCGACATAGTGATTTTCATATGAAAAGCAGCATATTGGTCTTTTGTATGTTTTTGTGACACCTTCAGTATTAAAAATGACAAATCTTAGAGCCATTCTTCTTGCTCCGGTTTCAGTGTCAGGACTAGAAATCACCCAAAACTAGAGTCCTATCCTGTTAGCTATGCAATCAGAAATTGGCTTGTGTTGACTTTACTGAGGTACAAACTGACAATCAAGACCAAAATTTAAAATATAAAAATATAAATAATGTTTTAGTTTGATTTTTTTTTTTCAGGATATTGAGAGAAGCTATTGAATTCCATTCGATTACCTTGCTGATTTATTTTGGGGTATTTCTTTTGTACTTGCAGTTTGCCATTGCATCTTATAAGGGGCTAGTTAATTTCCTGACTTTTTTTTTTTTTTTTTTTAAGACAGTTGTCTAACATGATTGGTTCGGATTATTTCTGAGAGTATATTTATATTCTTGTCAAGGTGTAAGAGCAGGTAATGTACACATCTGGGATTCACTACGACTGACTGTCAAAAATAAATAGCCATGAATGGAGTCTGTTAGTTAATTTTGTTCAGTTTAGAAAACACAATGCATTTATTGTAATACAGTATTCATCAGTTTCAAGTGTAGATTCTGGAGGACTATTTCCAGTGTCAACATTGACTGTTCATGTTAATTTTACTTTAGGTTTGTATTTGCTAAAGGTTAACTGCTTCAATGAACATTTGTACTAGAATATTAGCATTATTTGTAGATACAGAATGTAGCTAAGTCAGTATTTTTATCAAAATATATTGTTTGTAAATATTATGACTTACTCATGAATTCCTACTAACTGAATACACCCTGTTCTTGCTAGGTATTATATTTCTGAATCAAAAGTGTGGAATTATTTTTTTCCTCCTGAAGAAAGAACTGGTGGCTTTACAGTGTTATGAAATCAAAACTGTATGAGATATCTGCAGCTAAATAAGTTGTAGTATATTGTTACATACTGTGAGAGTTTAATTAAAAAAACCCAACAAAACAGTCTTATACCTCTAAAGTTTTTAAAAAGACATTTTAAAAGTGGTCCACTGAAAATGGACTTGGAAAACAGTTGTAATTGACTTTCAGGTCAGCATGGTCACCTGAAGGCAGTTGCATAACTGCCTAGGTTTATTTGACAAGTGAAGGAGACAAGTTAGCAAAGTGTTTGACACACGTCAGTGTGAAGTAGAATCTTATTTGTATTTTCTACTAATGAAAAAAAACAAACAACTTCTGGAATTACTCTTATCTGGACAGTAGGTTTCTCTAAAGTGAATCTTAATGGAACGTCAAGTGCTGTTTGTGGAATCAAAACTGAATATTTTTTGAACCTCTTTGTACTCAAGTCTCTCACTTTTAACATGTCTAGTCTAGCTTTTAATACTTCCCTAGTAACCTTAAAAAATAAGTTTCTAATTTATCAGATCAGCTTATTCAGATGCTTTGTGAGTGTTGGAACAAATATTTGCATAGTGGTTGCTCCTATAATTATCTCTGTAATATTTAAACTTCATGGCTACCCACAGGTGAATAAAATAAAGGCCAACAGTATGGAAAATACAGGACAGACTTTATTTTTAAAGGTCACAGCTTCAGATCCATGCAGTTGTATTACAAAATTGGATATTTTCTGCAACACAGGACCATTTGCCCAATTTTCTCACAAAATCAAATATTTCTGTTTAGAAAATACGTGCAAATCAGTAGGCAATCCACACTGGTTTTCTTAAAAGCATTTAATTCTTTGGTAGTTGTGGAGGAGGGAATATATATATAACAGAATTATTATTTTTTTTTAAAAGCCGTAATAAAAAAAACCAACAACGTATTTATAGTCTCCTCCCATTCTATTGATAGAAGAGGAAGAATTCTATTCAAAGAGTAAACAAAGGAGAAATTAAAAAAAAAAAATCTCAAACCCTGAAATACTTTGCCTTTGACTTCAAGTAAATGTTCTGTTTCAAATAAGAATAAATCAACCTTTTTAAGAATCTGAAACTTTCTGTAAAACCTATTTGTGATGAATGTGTGGGCCTGCCAGCATTATTTGCTGTGAACTGTGGAAAAAACAAATCAAAACAGGCTTATGATTTAAGTTTTCTCAGTATTATTTACATGTAAACGTTAGAGCTAACTAGGTGAAGCCAAAGATATGGGTATAGTGCAGATTAATCTCTGTATGCAGACAAACTTCCACACATTCTCTGTGAAGAGGTTCAGAACACTGGTAGAATTGTCTCCCTGGCACAAAAAAGCCGAAAAAAAAAAAAAAAAAAACGTTTTTATAGTCCCCCCCCTTTCTTGATAGAAAAGGGAAAAATTTCTTTTAAAAGAGAAAAAAAGGGAAAATTAAAAAAAAAAAATCTCAAACCCTGAAATACTTTGCCTTTGACTTCAAGTAAATGTTCTGTTTCAAATAAGAATAAATCAACCTTTTTAAGAATCTGAAACTTTCTGTAAAACCTATTTGTGATGAATGTGTGGGCCTGCCAGCATTATTTGCTGTGAACTGTGGAAAAAACAAATCAAAACAGGCTTATGATTTAAGTTTTCTCAGTATTATTTACATGTAAACGTTAGAGCTAACTAGGTGAAGCCAAAGATATGGGTATAGTGCAGATTAATCTCTGTATGCAGACAAACTTCCACACATTCTCTGTGAAGAGGTTCAGAACACTGGTAGAATTGTCTCCCTGGCACAAAAGTTCCTCATGTTGGTGCTGTTATGTAAAACTCAGCGTTGTTTACACCTACACTTTGTTGCTTTTTTTTGAAAGACGGAAGAACTGGTGCTGCCGGTTTCATGCATTGCTCCACAGACGTAGTCAATTATATCTGATACTTCAATACAAAATGCTTGGTTTGTGTCATTTTTTAGTATGCTATTCCCTCATTACATGAGCATGCAAGAGCAGGCTTATTGGAAAGGACAATATCTCAAATACATCCTGTCAATATCTTCACTTCTATCTTTACCTCTTGGTTACATGAGGTAGGAGTTGCCTCTGTTCTCTGCTCCTCAGGATGTTTTTGTATCAATTCCAACAGAGAGCCATTAGGAAAGAGATTTGTTATTTCAGTCTCTAGGAGTATTTTTCAATTTATTAAAGAAATTGGGATGGGGGGGGCAACATGAGAAACAAGAATGGGAAATTTACTTGCAAAATAATCCATCAGATTTTCAGAACATTTGACCATCACTTCTTGTATCATTTTAATGTCTTGTTAATGACAGCAAGATTAGACAGAACAGATGTAAAAGTGGCATGCACATGGCATTGTGCTAATATTGCAGTTGATTCAGTAGTTCATGTGAATATGGTAGTGAAACAGAACTGGACATTCTCACTGTTTTAGGAGCTAAATTATACATGGGACATTTATTTCAGAAGTGGTTTATCGCACTGCCCACGTTCATCTGAAGGGTAGGCTTTGGAGGAAGACATTTGTAGAGGATGATCCAGAATATCCTTCAGTTAGAGAAACCATTTTTGTTTTCAAAACTAGTGCAGAAAACTGAGATGGCTAGGCATGGTGCTTACAGTTCCTTTTCTCCTCTTCCTTAAAGTTTTAAAAGCATGGCTGGAACTTAATGTGCTTGGTGGCATAACCTTTAAAAAGGTGACTTTTGCTCTTAAATAATGTAGATGAGAACTTAGCATACTGTTTAAAAACATGCCCGTGTTAAATTGCATAAGCACATGATTTAAGAGCATGCTAATTGAACTAATTCAGTTCTGTTTGCAGCTGATGTTGCATACCTAAATATAAATAAGAATAAGGTAACAGTTTACTTAAAATCTGTTTAGGAAAATACTGATTTACTTTGAAGTGCTATATAATGCTGTAGGTAATGGAAGTATCAGATAAAAATTCCAAAGGTGGATTTCTCAAAGAAGAATTAGACACATTTATAATTAATCTGAAGAAGGAGGAAATAAAGGTTATGAACTGTTTGCTTCCTGAAATTATTGTGTTTAATTATTTATGCAATAAAATTACTTCCTTATTTAGGTGAAGTGCTTCATATACAAGAGAATGTCATATGTGTATTGTTAAAGTTACTGCAGTTAAGTTTAGGACACAGTTGGATGTGAGCTCTCTTTTCAACTGACAAAGAAAGAAAAATAATTTTTTCAATTGCAAATCCAGCAGATAAAATGGTGGTGCAATTTCTTGTTTAATTTTTTTTTACTCATGACCTGTAAACACATAGTGGAGATATGAGCTTTACTTGGCTCGTGTAAGCGCCATGTGGTGGTTTTGCCTGCTGCCTCAACTCTCTCAGTATGTAAAGGGAACAGTCAGTCAAAAGCAGGCAAACTGGTGTTCAAATGGAGTGTGAAAGGTTTTGGTTTTTAATCACTTCATTATGAAAATATGTTTTAGATTGGCAGCACTGGAAGAAAGAGGATAAAAAAAGCCCTTTGGCAAGTAAGGGAGGCCAGGAGAGAAATGAGGGGGTGGCAATTAGTGGTAGTATGTATATTAATTATTTAAGTTGCTTATTGCTAAGTTATTAGAAGATTATTTAGTTTGTGTTAATACTTACAAACTACCTGAAAATGAGGAAGTGGTATATAAAAGTGCTTTCTTAAAACAAAAAGTGACTATATGTTCCCTAGTCTACATTTAAGATGAAATAGACATTTTCTGTATTAAAGTTATGTTGAAATATATAATTGTGACTACATTCTGTTCATCTATCCAAAATATCCTGCAGTCATTCTTTTTTCCCTGGCTCTAACTGTCCTATGTATTCAAAGGTCAAAAAATGCAAGTCTTACAAATACTTTGACAAGATAGAACAATGTTCTGAGGTTAGCAATAAAGCTTAGGACTAGCTTGGGACTTGTGACTCTGCTTGGCAGAGGGTCTCATTCTGCAAGATTTGCCCATTACAATTATTGTGAAATTGGTGTCAGAAACTTTAGAACTTGATTAAAGATCTGAATTGAAGACCATCCAGTGAATAGAGAGTTCACTAAATGCTTACTGTAGAAAGATTTTGACCCTTGATGGGACTTCTGAAGATCTGTTAGGAACGCTAAAAGGCCTCACTGCTCATTCAGGGAAAGGTAAGAGTGGCATCGTCTTTCTGTGACTTCTTCCAAATATAAGCCTTCAGGTTTTCTAATTTGTTTATGATGATCACAGTTTGATTATAAATATATGCACTAAAATGCAAGTTATTGGCAAGACTCTTGCTCAAGTAAACACTTTTAAGTGTCAGTTATTTTTACCTAGGTAAGACACAGGTTTTGTCCATAAATATGTCATAAAGAGTGCCCTACAGGGAAAAAACATACACGAAACAATGGAATTAAAGGCACTGGTGGTTGGGGTTTATTTAGTTTTTAAGTTGGTATTCAAGTGAATTGCTTGAGAGCAGGTGGACTGTTTTGAAAAAATACAAATAAGGAAACCCAGTGAATTTTAAAATATATAATTACTTTTAGTAGATTTTCCTGGAAAAAATATAAATATGCTGTATACTGCTTGTGTTTTTATCAGGACATTTTCACAGCTTGATTTGCTCCTTTTTTTTTTTTTTTTGGAAAGTAGGACTCAAATTCTTTTAACATTGTAGGGGAAGAAACCCCACTACTTCTTGCATGATGTTATGGTTGCCTAGCAGCCAAAATGAAATTTAGCAGCACAGAAATTATGTGGGGTTTCTGCCTGCTTCCAGAGGCAGTAACAGTTATCTCATGACTTAAACGAGAATAGGTGCTGAAAGGATAATTTGGCATCCCTCATAAATATGAATTTGGAGAAAGCAGGTCTATCTGGTATACATACAGATTTTTTGACAGTGTTCTCAACAATATCAGCTATTTTACTAGATTTGCAAAGAAGGAAGAGAAATCTTGAGCAACCTTGAATATGGAGTTTAATAAGCTTTAAATTTTAAATTATTTTATTTTGAGGACAAGCAATGCTTTTGTCATTCTTTTTCTTTTTACTGGGGGGTGCCATGTCATCCTGGGGATGTCTTGCAATGAATCTTGTGGAAGCAGCATGCAGCTTTAGATTTCAGAACTAGAGAAGGAGGAAGCTTTTCTTAGCCTCCAAGTCTGACTGAACAGGCATGAACCACAGGATGTTCCATGCCCTCAGTGGTTTGGTTTTTGTAGGTTTTTCTTTTTTGGGTTGTTCTTAAAATTTACCTTATTTTATTTAATATGTTTTTTGAATAAGGCCTTGTCACGATCTGGTATTCGGGTACGTGGCAATTGTAATAAATAAAGGTGATCCCAAATGGTGAAATTAAGACACAAACGAGGTCAGATGTCACACACACAACAAACGTTTATTGCAATAACACAACAAAAGTCCCTAGAGTGGATAGGACAGGCAGGAAAACAGAGACAGGAAAGAGAGGAGAAAGCAGAGGGATAGAGGACAGAAAGCAAGAGCAGTGTTACCACCCACGGTCCAGCAATGTCGTCGATGTCGTCGGTGGGGAAGTAGTTCCAGGTGGAGAAGTGCTTCTGTGCACCCATAGAGTCCCAGATTTTTATACAGTCCTTGCCCACTGCACCCCCACTTCTCTCCCTGCATAGGGAAAAACCCTTCGGATCTTCTCTGTGATAGCAGGGGCAGGTATGATGCCAGGGGCTATGTAGTCTTTGTTTGGCTAATTGATGAGATCAGCCATTACAAAGGAGGAGGTTGAGTCAGCTGCCACCACGGGATTAGTTCGTTGGGTGGAGTTTCTGTCCTAGGAAGTAGCTTGAGACTGGCACTCCTTCTCTTGTACTGCTAAATCGGTGGTTTCCATATCAAGGCCTGGTTATCACTGGATATTCTGCTCCCAGCGCCAGCTGTAGATCTCCTTTGTCTCTGGTCTCAGCATGTCCCACACTAAACTCCCCAGTTCTCAGGTACTCCTTGCAGGAGGGGGTTGGGTGGGTTGCTGAGACATCTCTTTAGTTCATCAGCAGATGTCGTTCAACTCTCAAGATGCCACAAGACAAGACAGCAGATATCCTGAGTGCCAAAGTTCAAGCTTATCTCTTGGATTGTTCGAGACAAGCACTGTACATCCTGAATGCCACAGGCCTATATCAAGACTTTTCATAAGCAAGGAAAAGGAAGTGGTTGAAAGATTTTACAAGATACACTAAAGTGTCAGTACAGGATTTAATGGCATCCTATTTCAGGAGAGAGAGCATACTTTTTTTTCCTAGTCAGTGCTAAATTCACTCCCAATTCCTAGTATAAAAATGAGATTTTACTGTGTCATTTGGGACTGCTAAACATTTCAGGAACATTATAATGATTATAATTTATCTAATCACATTAACCTGTAATTTGTCTTTCTACGTGTCCGTGAGGATGACAGAACAATAAGCAGCTGTTAATAAATTAAATATGCAATTGTTTCTTAAGGCAGATAAATATTTTTATTTTATGTATGAAGAAAATAAAGCACAAAGCAGCCACATAGTACTGAAATTAGTAGCACACTCATACCCATGGCAGCAAGTATGTGATAGATGAACTTCAGTGTTGTGTAAAAGAAAAACAACAGATCAAGGGGGGAAAAAAAAGGAGAGGAGGAGGGGAATGGAAATCTAAAGCCCACTTACATGATTCTGAAGCCAGAATGGGTAGACATGGCTGAGGAAAGATTTTGGCATTATCACAGGTAGATCTCTGAAATAATTGACTGACTGTGGGTATCATCAAGAACAAGACATACAAAATAATTTTAGTTTAAAAAAAATTAATATACCCACATCTTGAGTAATGTTTGAAGTTCTTATTTTTGTATCTTAAGAATGATAGAATAAAGGACAGAGAAATGCAAAAAAAGTAAGGATGTGAAACAGCTGCCTTAAAAGGTAAAAATTGCTGGGAGTTTTCAGTTTGGAGAAAAGACTGGTATGGGACATGGTCAAAATTGACGAAGGATGTTGGTGGACAAGCTATGCCAAACTGTTATTAACCAGGTGCTTAAAAGCAAGTGTGATTTATGAAAGTTTTTAGAGATCAACTTAAAAGAAATTTTTTAAAAGAGGATTTATATATATATATGAGGACTAGTGAATTTCTGGATTTTTTTTTTTTTTTTTTTGTTCTGCAAAGGGTGACTGTTTATACAGTGTCAACAGGTTCAAAAAATCGATTGCTCAAGTGGGCAGCAGATACCAAATACCTATTACAGTGTATGGAAATGGGTAATCTTCCAACATACCTATTCCAAATACTGTATGAGTGCAATGTACTACAGAAAATTAATATTCTTTCCTGTTCTTCCTAAAAAGCATCTCATATTAACATAGTCAGAGATTTGTCTCTGTGCTAGATAGAAAAAAGAACTGGCTCTGGGGAGCATTTTCTTATGGCTTTCAGTTGTATCTTCTAATTACTAGATCAAAAGTTGAGTTTCTCTAATTTTCAGGTTAATAGCATAGAAGAAAGGAGACATTTATCTAGATGGAATGGAGTGATGGGAAGGATCTTGCTCTAATACACAGTCATTCAGATATTAATGAATCCTGTATTTTTAACAATACATGTATTTCTGAATCTGTGTGTAGTAGATTTTTTAAATTATTATTTTATTATTATTTTTTTAGATCTTAGATGAGAAGAGTTGTGTATACATTGTAGATTATATACTCTTACATTTGTATAAATGTTCACCTTTCCTCCTTCTGGTCAACAAATTTGTAGGGATTAAAGGGCATAGTCTCACCAAGACAATACACAAAGTGGCTGAGGATGTACCTTTTGGTGTGTTACTGTAACTATACAGATCTGTACATTGCAATTGTAACTGCTTGCCAGGTTTGCTAGTTACCTGCTCTACATAGGAAATAGTTTGAATTTTGCTTCTCTCTATTGAGAAATTGACTTTGTTCAGTTATTTTTAAACTTCCATAGGCCTTAGTGTCATATAAAGGAATTCAAGAGATGTGTTCTAGATTGCTTTAATCTCTTGTGACAATGATGTGGGCTATTTCCAGGGTTTCCATAGGAATAGGAACAATACTTCTGTATGTGAGTTCATGAGATACTGAATGATAATGGACTAGAGTAGGAAGTGTTGAGTAAGTCTAGCTGGTTTCTATGGTAACTGCAGCTAGTTTAAGTTCCATTTGTGCATTTTCTATTTCTGAATATTTGTTATTGACAATATCAAGGAATGTTTTGCAGGGGTTTTGCTTTGGATCAAAGGATGGGCTTCTGCCCACAGTGCCAGGGGAGAGAAGGTTCTTTTGGTGTACATATTTCTTTGGAATTGGACTATTCAATTCTGAAGTGTAGCTGTAGCACTTTTGGTTGCCACTAGGTCTTTAAAACGTTGTGTTTAGTGGAACTTCTGTCATTTTAGTGAGTCTTTTTTTTAGTTTAAAAAAATAAACAGTAATATTTACTGTTTAAAATAATAAAAACAGGAACAGCTTATAGCTGCTGCTATGGGAGTTACGTACCTTCAGAAACTTGCTGCTGTGCTGCAGTGACTCCTATGATCTCTATCTGGATGGTCACACTTGTAGAATCTATTCTGATACTATTATAGAGGATATGACTTTTCCTATAATGGGAATAAATATACTCTGTTGACGTCTGACATCTATCACTATCTTTTTTTTTTTTTTCTAAATTAAGGTATATGACATTCTATAATTAAAATGATGAAGAGCAAACACATTTAAAAATCATTTTGTGTCAGGTTTTGAATGGGATGATTATTTGGAGAAGGTCAAATGCATAGTTAGTATATTCAGAGTTATAGCAAAACTGACTTAGGGAAACTATTATTGTAGAAGGTGAGTTCTGTAGATTGTTGTGATACACAGAAGGTGATACTGTTATGAGCCCACTGCAAAGGATAGCAGAATGCTAAACTTTTGCATGGATATGCTCTATTTCCTGTTGTTCTTAAACACACCAAACAGCAAATGTAAATCTATAAACTGTTGGATTTGCACTCTTAGTTATTTTTTACAGCCTTCTATGACAGCAATTTGAAAACCATCTAACAACTTACCCAAAACAACTTTGCAATGTTTACCATAAGAGAAAACAAATCAAATCTGAAAAAGTAATCTGCTGGGAAATTTTACTACAACATTTTTCTAGAGTTTGGTAGAAAAACATCTACAGGTTTCTCAAACATAATTCTGTTGGTGGGACGTGTAAGCCTTTTATGTTCAATATGCTGATGTCGATTGCTGATTTACAATATGGAAGAACTGATTTGCATTTACTTCATTATTTTCAATAATTTTTTATAGTACTCCTTTGTTTCTGCTCAAGTTAAGATTAAAAATAATTACCCTTGTAATTAAATAATAAATAATTAAATTGTAATTAAATAAATAAGTTAAATAAATAAATAAAATAAATAAATAAAATAAATAAATTAAATTGTAATTAAATAATAAATACCCTTGCTTGTAAAAAGTATTGAAAGCAGTTTTTTAGGAGTACTGGGAATTTACTCTGTTAATTGTTTTTAACTCCTCCACTGCACATGTTCAGGTTGAAAATACATTTTTGTCCTATACAACTAATTTCATCTAGTATTATGAAATACACATTGTCTTATTTATGTAAATATGTGTATCCATATATACACACATACATATATTGCTTGGTTTGGGGATTTTTTGGTTGGGTTTTTTTGGTTGCTGGTGGTTTTGTTTTTGGTGGTGGTGTTTTTTTGTTTGGATGATTTTTTGCTATACAGACTTCCCTGTCATATTTTTCTTCTGTTCTTTTGGGCAGACAGATAAACAATTTTAAGCTTCTCTTGCCATTCAGTTAATTAGGCCCGTTATGTGTATCCTCTTTTGGAAAGAGCCTCAGGTATCAACCCTAGTTGCTCATAGTCACATTATAGTTGATGATTCTTGATATGAAAGACCTATTTTTTAGTGATACAGTTCTGTTGCATATCAAAAATTACTGCTTGACTTCTGCAAGTGAAAAGCCTGCTTATGAGAAGTCTTCTCTTAGTTCTCTTAAGAGAATGTATCTTGTAAAAAAAGTCAAACTTTTGTAACATTTGAGTTATATTACTAGTTGAGAGTTAGTTGCATGAATTAATTCACTGATATGTAGTTAGAGAAATAAGCAGGAGCTGAAGTTTGAAGACTTTTTCTTTGCCACAAAACATGCACTAGATTGAGAGAGCCTTCAGCTTTGGCTTACCTAGTATAGCTAAGAATATTGACATTGGATACTTGCACTTCTAAGTGAATTCTCTTTTGCCTTTCTGATTACTTGCAGAATAAGAATGTGTGAAAAACCTTTTAAAATGACTCTTCATTTTTCTTGCCAGAGTGTTAATATTACTTTACCTTTATATATAATACAAATATTTGGAAAATATATACTATAATTAGAATAAAGTGTCTTCATTGCAAATTAAGGATCACAGTTTGATATGGTTTGCAATGTTAGGATCTCAAGAGAAGCTTTTCTTACACAAACAATATCACTATTCAATAAAATACAATACATGAAATAGAGCTATGTATAAAGAGATCATATAATGTTTTTGGTTTTGGAGAACGTATTCAGATTCACTTTGAGTAAACTCTTGTGCCTGTGGAAAAAATGAACCTATTAGCAACCTGTTAGGTATGAAAATCCTTCAAAACCAATTGAGTTAATAAATACACTATATCTATCTACTAGAATGTTTAAATAATGTTTGCATTTTTGTTTATTGGTGTGAAATAACATTTTTACTCGCCTAAACTTGTAATACAATTCAGGAACCTCGTTTATTTCATTTTGACTTCAGTGTAATGCCACTATTGTCATTAAGCTCTATAGATTTCATTAGTAACATGGAAGGCATAGAAGAAAAGCTTAAGACATTGCTGAAATGCAGAGTTATTTGACCGATAGAATGTTAAGACCATTGGCAGGTTGAACTGAACAGTTTTCAACACTTCCATACTGTAATGTATTACAGTGGTATGCATTCATGCTGTCTTGTTTGCCCAAATGAGGGGAAGTTTTAAAAAATATTCTGCAATCAGTTTCAAGTCATGTATTGTGTTTTTTTTTTTCCTTTTTTTCTTTTTTTTGGGGGGTGAGGAGGAAAGGG
>NW_009953758.1:665954-692515 GCF_000747805.2 Chaetura pelagica
TTGTCTTATTTATGTAAATATGTGTATCCATATATACACACATACATATATTGCTTGGTTTGGGGATTTTTTGGTTGGGTTTTTTTGGTTGCTGGTGGTTTTGTTTTTGGTGGTGGTGTTTTTTTGTTTGGATGATTTTTTGCTATACAGACTTCCCTGTCATATTTTTCTTCTGTTCTTTTGGGCAGACAGATAAACAATTTTAAGCTTCTCTTGCCATTCAGTTAATTAGGCCCGTTATGTGTATCCTCTTTCGGAAAGAGCCTCAGGTATCAACCCTAGTTGCTCATAGTCACATTATAGTTGATGATTCTTGATATGAAAGACCTATTTTTTAGTGATACAGTTCTGTTGCATATCAAAAATTACTGCTTGACTTCTGCAAGTGAAAAGCCTGCTTATGAGAAGTCTTCTCTTAGTTCTCTTAAGAGAATGTATCTTGTAAAAAAAGTCAAACTTTTGTAACATTTGAGTTATATTACTAGTTGAGAGTTAGTTGCATGAATTAATTCACTGATATGTAGTTAGAGAAATAAGCAGGAGCTGAAGTTTGAAGACTTTTTCTTTGCCACAAAACATGCACTAGATTGAGAGAGCCTTCAGCTTTGGCTTACCTAGTATAGCTAAGAATATTGACATTGGATACTTGCACTTCTAAGTGAATTCTCTTTTGCCTTTCTGATTACTTGCAGAATAAGAATGTGTGAAAAACCTTTTAAAATGACTCTTCATTTTTCTTGCCAGAGTGTTAATATTACTTTACCTTTATATATAATACAAATATTTGGAAAATATATACTATAATTAGAATAAAGTGTCTTCATTGCAAATTAAGGATCACAGTTTGATATGGTTTGCAATGTTAGGATCTCAAGAGAAGCTTTTCTTACACAAACAATATCACTATTCAATAAAATACAATACATGAAATAGAGCTATGTATAAAGAGATCATATAATGTTTTTGGTTTTGGAGAACGTATTCAGATTCACTTTGAGTAAACTCTTGTGCCTGTGGAAAAAATGAACCTATTAGCAACCTGTTAGGTATGAAAATCCTTCAAAACCAATTGAGTTAATAAATACACTATATCTATCTACTAGAATGTTTAAATAATGTTTGCATTTTTGTTTATTGGTGTGAAATAACATTTTTACTCGCCTAAACTTGTAATACAATTCAGGAACCTCGTTTATTTCATTTTGACTTCAGTGTAATGCCACTATTGTCATTAAGCTCTATAGATTTCATTAGTAACATGGAAGGCATAGAAGAAAAGCTTAAGACATTGCTGAAATGCAGAGTTATTTGACCGATAGAATGTTAAGACCATTGGCAGGTTGAACTGAACAGTTTTCAACACTTCCATACTGTAATGTATTACAGTGGTATGCATTCATGCTGTCTTGTTTGCCCAAATGAGGGGAAGTTTTAAAAAATATTCTGCAATCAGTTTCAAGTCATGTATTGTGTTTTTTTTTTTCCTTTTTTTCTTTTTTTTGGGGGGTGAGGAGGAAAGGGCGGGGAGGCTTGGGTTGAATGATTTTTTTTTTTTAATTCTGCGATCTCTTGCAGTAAATTAGCTGTCACCATTTGATATTATTAAATTCAGATTTCAATAGGCGTTTGCAAAGCCATGTCTTTGATGGGAATTCTAGAGGTTGGAACTGATGGAACCCCATATTTCCTAGACTTTACATTACTCTTCCCTTAATGAATATTTCAACCAATTCATTTTGTACTAAAGTAGGGCAAGCTTTTCTGTTCCTCCTGTTGTGATGGTTAGCAGCTGATACAAATTTAAATATAGTAAGATGAAATAACCAGTCTTCTGATGGTTAGTAATATAATTTATTGCAAATGAGGCAATTAATAGTTTATGTTACTGGTTCAGCAACTTTATTTTTCAACTTTCAAAGCTGTTATTCCTTCCTGTTCTCTGATCTTGACCATATTTTCTTTTTGTATTGAATTTCTCAGGTGGTACCGGATTGGGAGGTTTCAGTGGTCAGTACAAGGATTCTATTTTTGAGATGAAGAACTGTATGTCTAATTCAGATCAACTACTTCATTCTTCTTAGCTTTTTAATTTCCTCCTTTTTCTTATCTTAAATTTATAATGGATAAAAGGAGTAATTTAGTGCAGATATTGTTGTTTAAAACAGTCCAGAAAAGCATGTTTTCCATAAATGTTAGGCTGTCTGCAGCATAGGAGATCTGATTTGAGAGAGGAAAAAGAGATCTGCTTGTGAACAAAACTTTTTGTAGGGGGATCTAATCCACGGAGGAAGATAATCAGAGTTGTCTTCAACTGAAGACACGAGCTGGATAGTGTATTTTGCTGTTTCCCAGGACTGCAAGAAAACTGGCAGACTCTGCATAAGGACAACAAAAGGAACTATTAGCCTTTAAGGCACAGTTAATTTATGAGCAATATCTGAAATATTCTGTAATCTCTTGAGCTTTGCCCATAAGTATGTTTTATACTTTTTTAGAGTAGAGGACAGTATTTTGAATACAAGAGAAAAGTTATTTTGCTCAATAAAAAAGAACCTTTAAAGTGTTTGGTGCTTGTTGAGTTTGTTTGGTTTGTTTATTGTTTGTGGTTTTGTTTTTGTTTGTTTGTTTTTCTAACTTTGAAGTAATCACTTTTAAACTCTCCTTATAGAAAAAGGTATCAGGAATGTATCTGCTATGATAAGCAGTTAGTTCAAAGTGCCATTGAAACACAGTCAAGTATTGTAAAAACAAACTATTACAAAAACATCTTTATTTGCTAGCAAAGAGAAGAAAGTCTAAAAAGCATGATTTAGCTTACAGAATTGTTGACAAACATATTAATTACTTTTTTCTGCTTATTGCTTTGGGTTAAAACATGCTTAGTGTGTTTCATTATGAAACTGTCAAAAATAGGTCAGAAAGAAAAAAAAAATCTAAGAAACTTCCAAGACTGAAATAATTTTAAAACAAAAAGTTAAATGTGTTGCAGTTTCTGGGTCAAATTTGGTCTTGTCCATATCAGTGTAATTTAATTAAGTTAGTGCAGTCAATTCACATTTGCACTGGTTTAATTGAGGACAGATGTAGTCTGCCATTTTGAAGGATAAAAGTAACATATTTGGAAGTCTGTTCCTGTCAGGGAGCCAAATGAAACTATCGTAACTAGAGGCACCTGCCTTCTTACAATAAATGTAAAGACTAATATAAAGCTACTTACGGAATTTTTCTTGAAGAAAGATGAATTTACTTTAGAATTAAAACAAAGCAGAAAAACTCCAGGTGGGGTCATGCTTAGTGGTAGCAACAGTTACAGGTTGAGCAAAAACTTGGTTTAAGCACCTTCCTATGTGTTTGGAGACGTTCTGGGTTTTATATGGCTCTTTATAGCACTTCCAGGTTTCTAGACTAGTTTTCAGTTTCAGAATACCATGTTCTTATTTGCAAGACTGAATCTGCATGTGTTTCAAGGTGGGAAAATGATGCTCTGGTAACTTTAGTAAAAATTTCCAAACTTACCAGTGAGGTCTTTTCTCATGTGTGAAACTACAGAGTTGTATTTTCATTCCCAAGCTTTTATCTTATACTGGAAGCCCTGCCTTTCCCCCCACCGTGGTAAATGACATTAAATAAACAGTGAACTGTTTATTTTACCAATTTTGTAGGAAGGTAATATGAACTGATAAGTTTCAGGAAAAGATTGTTTCTCATATGATTATATTTAGTTTTCTGCCTAGACTGCTGAACTGAATGTCCATTAATAGTGCAGATCAGCTTCTATGGAATAGATCAGTGTGACAGTTATTCCGAAGGACACAAGTATATATACATGTAGTATATCAGTCAGTATAGTCTCAAAAGACAGCAAAGGAAACAAACTCATGTGTCTTCTGTTGATTTCAGTGGGAGCAGGTTTTAGTCGTAATAATATGTGTAGGTTTTAAAGTATAGGGATTAGATATGGTTAGTGTTTTGAAGTAGTACTTGTTCATTTGCACTGCAGTGAGACAAAAAGGTCTAGTTTTAATGCAGGACCTGATAACTTAATTTCTCTTTTGACATTGTCTTACTAAATGTTACAAAAATCACTAATTTTCTTCATTTTGCGATTGTGTATAATGCAGAGATTATGGTACTTTGGCATTTCTGTAATGCACTCACTAATTTGATAATGAAATAACAGCAAATTTGCTTAGATGAATCAACCTTACTTTGAAGTCTCCATTTTAGAAAACTTTGTGGCTAATAATAGAATTTTTAACTTATTCCTTCTCTATTAATAATAAGTTGAAAGCAGGCTGTTGTAAAACTGTTGAAAGAATTGACATGAAGTCACAGGAAGGAACTGCTTTTGGAATGTCTTTAAAGGTTTACATCTTGCACAGGGTCTTTCCATTGCATTTTCTATGGGAGTTGGCATAGGGCAGTAAGGATGTTTCTCTTCATTCCCATACTGATTACCCTTAAACTAGGGTAGATAAATCCATATTAGATAAGAAATAAACAAATATTAATTTTAGCCATGCAATTTAAATGGCAAAAAAGTTAGATCTTATTGATAGATTCAGCATCTGTGCAAACTGTTTTAAAAATACACAAGTTTAGTATGAAATGTTGCCTACTTCCCTACTACTGCATTGCATTATCTATTAGTCTTTAGATAAGATTTTTTTTCAGAAAACTTTTAAACAGTCATGTAGATACTTAAACTGTCTAATAAAGCAAGGTCAAAGGAGGTTGTAATGCAAACTTAGTGCTTGAGTTTTTTCCTTCAAAATATTTTCATTTTGTAGTTATACAAAGCAATGGTTTTAATGTGACCATTGCAGCAATGAAGTCTCAAAGTATTTCACTGAAAAGAAACATCAGTTAGAAATAAAAAGACTTTCTTGTGTGGGAGGCAGATTTTTGCATAATTAATGGTAGTTGAAAAAGCGAAATGAAAATCATGTTTCTTGTCCTGGGGTCCTCCATATTTAACTAGGTTACACCAGTGTTCTGCAAAAGGTAATATATTTTTGAAGGAAAGTATTATTTTTGTGTCAACATTTTCTTTTAATATCAATAGATCTGGTATTGCATAAGTGAACATAGTAAATTGCAAAACATTTCTTTTGAGAAGTATTTTGAAACAGTAACATGAAGACTATCAATCTACTGTTAATATTATTAAATATCTTGACAACATAATGATTTCAATTAACTGTGATTGGAAATTTAACTTGCAGTGATATAAAATGCCACAGAAGAAAAGTGGCATAACTTAATGTTCTGACAGGTACATAGCACTGCTTCAACTGACTTACATGTATATAAGACAGAACCTGTAAAATTTTTTTACCAGCAAGATATGCTAATGGGTAAGAAAGATTCATTACATAGCTTCTGGACATTAACATGGAAAAAAGGGATAAAGTTCTGTGGTGTTCAGTTTTAACAAAAACATTCAATTTATATTTTAGTCTGAAGGAGTGTAGAATGTTGAATAACAAAAAAGAAAAATCCTTTTATTTTTCCTGAAAGACAGAAATTGTGTCAGAATCAGGGTATACAGGTTGAAAGTTCTTATAACAGGCAGAAATATCAACAAGCAGAAGAGGAAGGAAAGGAAATAAAAAATATTAGAGGTTCTGAATGAAATAAATTCTCCTCCCATATATTTCTTTTCATATGTGCTCAGAATGTAAAATTGTTTTTCTATACATATGTTTATTATTTCTATAGCTGCACTTATATAGTCATAATAGTATATCAGTCTTAACAAATGTTGAATGGGATTGATGTTCAAATACAGCAGAAAGTTTTAAGCCCATAGTGTTTTGCTAAGAGCATGGTCAAAAAAAGGTCAGTAAAAGAAACCTTGGTTAGGTTTAGGAAAAAAAAAAAAGTAAGATTTTCATGATATCTCATAAATCAGAGCTATGATTTGCTAAGCACTGCTATGGCACAAGCACAGGAACAGATGCTTTCCTGGAAAGCTTTCAGTTTGATTGATATGGAAAGAGAATATAACACCCAAACTCAAATTCTGTACTCAAAGTTTACCCAGGAAGTCAATACAAAAAAATTCAGAAGTAAATACTAATTCAGTACTGTACCTGATCATTAAGGCAATTTAAATTCACTCATTTTATGATCTTCTACTACACCAGTTTTCATTTAGCCCCTACTAAGGATCAAAGTTAGTTGGTAAAAGTACTTAACCAAGTTGTGCTAACCAGAAGAAATCTCAAATTCTGGCAGTTTGTCTTGCCGTAGTAAGGAAAAGGGAGTTATGAATTCACTCCTTTTTGAAGAAGACTTAGCACTGAAAAATAAAATCTGTTATACTCCCTTTCCAGCTTTGCATGGCAGTGGGATGATTTTGGAATAGCTAATGTTGTTGCAGATTACATCTCATGTGGCTGCTTTGTGATTGACTTTGCAAGAAACTGAGTTAAACGAAGGCAAATATCTGAGGATCTGTACCCTAGACACACTATAGTGATTTTTTTTTTTTTTTTTTCCCCCTAGACTTTTCAGAAAAGGTAACCTGCCTTCAAATAGTGTTAATTCTAAGTAGCATGCCTGGCCAGTTCTGTCAAATTTTATCAAGAAACTCCTGTTTTACCTTTGTTTGGGAGAAAAGAGTGATATTATTGTGTAACAGTAGAGTTTCCATTTGTGTGTGTGTAAAAAAACCTGATTAAGTCAGGTGAAGAAAAAAAAAACGTTGTTATTCTATCCACTTAATTTCTTACACTTCAAAACATAAACATGAATTGTATCCTAAAAAGTTGTAAAAAAAGATTACAAAAACCAAGCTCAAAAAACCCCCCCAAAACCCAACCCAAACAAACAAAAAAACCCCTATCACCAAAAGCAAAAAAATCAAAATTTTTTTTAATTAATATTAATTATTAAAGCAAATTCGTATGAATGTGCTTTCTCAGCTAACCTTTCCACATCATCCTGCTGAGTGCTTTAGGAATTTTCTTCTTCTATGCCTACATCCTTGGCAACTTGAAGTGAGCCCAGTGCTGCTTGTAAATAATGTAGCTGTTTGATAAGTATTTTAAGCAGTAGTCATTGTGACTACAAAGTGTAGAAATTCCAAGATAATCTGTCAGATTTTCAAGTTTATCATTCCACAATTAATGTTGTGCTGTATCTGAAAAGCCAATGACCATGGGTGCTGTACAATGAGTCTGAGAGTGATGATGGAAGAATGGGATTTTTTTATAATTTTTATTTTTTATATTTTTATATTTTATTTTATTTTTTTTTTTTTGCTTTGCGGTACTCTTCAGCTTGGTTTTCTTCCACTAATTTTTGTTATGGTGACAGTCCCTTATTTATTTTACTGGATGTTACTTTTAAGCAGATTATATTTTAATGCTTAATTAAGTGCAGTGGAAGTGAAGAGAAATAGCTGTCACCTTCTGTTTTGTAGGTATGTGAATGTGGAGGCTGTGGTCCTGACTCAGTGTTTGCCTAGAATTCCAGCACAGAAAATTCAAGGTTTCTGGGCTTGATGTTGTAATCTAGTTTTACTCTGGAGAGAGAGATTATTTTGATAAATCAGCATTCTTCAACAGCTATAAAATACTTGCCTCAATTACAGTGCCCCTTTACTAGAAAGATTTACAGAACACACTGTTGCTAGTTACAAGAGAGCTTACTGAAGAAAAAAAAAAATCAGTAAAAAGAAAAATTGGCTTCATCCTGGCTCAAACCAGGACAATGCCTGTTTGGAAGAAGGGTATGAACAATGCAATTTGATTTCTGACTGTACTTAAAAAGGAAAATCTGAATGAGTGACAATCTAGGGATGTTTCTTCCTCTGAACTGTTAAAGAAAGAAGAGATGCTGAGACTTGCTGCTTTGTATTTCCATTTTTGGTTAGCTGATGTACTGTGATGAAAGACAGTGACAGAAATATTATTGGTCTTCATCTGTTGGAACCACTTAACTTCAATGAAGACTTGTAATGGTTCTCTGGAAAGACATATTTTCCATGAACTCTTCATCTTAACGTAGAGTTACTAAACAGCTTTTGCTGTCTTTTGATATATAAAGCTGCATGTGAATTTTAGTACAACAGTTGGTAATTCCTGAAAACTGTAGATACAATGTAATCATTCCTTCAGAAGAAATCATGATGATCTTCAAAAAGTTTCATAATAATGAAATAATTTGTGAAGAAAATTTTTTCAGTTAGTCTCTTCAGAAGAATTTTTCGCACCAACCTCATCATTAAACAAAACTATCTGTTGCTGCAGTCTAGAGGTTAGCGTTGTAGCAGAACTCTGTTATTCAGATGTATAATCCTTCAGTCTTTGATGGGGTTTTAACCTCATTCAGGATTTCAGGTTGTTGGCATTTATTGCGGGCGGATTGTGTGGGTTTTTTTTCCTCACACGTGAAAGTCAAAGTTGAAGAACTGTTTAGTGGCTCTGCTCATAATAAAAAGGCATTTTTAATGTCTTTTCTAACTTTGAGTTTCTGTGTCGGAATGATACACAGATTACAACAGATTTAATACTGGCAGAGTTAAAATAGTACCACATGTAAAACAAAACCCAAGAAATGCCCACAGGACAGAGATTGTCTAGGACACTTACTCATCTGCCTCTTGGATATAAACATGCAGATAATAATATCATTCTATGCTGTCATGCCTGTTTTTATACTCTATACTGATAGGACAGTGGCTTGTCTAGTCATATTCAAGTCAACCAGCTGATCAAACATCTGTACTTCTTTAAAAGGAAGATAATTTGGTAGTTTAATAGGCTGCATAGGAGGGTTGGGCTTGTCATCTTCAGACTGAGTTTTATCTGCTGGCTAATCAAATAATGTTTTACCTACACCTTGTTACTAAGTAGATTTAGGAGTTTAATATGTTTTTACGTTTTTTGTGTCATGTTTAGCTGTGACACGAAGCTGAAGAATTCATTACATTATAAATTTTAGGTGTGAAAACATACTAAAAAAATCTCTTGGTTTTTGAAACTTCTAAGACTGCTTTTTTTTGGAACAGAAGTCACTTAAAATTTGTCTACAGTCTGAGGACACTGACAGTTTGAACTGATTTTTTTTTCTGTACAGCACTTCTTTGTTTTCTACCCAACTCTAGTTTTAATAACAGATAAGGCATGAATACAGTCTTTAGAATGGCAGTCATTCCATAGTCTTGGTTCAGTAGCAGCATGCTATTTATCTACTGCACTTGGAGAGAATTTGGAAAAGATTGTCTGTGATTTTTCTACTCAAGTGGAATATTTTAACTCCTAAGTGCAAAAAGACAAATTAAGGATATTAAATGGTTCTGCAATGCTAGGTTTATGGGTTATTTTTTTTTTTTAGTTTTCACTGTTTGATGTTAAAATAGTGTTCAATGATAGTCCTGTTACGCTGAGCAGCAGGATGAGAATTTGTGCAATTTTCAGAATATTTGCCTTATTCTAATTAAGAAATAGAAATTTCCAAAATTCTTGGCAAGTTGTCAGTTTTTCAGCAGTCCAATGTTATCTCTAAAGGATATCCAATGTGTTTAGTCTGAAACCTTGACAAAGCAGCTAGGAGGAATCTGCTAGATATACAAGGAGGGGCCAAGTCAAAAGAGTTCTTTTAATATTAAAACCTTCATTTGCAGCAGTGATTGTCAGAGGTGCTTCTGGGTAGCTCTCTATTAGAGTGGTAAGGCAAAGTGATTATTGCTCAGAAACTGAATAAGGGTGCCTAATGTATTCTGACACATTGGGAACAAACAACTCTGTAGCAAATTTTGGTGACTAAAAATTACAATAAAATACATTTCAAAATTTTCATGCAAGTAATAAATATAATCTAGTCTTTATAACATGGAATTTGAAAGAATCAATTTTCACTGTTGTATGAGAAAGTATATTAAAATACAGTAAGAAAGACTTGTCTTCCTCCACTAAGGTTTATTTTATTTGAGTTCTGTTACTTTCAATTGTACAGGATGAATTTTGATTTACAGGACTTGGAAAATTTGAAATTATATTTGTAACAAATATTAGATATTTAATAACTCCTTATGTACCAGGACATCTTTTTCCTAATATTTGATTTAGTTGCTAGTCCATTCAGATTACTCAAATTGGAAAGATCCCTGTGTTGTCAATCTTGTGCAATAAAGACATTGTTATGGTACCTGGTACTGTGACAGTAATATTTGCTTATTTCTTAAACTATATTCTTATTTAAGACGATTTTTTTTTGGTGTAACATTTTATCTTCTTCAGTATTGTATTCATTTAAGCAGTGTAACATATTTTTTATATTGTTTCTCTTTTATGACACATCTCTTTTTATTCTTTTACCCCCCTCTTTCATTTTAATTATTTTTATATATTTTATATATATATTAATTGCATATAGGAGCCTCTGGATTGAAATGCACTAGAAATGGTAGCTGTAAAGCTGGGTAGCTTTAAAGCTTCTCCATTTTTTTAGGCTGAAGAAGTAGCTTAAATGAATTCGAACATTTGTAAATATTTAAAATACTGCTCTTTATCTTGGGTGAATACAAACATGGGAAAGATGTCATGAGGAAAGGTCATTGTTTGGACTTGGCAGTACTTGATGGCTTAGTAAAGATTAATGAGTAACAATTATAGGAGAAAAGGTTTGCATCTTGGGGGTTGTCCTCTGACAGAGTCATCACTCACCTTACTGAACCCCACAAATCCTGAGAGACCTTTGCAAGGCTCGTGGTCAGTTGCACAACAGCACTTGTTTTGGCCCCTATATCTTTTTGATCTAATTCTCTTCTCAGGTGTAAGGATTCTTTCCAACTGAAAAGAATTAATCAAATATACAAACGTAATCTATATTATAATTCCATGATGATTTTCTTGGACTCCATGCAGGTAGAGTCATGAAGACATGCATGCATTTCTTCCTGTTTGGACTAATTTAGAGAATTCTGTGCTACTTTTAGAATATGCTGCTTTCCAGTCTGATTTCACATCTTCAGTGCAACTAATTTAAATATTACAGCTTATTTATTTTCCAGTTTGTGAACAGCTGGAGCATCGTATCAGTTCCAGCTCCTGCGTTCCACCTTCTTCCTGGCTTGATAAATTTCTAAATATTTTCAGCTTGTTTACTTGACACTTTTAATATTAGAGGAGGATGGTGGAAGCCTTTAAAGAAGATTCTTATAATTAAAAGCTTATACTGTCACAATGTGTTTTCAATTCATGATTAGCGTTAAAAATTCATCATGTTTCTGAGCTGACAGAAAGTTTTCCCATTATGCTGAGTTTATGTGGATCTTGCTACTTGCTGTGGTGAAACTAAATTTGGTTTGATTTGTTTGATTATCAATGCTGAGGTCACTCCTTTAAAATGCAAATGCAAGTACTGGTACTGTACTGAAATTCTTGAGTAGAAAATGACAACACAAAGGCAAGGATGTGTTAGTGGCTTACTAACACATGTATGTGTATATATACTGTCTATATAGAACATGCCTGTGATGTAAGGCTGCAAACAGTGATCATTCTTGGCCATAGTTAACCATTTTTGAAAGGTTAATTACTGCTGAATTACACCTTCCACTTTGGTTTCTTCCTTGTCGAAACTGCAAAATGTTTAGTGAGAAACATGAATATAATATAGGCTCTAGAACTCTATGGCTTCCAGAGGGTTAAATAATAGAACCTATGCTATTTCCAGCTTAAAAATTTGTGGACTGATGTATAGAAGGGTATTCACTGCTGTAGGCTGAAGTGGATATTTAATAATAATCTCTTAATTGGCTAGCAGAACTTAATTGGATAGGAATAAACATTAAAAATATCCCATAAGAAAGAGAGTATTTAATGGCTGAAAGTCTCTTTTACTTCAAAGTTCGCTATGCGTGGTGCTACTTGGGAACTGAACGTATCCTTTTCCTTCTTAAATACATTAAACAATTAACAACAAACAATTTATTGTTGTCAACATGTACCTGAAAATGTCTAAAGTCTTTGAAAATGTGCCTTGTAGTATAGGATAGAGTAATGGCAAAACCCATTTGCACCTTACTTTGTAATCGTGGCTGAACAGGCACAAATATTCAGAAGAATCTAGCTTTCCAAATGAAATAAACAGTTCTAGATATTGTTTTCCTTGTAAATTGGAAGAAAAAGCACCACCTATCTGGTTTCACTCCAAGCAAAATGTAAGATGTGAAGATATGAAGAGGATACACTTGAGAGTTTAATCTTCAATACATTATATTCATGTTAAGTATAACTTATCAATTTGGAGTAACTAGAACTAAGCTGTAGTTTAGCTCAGTTTATTTAATGATTTCAGAGGTAGCTGATGAAGAAAGAGGAAAACCACAGTTTTTATGGTAAAAACATGAGCCTTGTGAGACTAAACAAAGATGAATGGGAAAGTATAGCCAACCATACAACTTGTACTGCCGTTTATAAAGGAGACCTATTAAATTTGTTTTGACTTTTGTCTGATTAGTTTTGTTTATATCTGCAATGCTGCATTCACCCATTTTCACAAAATATTATGAATTATATGAGAGAGAAATCTTATTGTGTATACCCCTGGATGCAAGAAATTGATGTTGATTTAACTTACTTGACATTTAGTTTAATTTAATTATGACAAGTCTCTTGGTAACTATGAGAGCATACATGGTTGCCTCATTATTTTGCTGTGATAGCATGTGGCTGTTGTATTATTTCTGTTTGCTCATTCTCTTGAATACTTGTTTACTCATGGCCCTTAGGGAAAACTGTATTAAATAATTCTGCAATGATTTTTCCAGAAGCAAGAAAAACCTTAGGGTTTTCCTGTTTTCAATGCTGATCAAAGCCAGTGAAATTGAGTTACTTTATAATATGACTTCAGCATAGTTGGAATATATTGGTTTGGATTTGATCTGGAAATCTCACCATAAATATTTATGAAACACAGATTTCTAGAAATAATGTCTTGGAAGTTGGTATTTTCATGTAGTATATAAAAAAAAATTTGAATTTTTTTTGGAAGTCACTAAATCATGGTGCTTTAGAGTTCCATGGGGAAGCTGCAGCACTGTGTAGCAGCCATGTGTGGGTGGCATGATGTGGGAAGATAAAGCTGAAGCTAATGAAAAAGCTAATGCTGCATTACTGCCCATATTGGAAATCTCTACCTGTGTACCTCCATAAGTTGCTGTTAGCCTAACATAACCGCTGTCATTGCTGTAATTTCTGTTGGATTACACAGAACAAAACCTCTCAATAATTGTAAGATGGTTGCCTGGTGACTCGTAAATGGTTTAAAAGGAGACATGGAGAGGGCTTTCTACAGATGTGATAATTTGGGCTTCCAGTTATTGCAGCTAAAATCCACATCAGTCTTTTGTGATGTAAGTGTCATGGATTATTAATGAATCCTCTGATTTTCAAGTGAGTAGTACCACATCATTATAGAACAATTAGAAGGATCCCCCCCCCACTATATCACATGTAATCTATTTACTATATTAAGATAGACATTTTTTAATTTCACTATCCTTTCAAGAGCTGAGGATATGCTCTTTCTGACATCTTGTGGCACCATACACTATACATTTGAGTTAGTTTAATTGATTTTGGTGGAGTTCCAGATGTGTAAGACTAGATTAATGTTAGAATATGACTCTGAAATAATGAAATAAGAAAGACCCCTATATATAGTAAAGTTAAATATATGCAGCACAGCTGAACAAAGAGCTTGTGGCTTGACTTTAGATATGAAATTTAGAAAACTGAGCATGTTTAGCAGTTTTCTTTTGAGAAACTGACTCTTCTTGTTTTACTGACTAGAATGTCACCTGTGGCTCATTTGTTTTACTCTCTTTTGAATATATCAAAACAGGCTTCATTGATGGTAGATGTCTCATATGAGAATATGTGATTTAGAAGCAGACTGTCACCGTTTGACTCAGGTCTGACAACAATGCTCTCAATCCCCTCTCCCCCCCACCCACGTAGGGAAGGAGAGAGAGAAAAAGAGAGAGACTTGGCCGGATTGAAAACTAAACTACACAGCTTTAATTAAAACACTAATGAATGATACAAGAAAATATATACAATTATATACAGATATATTCAGGTGTAGGCAAAAGCCTCTCGCCTCCCCCCACCCCAGCAACTCCCACAGCACTTCCCTGAACTGGGAAGAGTCCCAAGGAATCCCGGAGCTGCTGCTGGAGAAAGCACAGAGTTATGGGGGTCATGAGATCTCGAGCCTAAGGGTCGATGGTGATGGATGAACAGAGTCCTACCTGGATGCCGGCCATGGACGGAAGAGAAGGGAAGAAGAGGAAGGAAGGAAGTTGTCTTCTTTGATCTCTGACCTTCCTCTGAGCTTACGTAGATATATGGAATGGAATATCTTTGGCCAATTTTGCTGTCCATCTAACTCAGCCTCCTACGGGGGGGTCACAGATCTCCCCATAGTGTCTGAGCTGGCAGAGTGCAGGTGCAGCCTTGAAGCCTCAGTAGTTAGAAAAACATTCCACTGTCTTATCAGCCTAGCAGAACACACTGTTGCTAGTTACAAGAAAGTTTACTGAAGAAAAAAAAAAAATTAGTAAAAAGAAAAATTGGCTTTATCCTGGCCCAGACCAGGACACAGACCAAGACATTTGGCAGATGATAAAATTAATTTTTAATTTTGGGAGCTAAGACTGAATGCTTGCTCAGAATTGCTACTATTGTGTCTTTATTGAATACTTTTGGTAATAATTGAATAAGAAATGTAATGGTGCAGCTAGAGACCATTTTGGAATTTTAGTGCTGATAACTGGATTACAGAGAGTAATGTGTAGATATCATTGTACCAGTGATTGCTTTTTTAAGTGATCATTTTAGTAAGCTGAGATATGTAAACCTGATTACAGTAAATGTGGGAATAGGTGGTGGAAGAGAAAACAAAAAACATTGCAAATTAGTTCCTGAGGTGAGACCAACCTTTCTAGCAATTCGGGACGTGATTGTGAATAGTGACAGAAACTTAATATTGTCTTCCAGACATTTTGGTGGGAGTTGCAGTCAAGTTTTTTTTTTGTTGTTTTTAACCAATGAAAATAAGGATGCACTTTATCTGCTATGGGTTTACTTTGATCTTCGTAGGGAAACAGAACATCTTTTTCATATATGTTCCCAAAATAAGAAGTTCCATTTAATAAAACACTCATCTCCCCTTCTCCCCCCAAAGGCCCAAACAAACCACAAAACCCAGCACACTCAAAACAAAAACAAAAACAACTTCCTTGTCATTTTATGTTAGTGTTGGGCATTTATATTTGCAATATCTGTAAAGACAAGAAATCCTAGATCTTGCCTGGTTTCTTTTGTGAAGATCTGAAATGTGCGTATGGTCTGTGTTCTAGAGGAATACATATGATTATGACGTCCACAGGATGCAGCTTTATGGCCTTTCTGTGGTCTTTAAAAACACTGCATCCTGAATGTTTCTGGCAGATGTGAGGTCAGGAAATGAAAAACAGTTTCGTAGTCCTCCTTTTGCTTTCAACACCCTTGAGTAATGCTTTATTTCGTTCTCACACATCACTGTACTCTGCTTCACTTCCTATGGCAGGCTGCAGAAATGAATTTTGGTAAGAGTTTTGCACATTGTCTTCAATGGAAATTTGTCACTGGCATAATGCATCATCATACTAAATATTGTTTCTTGTCAAGACTGTTACAGAAGTCCTGAGTTTACCCACTTCTTCGTAGTTTCAGCATTTGTATGGTGAAATGCAGTTAAGTTGATATTCAACTAGAAGATCCAGCAACTGCAATTTGTTGTGATTTCTAGTTTTCATCCCCAGTGTAGAAAGAAGATAAAAAGTTTTTTCAGGTTTTCAATGTTAAAGCTTTTTTGTTGTTGTTGCTATCTTAGGCTTTCAGTTATCTTAAGAACAGCAGCTGATACTGCAAAGGGTAACTGAATGTGATAGGTCTTATTCTTACTAGCTTCATTCGGTCCTGCATAAGTATCATTAGGAAAATACATTGTCTGGTCATTATCTAAGACAACAAAATATATATATATATCTTCCAAAACCTAGAATATTTAAACTGTTTTCCCCTTCTAATAGTGAGACATAATTTAATAGTTGCCTTTTTATTTTAATGTAATTATTCCAAAATTAAACACCAGAATTTCAGTCCTTTTAAGAATGGTAGCTAATTTTCTATGATTCTGTTTAACATTTTCATTTATTTGGAGGAGCCTTAAGAGCCTCTTTGGTAGGTGACTTTGCAGATGCAAATACAGCTTCAAAGCAAACTTTCATTAGAGAGAGTGCCAGGTAACTAATGCAGACACACAGCGTAGTGGGTAATGAAACAAAATAAATGGCATGGTTGAGACCTAGGAGCATTAAACTTTTGAGTTATGTGCCTCTACCACCATTTTCTAACCCTCACAGTATTTTGCCATTTAGACATCAGAGAAATGGTGTCAGTACTTAGTAAACCTCCAAGCTCCAAAATACCTGAATGTATGTGTAAATGTATGCTATTGACGTACTTAGCAAGACTAATGTGTATTGGAAGACTCTGTAAGGGGAGAAAACCTGTATAACCAATCTTGCCAAAGAAAATCAATTCCATTGTCTACAACAGTAAAATTTCGCTACTGAAAGGAATACTGTTTCCATTAGGTCAGCATCACAGGGAGAATTTAATCACATTGTGCTTTTGCACCGCCCAAAAAATACACTCAGTCTTTCATGTGTACAAAATAGTCTCTCCATTTTGAATTGCTATGTATCTGTTTATAATCACAGTGTGAATGCATACAAACTTGAAATAGGAAAAAAATAGAAGCAAATAAAGTGTCTTTTAAGAGTTTTGAATTAAAGAACGAGAAACAGTCAAACTAGCACCACTTTGCTAAGCCTTAGTTTATGTCATAGTTTGTCAAGAATCTCTCTTTTCTCCCCCTCTTTGCCTTTTTACGTCCTACATGTGAACTGTTATATTTTTGATGCTTGTCATTTCAATAACAGAAATACTTCTCGTAAGGGGTGAGTGTCAGGGAGATGGAGTTAGGCTTTTCTCAGTGATGACCAGTGATAGGACAAGGGGCAATGGGTGCAAATTGGAGCATAGGAGGTTCAAGGTGAATCCGGAAAAATTTTTTTACTGTGAGAGTGACAGAGCACTGGAACAGGCTGCCCAGGGAAGTTGTGGAGTCTCCTTCACTGGAGACATTCAAAACCCACCTGGATGCGTTCCTATGTGATGTACTCTAGGTGACCCTGCTCTGGCAGGGGGGTTGGACTAGATGATCTTTCGAGGTCCCTTCCAACCCCTAGGATTCTATGATTCTATGATTTTTTTTCTTACTTTAATGCTCTACTCATACTCATGTATTGCAAAGTTCTTATCTTTAATGGTGACTTCTGCCCGAGGTAGAACATCCACACTGTGCTTTAGCCCTATGTTTCTGGGAAGAATAAAATAAAAAAATCATTGTGGTGTTTTCTGATGGATTTGGGTATAGGAATATGAGCCATGATATCTCTAAGTCAGTGCTTGCATTTTTTTATAAACTCAATGGGGATCACATGTATGCAAAGTCATTTGTTAGCAGAAAGGTTGTTTTGCACACAAATGAAAGTTCTTGTAATGGATGAGTAGAATTGTTCCTTATATCTATACACCTGGACTTCAAATGCATTAACATAAATTGAATTGTGCAAAACTTAGATGAGGGGACTGTAAATAGTTTTTATCTATCCCACATTCCTATTTGAAAAATGAAAACAGATTGAAATATTAAGAGGCTTATGATAGTTTTTGGCCCCACCCTTGGCCACTCCTTAAAGGAAAACAGAAAATATTGAGGGTAAGTAATGCTCTGTTTTACTTGTGAATGGGTTTTTATACATCTTTGTACTCATAGTGTAACTTTTGCCTGGGCATGCTCAATGCTAGAATAACGTGTGATAACCTCCCGTTGAGGGGGTATTTTGATAGATGTATCATCTAAGACTGGGCTTTTATTAATAGTGTTAGGTTTTTAATAGTGGAGGAAGTAAAGGTAATGATAGGGTGACAGGGAAATCATACAACATGGCTTAAACTGTAACAACAGATTTCAGATGTTCCTTTCAGTAATTGTAAAGAAAAGAAACCCAAACAAAAAAGGCAAAACAAAAAAAGAAACCCACCAATTCAAAGTTTCAAGTCACTAGCAGTTAGCAGAGTAATTGCTATGGTTGTAGGGCTTCCTGTTTTTGCGCAGTGAAAGATTCCTGTCCAGAGTGAGATGAAGCAGGAGTAAAAAAGCATATGGAAGAAACCAGCAAAGAGCATGGTCAGGTTAGAAAAACTAATCCAGATTACCTCTTGCCCGCATGCTATCTGAATATGTACGTATGAACGTTTCTTACTGCTTTTTACAGGGGGATGATTTTGTGAGTGGTTGGCAGCACAAACTGTTACTGAGAAGGAGGAGCTCTGAGAAAGTGAAGGTTGAGAGATTGTATTTTCATTTTCAAAACTAATGCAAAACAGTTTTTGGGGACCAGCCAGGAGTGTTGCCAACTCCATTTTAATATGTTTTGTACTCTTGTATTTTAAAACAGGAAGTGTCCACGCCAAATAGTTGAAGATATCTAACTCTTAGGAGTCAATATTAGGAACTGTGGTTTGCAACTGATGCAAGTGCTCCTAACAGCACAAACCCTGCTCTGTTTTAGTTTTGAGAAGGAATTATCTATTGCTATGATTTCAGGGGGTTTTGGCTTATATTATGAAGTACTCTGGATCATTTGTTTTGTTTTGATTATTTAAAGCACCAGCGCTTTTCAGATTCCTCCAAATAAATCAATTGCTTCTATATGATCTGAAAATGTCCCTCTTTACTGGTTGAAAATGTCTTCTAATATCATCCCACCAGGAGCATGTTAGAGATCTTTTATTAGTCCAGAGGGTAATATGCTAAATATTGTATTAAGAAGTCACAGAATAAATGGCAATGTAAAGCAGTATTCATCCTTCATTATCATTATTTTAGGACAAGTTCAATTTGGTATTGCTGTGTGTTGTTGAATGACCGCCCCAATTTGGTCCCTTCCTCATTAGTCATTTGTCACTTACACCCTTCACAATGATATGGTGAAATGCAAAGAAACTGTCTTGCATATTTCACCAAAACAACAAGGCATATGGAAGTCTGGGAAATACATCTCACTGAAATGCATATACATAATCTCTGAAAGCTAACCACCTTTTCAGAATGTTAACTTACCTTCTGAAGATTTGTTTTGTAATTATGATGTTAAAAAAGTAATTTTGTTTAATCCTGCACTACAGCTGTGTAATCTCTAAGAAAGGAGTGTCCCAGTCTCTTGACACCCTGGTATACACATGGGAATTATCAGACATAACAGTGAAATTGGGGAAAGTTAATCAATGTTAATACTACTATTCTTTCTGAAGATATCAGGCTGGGAAAGAGAATTTTAATGGCTGTAAAGTCTTTTTAGGAATGAATGCTTTGGGACTGTGATGGACAGCATTGAACTCACTGGTGAGACAAGATTTATAGAAAAGTTGCTGGTACTAAAACTGGCTTCTTCAAATATTCACTCTTCCACTTCTATTTTCATCATTAATTTAGAGCACGTGTAGTGTTCCTTGCTGAGAGCCAGATAAGCCAAATATCTTTGTTAAGCTGAGTACTAACAAGCATCTTGGTATTACATAAAATGGTAAAGAATTACTACCTAGCTGCAGGGCAGTGTTACCTTACCCTTGATGTTTAATATTAGAATCAATTGGGCAATACCCTGTTAATAAGAGCTGGCAATTTTAGATAATATCCCTTATGAAGCATTCAAAAATGTCAAAAAAGTAAATGAATAGTGACGCAAACAATTTAGAACCACCCTTGATAAGAAGGCTTTTGTGTATAAAAGATTTCAGAAAGTAGGCTGGGTTTTGAACTCCTGTTTCTAATCGTATGAAGATTAGAGTCCATGGGGTCTGTAAACCTGTTTTGACTTGTGTGAAAACTTTCCTGCACTGGTTGCAATGTAGAAGGCATGAAGCAAGTTTAATATAGAGCAATTCAATCAAGAAGCCTTCAAAAAGGTTTTTCTGGGTATAACCTGAGAGCTTCCAAAACTTAGTTGAACTGTGCCAGACTGGATACTATACATACCGGTAGTATAATTATGGATGGTTTTGATCACATCCCCTTATAAAAAATAATCTAGCAGAAGTGTAAAGCTTGTGGAAACAGAAAACAACTTCCAGCTGCTTGAGGTAAAAAAGATATTTTCAAAGGTTAGCTATTCCTGTGTTGTTTTAAAAATTTCTCCTGAAGGCTTTGATGTTGTCAGATATAAAACAATACCTGGGGGAGATATGAAACTGATCACTAACCTAACATAATTAATGGTATGGTCCTTTCTTTATTCAATATATCTCTGATTTTACTTGTTAGTTAAACTGACTTAACAGTGTATGTGACTTCTGTGAAGCTAATGCAAAGTTATTGTGGTTTAATAAATGAAGTGTTAGGAGACAGGTAAATGTGGCAATTCTCTATTGTAAAGTCCAGTGAACAAACCATTTTACTGAGTAGGAAGACAGTAATTTTTACTAAAAGGTCCCTGTTCTATTAAAAGGTAACTAATAGGTATTCCAGATGAATGACTGTTTTTAGTTTGAGGGGAGGTGAGAGTATGAGGTGATGAAGCTGAGGTTGAATTGAGAATTTAATCTATTTACCAAGAACCTTTGTAATAGAAAAGATAGTGAGTAGATTAATTAGTTTACAAACTGTAATTAATCCCTATTGAGAATTAATTATCTTGGGGTTTGATTCTTGGACTGGAAACATATTTGACCCTTGAAAACAATCATTTTTCCTCTCATACCACCATAAACTTGATACAGCTTCATAAGTTTAACATGATAAAAGTCAGAATTTTTAATTAATTTATTTATTTTTTAAAAATTACTTACTGGAAAACAAGCATTGTTATTCTTCTTAGTCCCATTTAAATTTTAGTACGTGTCTGAATTCTGATTGCAGTTCTTTCTTAATATCCTGAATGGACATTGCTAACTTTAAGTTAAGTAAGTGTATGTGATGGTTTATACTTTTGAGAGGTAGAAAGAATTGTTAAACCTTAATGTAGTTGAGCACCTGGCGATGTAAAGGGAGAAGCCAAGGATGATCTCAGAAGTTAAGGTAGAGAGTAATAGTGAAAGGATGAAAGCTGTAGATATTGGCAGGAAGAGGAGGAAAATCATATGAGAATCAGTCTCTATCATGGAGAGATTCAGCGTAAGAGACTAATTAGCAAAGGAGATTATATCACTTGTATGCATTTAGTTAAAAAAACATATGAATGCAAGATTTAACTTTGTTATCTATATCATACATTACATAATCAGACAAGATCTGTAGTATGAGTTTTACCTCTATGTTTTAATGTCTACTTCTACACTTAATATTTCTTGTGGAAGAAATCTGGCATTCTCTAGAAGTTGTTGAGGAAAGGTAAAGGAAGAGTTACTGCTGTCTGAAAGATGTTACTTGCATTGAAGAAGAAACATTGGTTATAACTGATGTTTTTTGACAAGTTCAATTCAATAGTCCTGTTTTTACTTTATAATAATGTCTTTTTATATTACTGGTTCCTGATCAACTGCAATTCATCACACAACAGGTTGGGAAAACTGGCAAACTCTTGTTGAAAGAAAAAAATCCCTCTTCATGACCTGTCAACGTGTTAATCATTTGACATTTAAAATATGAAGTATCTTCAAAAAGGGAAAGCAGAAAGATAAGATCAGAGAACTACTCATTTTCAGTGTTTCCATCTTAAGAAGGACAAAATATTTTAATGCTAGAACTTTTTTCTGATTAGAATGGTTTCCAAATTTTCATTAGAGAGAATCAGATCTCAGAATCAAAATAAGCTAGTAAGTTGACTAAGAGATCTTTGTCTCAGACATAAGAAACTTACAACCTCTACTTTGTATTCCTGAAATATAAAATTTATTTTGGCATTTTAATGCTAAAAACATCACAGCTTTCCTCAACAATGCATGGCAAGTAAAGGCTAAAGATGGAGGATTAATTATTTTTTAATATGCCTTGTTTTTTTTAAAATTTTAAATTCAGTATTCCTATATAAAGAGTAAATTAGAGATTTCAGTATCCCTGTAGGAGTAAATTTACTGTTTAATAGTAAACTTACTACTTCAGCCACCTTCTCAAAACAAATTCTGAAAATCTGAGATTTTCAGTCAACATACAAAAACCAGTGTACTTCTCATTAGTGTTTTTTTTCTGAATGGCTAAATTTGTACATGTTTTAAACTTAATCAGAGTATCTAATTTCTGAGTGAAAATGACAACTTCTAAATAGCAGGGGTAATCTGAGTTGATCATGATAATACTGTATTTTTTATTTCCCTTTATAGTTTACTTCAGATACACTGTGATAGCTCTAACTTTGTTGAGATTCAATATTTCTGCTAGAAGATGCCTATAATAATTTTCGAGCAAAAAACAGTTAGGTTCTTTCACCAGAGAAAAGTGATTTTAACTGTTGATGAAAGGAAAAGTAGGGGTTCTATTTCTCTTGGAAATGTCAGTCTGATGAAGAGACCTTTGTCATAGAGAGAGCTGAACAGAACTAGATGACAGCATGCGATTTTGGGGGCTTATGATTTGATTATGCTTGAAAATTGGGAATTTGTGGGCTTGACAGAGTTGGAGGCTGTCTAACTTCTTCATCCTAGCGTGTCCTTAGGTCTCCTGCAGCTCTGAAACCTGCTTTTCCACCCCATTATTGTAAAATTGTCAACTACAACTAGTGGTTGAATAAAAGAATAAAGATATCCTCCCTTTCATTGCATCAATAGAATTACTGTTTAATTTCAGTTATTTTGAATATATTTATAAGCAATACTCCCAAATAGGTCTTGTAGTCCTTGGTAATTGATGTGATGTCTTAACAACTGGCATGAAGTAGACATTCAAAGCAGTATATTCTCACTGCCTTGGGGGTCCTGCCTATTGGGATGTCCATGCCTTGCATTACTTTAGACTACTCCCTCAATGGTCTGTCAAGGCCTTGTCTCATTGTGTTTTGAAATCTGCTTTTGCCAGCCTAATGGAAAGTTTCCACTGAGAGGAGCAGAAGCTGAAATGAAAGAGGATAAGCATTGGGGCAGTAAATCCTGTGCTGTTGTGTGCAGTTTAATAAGCATCTCCAGCATAGATCACTTTATTAAAGCAACATCTGTTACAAGCACAGTTGTTGGATTAGGGACGACAGGCATTTGCAGCCAAATGAACTCTTAAAAATAGAAGATGTTAAAGTTTGACAAGGATTAATATTTTATTGAATTGCTAAATTCTTAAGGTTTACAGTAGCACTTTCTGTGGATATTTTATATGGATGCTCTTTATATATATTGTAATGTAAGTGTGATCTGCATCATCAGTTTTCTCAGCTTACCTTGTAAGTTTGATTAGTCTTGTATCTGTCCTCTGTAATGAGAAATCGTGAGGGTCAGGGATATGATGGCAATATTTTTCCCATTAGGGAAATTAAGAAAATACCTAGGAGCCAAGAGGAATGATGCTTTTTCAGACAATTCTGCCAGCTCTCCTGTCATTGGCACATCTATATCCAAACACAGTAAGTTTTGAGTCAGCCATACCAGTGCTATTGCTGTTCCTATTCCTGCCGCAGGATCTTTTCTTTACTAACTTTAATTGATGGTTTGATAATCTTTATTTCAGTTTGCTTGTCATTCACAACGTTTCAGGCTGTTAGGACATAGCAATTTACCCCAATGGCAACTGACTGAACAATTTTGTGTTTCTCTCTGCTCCAACATATACTCCTGTACCTTTTGTTTGTTCTTTTTGCCTGGTCAGAAGAGTTGGTCCAGCTGTTTCTCAAAACTTTGTTCATATGAATAGACTTGTAAGTGCTGGGGAAAAAGTTTACCTAAAAAAAATGTCATGTCAAGAAACTAGTGAGTGCTGCCCTGCATCAAATACAGACAGAGAAACCTCATATCCTCATAATTTTGTTGCTACTTTAGTTCATTTGATGTGTTTAAACTCCATTTAACTCCTGTATTGACAGGACATTGCTCAAAAGCCTCATCTGAGACTGGTCCCAGGTTGCAACTTCAGAAAAATATAAACAATATCTGCTCTGAAAAGCCTGCCTCTAAATTGACAAGGCAGTCAGTTGAACAGACAAAGAAATTGCAATGCAGAAAGCTAAAATACTTTGCTGATAAGAGGGGCTCATAGCAAATACAGACAAAAATAATTCATTTATTCCTGACATTTTTCCCCAACACGTTGAAAAATACCTGTGCTGAGCTGGTAGGAGATACTTCCTCTTTTCACTGTTACTCCATTTGCAAGCAGCTGAGGCAGGAATCTTCCCTTTGTCACCCAACCTACCTGAAGCTTGAATGGATTAACTTGGTACTTTAGGATTTAAAGCATGCATCATTGCATAAAAGCTTTTGAGTTGGATATGGCAACTTTGCTTTAACCCTTTTGCAAACATGGTTCCACTGAAAAAGTATAGGTAAGGGTGAAAAGTGATGTTAATGCGAAGAGTGTATTTTGATTTTGAAAGAGATACCGTTTTTGCAGTGGTTGTAAAATGAGTGTCAGTTCTCAAGAAAATTTGACATAGTAACCACTGTGTGACAGTAAAAAAAGAAAAATGTTGCATTTCCTCATTTCAGAATGAGAGAACTGAGTTAAACAAATAATATCCATAATAAATGATAACAAATAAAATCTACTTTGCCTTAGTGAGACTACACCTGGAGTATTGTATCCAATTCTGGGCTCCCCAGTTCAAGAGGGATGGGGACTTACTTGAGAGAGTCCAATGGAAGGCTACAGGGATGATGTAGGGACAGGAACACCTGACTTATGAGGAAAGGCTGAGAGACCTGGGGCTATTTAGAGAAGAGAAAGCTGAGAGGAGATCTTATTAATGTATATGAATATCTGAAGGGTGGGTGCCAGGCAGGAAAGGCAAATCTCTTTTCAGTCCTGTCCTGTGATAGGACAAGGGGCAATGGATGCAAACAACACAGGAAATTCCACCTCAACAGGAGGAAAAACTACTGCAAGTGTTATAGAGCACTGGAACAGGCTGCCCAGAGAGGTTGCGGAGTTTCCTTCTCTGGAAACTTTCAAGAGCTGTCTGGATGTGTTTCTGAGTGATTTGCCCTAGGTGGTACTGCTCTATCAGGGCGGTTGGACTCGATTTCCAGAGGTCCCTTCCAACCCCTGTCATACTGTGGTTCTGTGAGGGGAAAATATAGACATTTTTTCTTTCTCCTCTTCCCCCCTGCCCCATTATGTCATGGTGACGTATTAATTTATATCCTTTGATATGCTTCTAAGTGGATGATATGTGAAATTATTACATCAGTCACTATGTCAATCAAGGAATTAGTTAAAAAAAATTGAAAATTGCTAACCATTTCTCTGTTAAAAAATAAAAACTTGCTAACTTGACAATCTACTGAATTGTTTCAAGGAAATTTAATTGTGTCAATTAAATTACCCTAATCTGGTGATTGATTGTGCTTCAAAGTATCAAAAAACATTGACATATATTTGATAGTAATATTTTACATGTATAAAGTATATATATACTACATATATAGTTCCCTGAATTCTTAGTTTATGGAGGGCAGTGGAATCTTTAGGGAAAAGTGTTATGTTAAGCACAGGATTTTGGCTGGGAAAAGTTGATTAATAATTTATAGTCTTATGAGCAACACAAAGAAATAATAATTCTGTGAACTATAATAGCAACACTTGTCTTACCTGGGGGGAAGCAACAAGCTTGCCGAATTTCTACTTTTCCCCTTGAGAAATGTGGATGGAAGATTAGCTTATAAAGTGTAGTGGGTTTTTTTATAGAGGTCAAATGGTAATGCATTTGTTTTGACAGAAGAAAAGAATTACAGACTTCTGATTTTCTCAGTTTTGCTTCATTAGGTACTTCAGTGATTGCCATTATAGAAAACCCTAAGAAATGCACATTCTTGAAGAAACAGCATGTGAACTTGCCACTTTTTTAGCAGATGTCATTCCATACCATCCTCTATGTTTCATTCATAGTTCCTATTCTAAAAGCGTAGCCATTTCTGGAATGTAAGCAACCATAAATTATATTAAGTAATACTGCAACTCTTATACTCTAAAATCAGTTTCAGTTCAAACATAGGAACTTTTATCCTGTGACCAATATAAGCATAAAATATGATAAGTACAAAAACAAATTTGGAATACAGGTTGTTCTAGTGATTAGTAATAACAGGGAAAATTAATAAATGTGTTATTGTAGTCAGTTGTTGGCAAAGATAGAAGCATTGCACTGTGTTTCATCATTATTCATTTGAATCTGCATGAAGTTCTTTTTAATAGTTTCATGTCATCAAAACAAACTCTTGGTTGCCTAGTAAGATATTGAAGTCTTAGCATGGATTCTAGAAGTTTCTACAAGATTCTTTCTCTCTACCAAGTAG
>NW_009953758.1:693122-734880 GCF_000747805.2 Chaetura pelagica
TTCCTTCCTCCCTTCCTTCCTTCCTTCCTTCCTTCCTTCCTTCCTTCCTCTCAATGTGCAGGAGTACAAAAAGACAACATTGTTATATGTGCCTAGAATTCAGTGAAAGTATAAGCATCCAGTAATTTTTAATTACTTTGTTCCTTGACTCTCAGCTTCTCTCAGCAGTTTCTGACAATTTCATATTCCATTAACATCTGATGTGAACCCTGCAAAGCGTAATTAAGTTGTGTGATTACCTCAGCACACTGTTAAGAACTGGAAAGTGGACAAACAGCATTCTATGAATCTCTGTTTTGAAATGGTGCTAGGGGGCATAAGGATACTGCAGTCATTACCTCCAGTTGAATTGTGAAAAAGTCATATAATGAACCTGAAATTTAAGTACAAATTATCAAGTTTAGTTTAAAGGTTCTAACAGGGACTGTTTGGATCCATATAGTCTCAGTTTTTCTGTCGCCTCAGACTACCAAATTTCTGACAGAGGAAAAAAAAAAATATGAAGGAAAAAACTCAAGAAATGGGAAATTAAAAATAGTCAGGAGGACTATTCCCCACCCCCTGAGGCAGAAGGAAATTTGGCTCCTGAGCTAAGGCTTGTAGCCTTATGAACTAGCCTAGTCCTCATACTCGGGTCCTTGTTGAAGATGCAAGGATAGAAGCTGTGACTTGCAGTGTAGGTTGTAGTTGTACAAGGGTGACTTGGCTGAAATTTGATGGTTCAGGAAATAATGATCAGTGGGCTTTTTTGCTTCTGAATTTTCTCCATGGTAATTTAGACACATCCTCTCAGTATCTTATGCTTGTTAGTAGCCAAATAATAGACTGAATCATGAGCTGATCTAAATTATACGGAAGGGAAGTCCCAGAAAAGAATTTTTCTTAACACCTTCCAAAATTGACAAGGGAACAGTATGGAATGCATAGCTTATGTAACAAGAAATATTTTAATTATACTCTTGTTTCAGCAGATGGGTGTGCTATTTTGGGACTAAATAACAACTGAACATTCACTCTAGTATCTTGGTTCATGGAAAAAAGCTTTCTCAGTGATGGCAATCTGGACAAATGTGCTGAAGCTTCAAGGAGCTGATGCAGCTGGTGGAGGCAGAGCTCACTGTGGGCTGGCAGCCTGCTGTGCTCCAAGCCTACATCTTTTTGTGTGACTCATTTTGTTCCTGCTCATGGGCAAAGCCCAAGGCAAAGCATTGATATGATCATGTAGTAGGATTGAACAGAGTAGGTTCTTTCTGTTTTATGTGCATGTTTAAAATACTAGTCAAATAAAAAAAATCTGTACAACTCTTAAGTATTGGGCGGAAAATCTACACACTCTTAGGAATATTTGGTTGTCTGCTAAGCCTAGCTAGAATGACTTTATACAGTTTCACTTACCTCTGTCCTTGGTCTCACTCAAGGACAGAAGTGAAAAACAGCAATACCCTTTTGAAGTTGTCTACAAATTACAATAATATTTGCATTCTAGAATATCCAGTTACTTCTTACCTAATCTAGATACTGGTTTCATCTCCATGTCTTACTATTCTAGTTTTTTTTTATTAAAATACAAATATCCTTTAATATGTTAAGTTACAGTATCAAATTTTGCTTTGGGAAAAGAGGATATCAAGATCAAACAGTTTTTGTATCATAAATTCAGGAAGCTAATTTATCTTTTTTTTTAACTGTGGCATTAACTTAAATTTTCTCAGAAAATTTTAGTATTATGTGCATGTGTGTTCAAGTCTTTTCTGCAGCAATGCAATAAAATCAAGATAACTTAAGATTGTACTCAGTATCTTAAATGTTGATGCAGCCCTTGTAAAACTGCTAAGTGAATTCACTAGTCTGAAATGTATTATTCCACTTTCTACACTTATGCTGTTTCACTCTACTCTGAAGAATCATATAGTGGTAGTCTACTGCTTATTTGATGCTTCATTTGGTTTGAAATTTTACATGACTAAGTGACTTCTAAACAAGAATGAACCTACCAGACTCTGAAATGATGGCAGCCATGTTTCTAGAATACCTTTTTTCTTTGTTTGAGGAGAAAAAAACCCTTTGTTAATGAAATAGATCTGAGCTAAAAGTTTCATTTCGAGTCTTGCATTCCTAAAAAATACTTTTTTTCTACTGTGGTTTTCTCAAAGGAAGAATTCTTTACAGAGAATGAAATAAAAGTTGTCTTCCAAAAGAGGATACTAATATAAATGTAACAATTTTGTAATAGCTTCCAAGTTATTTGTAGTGTTTTAATTTATCTGTAATCATCATTAATAATTTTATACTGAAAAAATATCTTGGTATTTCGGTTTCATGAATATTACAACATTTGCATGTTCAAAGCAGCTTCCCCACAATATTCAGGTTGTCAATATTTTGCAGCCACCTCTGGCAGTAAGTCCACAAGGCAATAGAATGTTTAAATGAAGGATGAAAAGACAGTGAATATAGATCTTCACACTGGAAATTTGTCCGACATCTCTGTCAACACCGGTATTTGCATGAAAATAACATTAGCTCTTTCATGACAGCAAACAGTCAGGGTCATGGTAAATTCAAACCAAAAAGCTCTTCAACAGAGACTTCACTATGATAATGCTCCCCTGTGCTCTGGAGTACTGGTGGGCTGAGTTTAGGTTTGCAAGTGTGTGCCCTGCATCAGAAACACAAATATCAGGTTCAGTGTTTGTTGGGTTAGTTGTTTTTTTTTGGCATATTCTGATTTAATGCTCCAGTTAACATATACTTCTAAAGTAGTTCTCTAAGAAAAAAAAATAAAATATATATATTTTATATTTTCTAGATAGGGAGGGATCTACCTTAAAAATTTAGCATAATGAAGGAATTATCTTTCAAATAGAGAAGAGCTATTTGTACTTTAGTGGCAAATCCAGTGAAGAACTCTAGAAACAATTATGAAAATATCCTATTAAAAACTAATAAAAACTTAATTCTAGCTTCCTTAACATTCCAAGGAGTAAATCTCTCTCCCTACAAAATAATGCAAAAAGGCAGTTTTGCATTGAACTATTAAAAAAAACCACTAAAATACCAGTAGTCATGAAAAAGTAGCTATATATAGTAAATCTACTGAGTTGGGCAGCTTTTAAGAATGCATTAGCTTTTTATAGGGTGATTTAATTAGCTGCGCACTGTGCATGATAATATTTTGCTATTGTCAGGTATATTGTATTTACTGGGTAAAATGTAATAACCCAGACAATTTTTTGCAAAATAGATTTTGTTCCCTTAAAAGTAGAAATCTGGATAATCTGCAACCCCAAGTTAATGAGGGGCTCTACTTGGAAACATTTTCTTTTTGGAACAACGTGGTAATGTTAGTCACATGTTAATAATTTTTCCAGATAATCTGCTGGTTATCCATGTCAACGTGTGCTGGTTTTAGTAGAGGTTGGTTTTCCAGTTGTGTGTATAGAAGGCAACCAGATCATATCCTGATGGGCTATCGGTATCATATTGAATTGTTAAAATTCCTTAGAGTTTGTTTTTCCATCTCTCTTTCCAAACTTTTTCATTATTACATGTCCAGCTTTTGGAGATTAAAATCTATTTATCCTCATCAATTGTTTTGCAAATGTTACACAGTAAGGCCTTTGAATTGCAAAAGTTTCTTTTATGCAGTTACTTTAATCCTTATTTCCTAGCTTTTGCTGTGTAATGATTCACACACAAATTACTTGTCTGGCTTTTTTTTTTTTCCTCTTTGCATAGAAAACTGGACTTAATCTACTAAAAAAAAACCCTGCATAAAAAGAAAACACGTTTCACCTTTCTGGTTACTGAATATTATATGAAAAGTGCCATAAATGTGTAATGCATTAAATGTCTTTGACAGTATCATCTTGCAGATGGATTTTGCCAGTGTGTTTAACGGGCTCTGTAATTAGAGCAGTGGTCTTACACTCGCTTCTTACTCAGAGCTGATTTTTATTTGGATGGGAAGTCAGAACTGTCATAACTTGTGGTTCATGATTCACTTTCCATGCACTGTGAATAAGGCACTTTGGTAATGCTTTCAGAATTCCTCAATAGGTTATATCTAGTTCTTGTTATCCTGTTTGGAGAATAATACCTTAGCTTGAAATGTGGAAGAAGTTGTGTGGAAGTGATTTTATGTACATGAGTGGGTTATTAAAGTTGAAGTTGATTTTTAAATTTGCTTTTTTTTTCTGTGTGTGTGTTGTGCTTTTTTTGTTTGTTTGTTTTATGTATTTAGTATCTTTATTTATTTATTTATTTTAGCAAAGCTTTTGATACTCTCACAGTATCCTTCTGGAAAAATATGTGGAGGTGATTTTACTTAGATGAATGGCTTACTAAAGTTGATGTTGATTTTTAAAGCTGATTTTTTTTGTATTTGATTCTTGTGAATCCAAAGGGTAGCCTACCTTTCCTTAAATTTCTTCTGGGCTTAGGTGAAGCAGCTTGATGAATGGTTATAAAATCATATGTCTGAACACCAGCCTCACAGAAATCTTTATTTCCATATTGATTTTCCTTCCTTCCCAGTTTATTTGAGCCAAACTATTGCTGGCAATTGGATTTTGTGAATTCTACAGATATGCCACAAGCAGCATTATTTTTTCTAGTTCAGAATGGGTTTGTTTGCTGTACTGAATATATAGCTTTTCCTGTATAATGTATTTTAATCTGGTTTGCATGAGATCAACAAGTTTTTGATAAGCAGAAAGCATACACTAAGTCTAAACATGCAACTACGTGTAAGGAGGGTTGGTCGATAGTTCCACTGATGTGGAGGAGGCAGAGACTACTCCTTTTGTTTGTTTTTCCTTAGATAAGTATTAATTGGTCTGATGGTCCTGATTCTAAACAGAAAACAGCACTGAGGTAATTCCACCACTGTTTAGCTTCACTTTGATTTGATAGAAATGAATGGTAGAGGGGATATGTTTCAAGTGACTGATAACTTGAAGATGTGGCTCTGAAACTGAAATAAGCACATGGGGTAGCCATGTAGGAACAATGGATAAAATTCACTGTGGGAGATGCAAATGAAGTTGACAGGCTCCTTTCACAGGGCAGTCTTTGCTTCTTGGTTTGATAGCGATGTCCCCAGGGTCCCACTGAGACAGCAAAAACTCCCAATATAGTAAGTCCTGTCAATTTAAATATAGCATCAGCATGTTTTGCATCTTTATACAGCATCCAGACACAGCAGTTGACATGGCTTGTATTAGAAATAGTGTGACCAGCAGAAGTAGAGGTGTTATTGCCCCCTTGTACTCAGCACTGGTGAGGCCACATCTGGAGTATTGCATCCAGTTTTGGGCACCTCAATTCAAGAGAGATATTGAGGTGCTGGAGCAGGTACAGAAGAGGGCAACAAAGCTGGTGCAGGGCCTAGAGAATAAATCTTATGAAGAACACTTGAAGGAGCTGGGAATGTTTAGTTTGAGGAAGAGGAGGCTGAGGGGAGACCTCATCAGTCTCTACAACTACCTGAAAAGTCATTTTAGAGAGGTTGGTGCTGGTCTCTTTTCACGGATAATTAGTGACAGAACAAGAGGGAATGTCTTCAAGCTGCAACAATGTAGGTTTAAACTGGACAGTAGGAAAAAAAAAATCACAGAAGGAGTGGTCAGACACTGGAATAGGCTGCCCAGAGAGGTGGTTGAGTCACCATCCTTGGATGTGTTTAAGCGTCGTTTGGATGTAGTGTTGGTGGATATGGTTTAGGGGAGAACTTTGCAGAGTAGGGATGATGGTTGGACTTGGTGATGCCAAGGGTCTTTTCCAACCTGAATAGTTCTGTGACTCTATGATAATACATTTTATTATACAGGTTTGATGTTCTTCATATGATGTGCAAAGAGAGAATTGGCATTCAAAACTCCTGGATAAGTCTGAGCTAATTGTTCTGTTCTGCAAATGGACAGTATGGAAACTTTTTTTCCAGTTTGTGACAAGGGAAATATTCACATATATTTACTTTGAATCATAGTGTTGTTTTGACAGAGATCGTTAATGATATATATGATCTTATATATAATGGATATCCGAAAGCTAGACACAGATGCCTTATTATTTTGCATCCTTTTTTTTCTTTTTTAAGTTAATGTAATTCTAGACAAGGGCATGAGATTGACAGCTGAGAAGACTGAAGGCCTTATATCACACTAGAAATGTAATAAGAATACAGGCAGTATATGATGCTTGGTAACTGCTTCCAACCAGATCTGGCTTATTTTCATGAGTTTTGAGTTCTGAGAGTGCTAGCAAAAAGATTGAGTGCTAATACTTAATGAATGACAAGATACAGATATCAGTGTATTCTACCAGGAAAACTTCATTTGCCATCGTTCATCTGCTTCATTCTTAAGAAATGGGTGAAAATTTTGAAGGTTGAATACTAGGTGAGTTGTTTCCCAATTTCAGTGTTTTTTTTGGGGGAGCTGTTGAATTAGTGGTAGAGGCAAAACTCCTTTTACAGTATCAGATTCATAAAGTTCTTAGTTTAATCTTGTTCTACATGCCTCTTAAATTTTGTAATTGGTCATTTGTAATGGCCAGTGTCTTTAAACATGGTTTAACTGGATCAACTCACTTTTTGCCAGGGTTTAGGCTTACTTCTCTGTATTTGTCCTGTCTTCTCCTTGTTTTTTAAAAATTTTATTACACTTCAGGATTGAATCCGTCTGTTATGTTCTAGCAGACTTTGAATGACATCCAAGTTGTTGATGCTTGACTAACCATCTTAATATAATGGGAAACCTAAAACATTCAATGAACTGTATAGCACAATAGTAGGCAGATGAATGTAACAAGCCATAAAATGAATTATACTGCCTAGTGTGATGAAGCAGCAGAAACTTGGTGAAAAAGCTTTGTAATTGGATTTGTTCTGTGGACTAATATAAAATTAGAATTTTAAGGAGATCCTTAAAGGATTAGGCATCTACTGAATGCAAATAATTTGAAATATCTGTGGACAGCTCTTAAGGCCCCCACTAAGTAATTATTTTTATGTCAGAGCTTGATGCATCATGAGATGCTTGAGCCAGAACTACAAAGTAAATTTTCCTTGACATTGTAATATGTTGAAAGTGAAGAAATATTTCTCTTTGTGATTCCTCTATTCTCTTTATTCCACTCTGCTAGAAACTGACAATAGTTCTGTGCTATTTTTGAATCCAGATTATAGAATAAAGATATGTCCAACGTAATACTAATATCTAAATGATATCCACTGTCTCAAGTGAGGGCAGGAATATAAGTTTAGTGAATGAGATTTAATATGATTTGCTTTCTTTGTGTACTGGCCGCGCAATTTAAATATCAAAGATTGCTGCAGTCTGTACTTTCTCAGTCATGGAGCTGCATCCCGACAGAGCACGCTTAATTAATCTATGAATAATGACTAATGAAGAAGGTAGGATTTATACTAGATTTTCAGTGACCACATATGGGCAGAGCAGGTGGTTGCTAGAGGCAATGAAGTGTTTATTGGGCATTTTATTGTGTGACAGATTTCTAGGCTGTACTAGACAGACAGATTTCAACTAGCCTTGAGCTTGAAAAATCATTGAGCTGGCAACTGTAGTGTTGCCTTTGATAAGGCCAGCACCCTCATCAGTATTAGAAAAAAAAAAAAGCACCTAAGAAATTTTTGAATCTTTAAACATAAAAATACTAATTACCAAGTCTTTATTTCTACCATTTTTATTATCATCATGTTGAAATACTGAAATCCTTTCTTATCCAAGTATGTATGCAATTAGCATTTGCAGCTCTCTCCATTTCTCATCAGATTCTGTTAATGCTGTTTTCATTAAGACAGCTATCAAGTACTTTCTGTAGAACCTTAGTACTTTGGGACTCAGCCTTCCTTTTTGTCTTATGAATTTTGCTGTGAGGCTCAATCCATGGTGGGGATAACCTAATTATAAAAGTAATTCTACTTGTACTTTGAAAAAGTCTACCAGCACAATTCATTAGATCCTTCTATTATATTTTAGGCATGGCTATTGTGGGAAAATGGATTGTTGTTTAATATTTTATGTATTTATTGGTGGCAAAAGTCCTTTATGAACTAATAGATATAAAGAAAGCAAAATGTCTTGTATTTAGTTCTTAAAATAGTATTTAGGGATTTGACACTTACTGATTTCTATCAGAGTTAAGTGCTTCTAAAAACATTGTCCTTTTTTCTACTGAACTCCAGTTTCATATGTACATATGCATATCTTTTGTGTGTGTATAAATGCTTGGTTATCAGCTAATAATTAAATGTAAGTACATTCTTTATAATAATAAAAAGTCTGTGCATTGGCTAATATTCTCAAAATAAAGTGATATTTCAATAATTTTTGTAGGGTTAAAATTCAGAGACAGCTTTTACCCAGTTTTATTTTCCCTGTTTTGCATTCAGAAAGTTAGCTGTTATTAATAAGAAAATGATTATTTATTTTGCATTATTTTTTCTTTATAAGATGATGCAAAAGCAGGATTGAAGAGTTTGTAAGTATTCCCCCTTGCTAGTCTCCTCCCACCTCATATAATCACATTATAATTCAAATCAGATGCTTCAGGAGTAGATACAGTGGAGATTATTTTGAGTAATAAACCCCACAAATTACTAAAGTAACTTATCAAAGTGAAACAAAACACCTACACTGTGGAAGAGAGCATGTATCATTCCAGGTACTACATTTTCATTAGGAGGAGATTTTTTTAATAGGAACTGCTGACAACTTTTCAGAGTAAGAAAGATAGCATTCAGTCTTTTTAAAAATTATTTGTACTGAATTTACTAAAATGCAGAGTCATGAATTCACTAAAAATACAATATAGTAATTAGTAGCAGGAAGCTTTTGTTTAAAATTAATTTTAATTTTTCTGCATCACTCATGGCAGTATTGTCCTACTGCAGGGAGCCTAGAAGATACAACTGACTGGAAACAGAATCAGCCTTGGACTTACTTGTGCTAAATGTAAGATCTAGCCAAAACGATTTATGTATTTACTTAAGTTTAGGGAGCATGTTAGTCTGTAACCAATAGTGTTTGTGAATGTATACATGTGCTTTCTAAAGATGCACATTCTTAAATATGATAGCTTCCTAAAAATAAGACTCCTTATTACAGTGTATAAAAGATAAGCCTCAGGCCAGTGTCATATGTACAGGTACATGAAATAATGTCTTCATTGTTTTAGGGCTAAATTGTGGACTGATTTACTTTGTAAGGATATCCCACAAGTCTTCCTGAAAGACTAAATTTTGTTGTTGTTTTGTTGTAATGTAGCTTCACTACTTTCTTGGCAAATTGACTGTCCAGTCTAATGACCATACAGTCAGGTTTTTTCTAATGCATGGAGAAATCAAGAAATGTGCTGGAGTCTAATCACATACTTGTATCTCTGATAACCAATAACTATTTCCAGTTCTTACCACCTCTAAGGGAAATACAAACAAGATCTAAAACAAGCAGAGTTATAGGATACTTTTAAAAGAATTGAGGAGCTTTTTTCCCCCCTCTTATGCTTTTTTTTTAGCTGGTAGCATTTCCAACTCAGCACTAACTTAGCTAACAGGACGTAAAGAACTTCCTAACACATTTCATAGTATGTAGTAAACCAGACAGATGTACTAAGGGAATAAATGGTTGGTTAGTAAAATAACATCTGCAGGAGGCCAGATTCATTAGTTCTTTACGCTTGAAGCTCTTCTGGGTATCACTTTCCCACACAGCAGTTTCTTTTCCATTGCACTCTCAACTTTAACCTGTAGAGCAGGATTTATTTCTGAATCACAGAAAGAGTCTTGGAAGGACTGATACTGAGCTTACAGAGGTTTGAAACTAAGAAAGATCTACAAACTGCTTCACACCCAGTTTTAATTGTTTGTGATTTATTAAAATGTCTGGGAACACCAAGTTGTTTTTTTTGTGCAATTGATTTTAGAAACTTTTTACATGTTATCGCAACTGTCATTTAAAAGCATTGTGTAATTTCTGTTCCAAGATAAAATACATTTTAAAGGTACCTTTTCCCTGAGGGTCAGAGAGAGTGCAGTTTGCATTCAATGCTGTTGCTTTGTTCTTGAGCACCCAGATAAATGGGGTGTGATAGGCAAAAAGAAAACCACCACATAAAGATAACAAAAGCATAAAAGAAGGAAATTCCTTAGAGGAAAATAAATAAAATTCAATAATTCACCACTTTTTATGTCATAATTGGCATATAAATAAAGCTATACATTATAAAAATTGGCATTTATAAGCTAGGACTTAAGAGATGTATGGAATGGGTAAGGGAAGTTGCAACCTGGCTCCTTCTTAAAATTTATAGTGGAGTTCAAAACTTACTTTCCAAGCACTAAATTGCAAATGAAGAGCTGAAAATTCTCTCACTGGTGCTAGCTAAACAAACCAAGATGTGGCAGTTGCTGGAATGCACTGAAAAATTATTATCTATACCTTGAATATTTCTATTTTCTATACACTCAAGTATTTCTGTGGGCTATCAGGGTTTGTAAATGTGACTAGTTAAAAAGTAAATAAATTTGCTATGACAGGTCATATGGCATCATAGTGGTGTTGTGGAAACTGACTTGGTGGAATAAAAACAAGGAGCAAGAGAACGATTTACTGTTCTCTGCTGGTTTAGGACCTGTTCCAAAGTCAAATGACATCAATGGAAAGACTTCTATTGAGTTCTGTTTGGCTCTAAGTTAAGCCTCTAATTCTTAAGTGTAAACAGTGTTTCAGACAATTCAGGTATTGCATGGTGCAAGGAGACGTTTATGGGAAGAGAGGAGTGTACTTTATGCCATATTTTCAGGCTTTTTAAAGTTTTTGCTTTGAACACATTTTCTTGACTGTACCTTATAGCTTCCAAGGCAGATCAGGAAGATATAAAAGAAGGTGATACATAGGTGATACATCAATGAAAGAATTTTCTGAGGTAGTAAGAATTTCATGGAACTAAGGTTGTTTGAAAACAAAATATAAGATAGATGAGCACTGGAAAAAGGGAAGGTATGTTTCTGACAACCACATTACTGTCAGTAGTGCAATTTCTGGTTGTGTGGCAAAGAAATAATAGCAGAGAAGGACTGTATGTCGGTAAGGATTTTACCTTGCTCTTTCCTCTTGCAGATGCATACACATATCATGGTTTGGATGTGAAAATGATTGATGATTGCTTCTAGACCACTAAAAGAGAGAAAAATCAGAAAGCTTCAAATAATGTATTTAAAATAGTATATTAAAATAGTATGTTAATCATTAAGGCACCTCTATTCATTCGTATTTTGGATGAAGACTGTACTGTTAGTTCTGTGTGATTCTATATCAGTCGTGTATACATGAAGTTGTTCTGTAACAGAGAACAGTTAAATTACTAAAGTAACTACAACCCAACAGTGTTGCTTTTTTCATAAATTCAGGCATATGCACCTGTTCACTGGAGCTTACATGTGATAGATGGATGTTCAGTCTTTGCAAGAGATAGGTATTTGAGTTTTCTACGTCTGTTTTGTTTTAAAGATTACCTTTGGAGGGAACTATTTAAAACTTCTCCATTACACTTTAGTTTTCTCCTGAAATTTGTTTTTTCTTCTGTTGATTTTTTTCAAATATGAATAAATATCCATGTTTGCACAGAGAACACATATCTCCATATGTATGGAGCAGTTTAACGTATTTTCTTACAGTTTTTAAGACATGGGGCTGGAATTTGAAAGCAGCAATGACTATTAATTCTAAAAGCACAAAATCTCCATATAAAGATTCTCTCCAAGCCAATTTTTAATAGCAGGTATGATTCAAAAGATGCCTGAGTCATAGTAGGGCAAGCTGTTCTTGTTTGCCTTGAGGAATCTCTGTGAAATGTGACGGTAGGCACAGTATGAAGACAGATTTTTGCAGCTATTAAAATTTATTTATAAAGTAAGAGGATAAGCCATAGTATCCACATCTGTGCTATTAAATAGTGTTAAAGCTGAAAAAATTACAGCTGACTGACAGCTGACTGGTGTGAAGAGTTCCATCATAGTTTAAAAGCATAGGCATAATTTCCAGGTTACCAGTTGCCTCTCATGATCAGTTGTTTCTTTTCTCTGCCACTGACATGATGACCGCAGCTAATTTTCTGTTTGCTTTCTCCATCATGAAGAAGATGTAGTCTGAAATACCTTTTATGTATGTCTGTACACTTAGAGTTTGGGAATGGCAAAGCTAAAGTTTTCTTCCTCTTTGGTTTTCCGCTGAAGTCATTAGCACTGGCTTTGCTCTAGAAAGAACTCTCAACTCCTTTCATCCATTTAATTAACCAACACCTGTGAGACTTAAGCATATGACTGAATGACCGACTTGTCAGAGCTGTTATGGCTAACACACAGTGTGTGTGCATATGTAAGGTCTGCTGTTATTAATTCAAAGTAATATTTCATGATTATTTGTTGTGTAAATAATGGATCAAGTGAAACATGGTTCCTGTGGTACCTCTGCATTACCTTTCTTAACTGCAATATCCTCAGAGCCTCACTGCCCCTTGGCCCAAACTTACACTCAACTTGTTTTTTTCTATGCCGGTACTATCCCATCCCTCTTTCCCCCATGTCCTAAAATCCATCTTAAATTAATTTCATTTAGTTGTGTGGCGTATTAGGAAGATCATAGATGATGTACTATGGTGGTCTGGAATTAGGTGAGTGCTAATGGCCTAGTTAGCCACTGCCTGTTGCCCTGTGAACAAAAGCAGCTAAAGAGCCAGCTCTTTGCAGTTTCCTCAGGAGCACTGATAGGATTGCTACACTCTCTTCAGATGCTGATTATCAGTAATATAAAAATTAATAATTTTGAGATTTGAATTGCTTTGTCAAATTTGGTTGAACTTCAAAGAAGTTTTGGAGGAATATAGGCTGGCCATACAAAAGCCAATATATTCCACTGGTAACAGGACTAAAAATTGGGAAGTAAAACCCAAGTAAACTTGGGTTATGCTTATTATCCAGAATTTCCAAAGCAACAAATAAGACTGTAGTCCTACTGGATATGTATTATGTTTGGATGGAATTTTTAAAGAAGGTAAGTAGGGAAACACGGAGCTATACCCAACTTACCTAACCATTTGCCAAAATAGTTAGTCCTCAATTTTCAGTGGTTAGTTAACTCCAGTAGATGCAGCAATGCAGGGGAAGAGTTTTGTTGTTTGTCTACTGCAATATGAAAGGTAATTGCTGGTTCTCTGGCAGAAGGGAACAACCTAAGATAGAAGTGGTGGATTTGTTTCCACTTCTGGGTATCTCATTTCATGCCAACTTGTCAAACATTGGGCTTCATCACCTCTTAAAATTAGACCACATGTATCTTAAGTTTCCTCACAGTAGAGAATCTCAGATTAGCTATCCTCATTAAACTGTATTCGCTGCTTAATGATTTCTCTCATCCTAATGTCATTCTACTGAAAGGAAAAGCTAAATTTTACCAATAAAAAACCCCAAGCATTTGTGTTAACTCAGAATGGACAGTTGAAAGTGTTGGACACTGTTTTAGCACAATTCAAAGTATATGTTTAATTTTGGTTTTTTGATTTGTTTTATTATTAATGTAACTTTGTCATGATTTAGAACTATTCATTATTATTGATTTGGACAGGTTCACAGATAAGTATTTTCATATTTCATATTGTTCTAATATGAAGTAGACTGTACCAGAAGAGTCAATGTTTATTTTTTTGTTCTTTCTTGCTGCTATATTAAGCACTAGAAATTTGCATTACACTTCATTCTCCTCATTAATCAGGCTGGTTTCTGGTACCTTGCATCTGCTTTGTTTATATACTCATGTCACAGTGTTGACAAATCACCTTATGAATGTTACAGCAGAAGTGCTGAATGGGTTGTAATGAGCCTAGATTCACTGGGGGAAAGGAAGTGTTAGCAGTGTTAAAAAAAAAAAAAGGACGGTAGTATTTAATCACATATATGGAGCATAGTGGAAGATATCTTGCCAGACACCCAAGTACCTTGTAAGGCAGGAATGTTATGGGGTGAAAATGCATACAGTACTGTCAAGTCTCTCTCTGTCTTTATTAGGTCTTTAGCTGTCACTATTTTTTATTATGTAAAATACAGTAATGGTTTATGTTTTGCACATTTTGCAGAAGTCAATGTATGAAGATACCATAAAACTTTGTTCCTTTATTTGCAGAGCTTGTGAGCTCTAATTGCAGTTGTCTAAGAAGATTACATGAATGAATAGATACTGTCACAGGAATCCTTTTTATTTTTTCCAGTCCATCTATCAAGATTTCAAAAAGTCATGTGGATACTTGTGAAATAACTGAATAGCTTTCAAGGAATTGGAATGATATACTTAAAATAATTCTCATTTTGACCAGTAATTTGTTTTCCTACATATAAAAGTAATTATTTGTTGACTGTTTCCCTTGAAATATTTTTTTAGAATCTTGTAATGTGCTTTATTGGGAGGATGACACTTTGGCTAGCTTCATTTTGTTTTGGTAGTATTGCTTTTACAGCCCATGTCCTTGACATGTATGTGTCTATAAACAGGTGTGGTGAAAGTAGATTACACAATGAAGCTGAGATAATGAATTTGTAAGTTTTGTCTTGAAATAATATTATAAAATAAATGCTTAAAAAATGGAGGATACCTCACATACCTTTTAAATAATGTACTGTGGAATAAATTAGAATAAAGGTGTCCTTAGGGTTTTGTTGACTGCTGGTAACAAAACTAAAGACTTTTCAATTTTTGTAATTAACTAATTAAGCTGTTTCTGGCTTTCCTATTGCCTCCAAAAATTGATTGTGTCAGTTCATCCATCTTTACTGGCCTCTAATCATCTCCCTGCATATTAGACCTTTCCATATCAGCCTTAAATCATCTTTGATAAGAGAATTGTAAAAGACCTGGTCTTTTAGGATATAGGAATGATGGCTTGTTTTCGTCTCAGAAGGCTTTACTTAAAATATGTATTTGTGGGAAGGCCAGCTGCAACCATGTTACAAATATGAATATTTTATCATGTGTAAGAATATTGGTTTTACTGTCTTCTTATGACATTAAAAAAAAATAAGGATACATTAAAGAATCTCAGGACCAAGCCTCAAAATGTGATCTATAGATAATCACACCAGAAGATGACTGAAAAGAATACTGAATTTGATTCTAAGACAGTCTTAGCAATTGATACATGACTTGTGAGCCATGTATTTTTGAGAAGGGTAATCTTAAAATACTCAGTTTTGTTTGCCATACAGTATATTTGTAAAATGAGTACATTTTGTAATGCCAACCATGACACATGATCATATAAAAAACCTCATAGGCTAGGTCCCCACAGTTTAAAAGTTGAAGTACATATTCGGTATCTAAAAGGTAAGAGAAAATGTAAAAGGAAAAAAGATAAAGATACCTGTGCAGTAAGGGATATGTTCTGAAAAAAAAAAAAAAAAAATGAAAGCTTAGTACTGTGTAAAATTCAGGTAGTTTTGGTTAAGATTTTAAAGCACATCTGTTTCTCTCAAGTACTTACTATGGTCAGGCTTGCTTCCAAAACAACCATCACTCTGAGATTAATAGTATGAGTTTTCTCTCTTTCACCCAAGACTAGAATTGTCTGAATCTGCAAAAGAATGCAGAGATTAAGGTCATTAAGCTGCTATATTAAGCTGCTCAGGCTATGCTGGCATGTTGCTTTAAGTTGCATTTCTGAAGCATGACTGAGGCTCATCTGCCATGTGTGTTAACTGTTTGAGAGAGCTCTTACACCAAGCAATTTATCAAAACTTTTGCAAATCTGTATGTGGTATTTTAGCTTTAAGCTGTTACAGAACTAAGTAAAATGTTAGTTTTTATAATAATATATGGATTATATAAAATATACGTATTATACTAAAAATTTATTTTAATGCAAAAAAGTTTTTTTCCTGGGAGTAATATAAATTCTGGTAATTCAGAAATCTTGGCAGGAGGTTCACCTGACAAAGCAAGAAACAAACATTCCGATAATGCTGATGTATATGTGTAATGTACGGAGCACATTCTTGCTTAGAACACCTTTACTGGAGTGTCCCTGGAGTTTTAAGGAGAACATAAATGGTTAGTTGTATCACTGCTTGCTATTTAAATACCAGAATATATTGGTAATTTATCAAAATGTTGCAAGAGATTTTCGCTATGGGACATCCCTAAAGGTTTGTATTGTCATGGCCCAGAGCACCAATGTGAAAGTAGGCACAGTGCTAATGGAGGTGCTTTTGCTTATGCCAGCTCTGGGTTTGGCATGTATATTCCCATTTAGGTGATTTACCATAACCATGGGGCTGTGCTAAAAGCTTTAACAAAAAGTGTTTCGTAAGTGTGTAGAGGAATTTAAAGTTGCAAAGAACCACAGTCAAAAAAAAGCTATTGAACCAATTATACATTTTTCTTGTTAACTTTATGAAAGTGGTGACATCCAAAGTATTTTCTATGATCTTAGAACAAAGGGAGAAGGGAAAGGAATTTACAGGCACATTCTATTACGGCACTTTCTGTCTCTCTGTGTTTGAGTGACCCCAGTATTTCCTAAGCAATTATATTTTGTATTTTAGATAGATTATTCTTTTGTCTCCCATCATGGTTGCTTTGTTTCCTTCATAACTTCTGCTGACCTCTAAGGGATAATGCCAGAATTATGAACTGGTGTTTAACTGGGAAGTTAGAGTTGGACAAAACAGAGAGGAATAAAAAAATAAAAATTAAAAATGTTGATGTACTTTGCTTCAGCTTAATATGAATTACTGATTTATGATAAAACAATCATATACATAATCCTGTATTTACAAAATAAAAGTGTTCACATGTGCTGAGTTTTAACAGTTTGTCTTTCTCCAAGCTCTTGTTTTGTGTTGCATGCAGTGTGAGGCAGATAACACTGCAAATTCACTTTTCCACAGTAAATGGTAATGATAATTAAACAAATGAAAGCTCACATTTTAGATGCCAGTGTAGCAATGAATGAGGATGTTAGGAAGCTGCAGTCCTACTTATAGTTGATAGTTGATAAATTTGCAAGTATTTTTCAATGCTATAACCTCATAAATATGCAGCAGAATAGCCTACGAGTAAAAAGATAAAATATAAAGAAAAAGCAATGTTAGGAAGATGAAAAAATCTAATAATATGGAGGTAAGGTGGCTGTTTTCCCTTTTGAGGCCTTTAGTTGGTGCTGCATACTAAAGCACAAGTCCTATTGCAATCAAGAATTTGGATAGGAAGCATAGAATAGGACTAATGAGTGTAATTGGCTTCATTAACAATGACAGAAGTTACATACACATTAAGGAGGCAATACAGTCTTGAATGTTTATCTAGCTTTCTATTCAGTGGAAAGGAGCATGGTGATGTTTCATAATACAAATCTATATTATATATGGCACTTACTGAGTGAAATCAAGTATACTGAGCCACATGGTTTAGAGAAAGCTGGTTAAGAGAGGTGTTTCCCTTGTATAAATACCTGTCCTAAATGAATATGACATTTCTGTTGGATGAAGGTCGTAGTTCATTGTGAAACGTGACTACCCTAATCCTCTGCAGGTAATGCTTTTAACTGTAACTATTTAAGGGCTTGCCTAATCTCAGGATATTTAGGTCAAGGACTATTTTTAAGAACTGCAACAAAGACCTTAGGGTGTCCAGCTGAAAAAACTGTTAAAAAATAAAATAGATTTCTGTTTGTGTTCATTCATAACTACCAAAAACCTTGATTGTAAGGGAACATGAGAAGCAACTGCATACAGTTTAAAAATATTAAAACACCCACCTTGCTATCATTACCTTGAAAGGGATAAAATAAAATACTTAAATTAAAACAAACAAACAAAACCTCCATCATTTTCAGCTATTTTATTTTTGTTTTGTTTAGTAGTTCATCTGTAGGGTAGTGAATTGAACTCACTCTGTTTTATTTTCCAGTCATTTAAGTTTCTACTTGAATCTTATTGATAGTTCTCTTTGCCTCAAATTCAAAATTATGTTGTAAAATATATGGTGTGGTGTTTTTTTTTTACTTTTGCATACAATTCCTTTCTTTTACATTTTTAATTTTTTCCCCCAAAAATCTTATCTGAAATCAGAGTATTCTATTCTACAGTTAGTTGACTATGCAATTTGATTTATAGTGTCTTTTTATTTTGCAATTTTGGGAAAATAAATTCATTGTTCTGATATAAAAGACAGGCAGACTGCAGCTACACAATAAAATTAACTTTAGTTTACTCTCCAGATTAGCTGGACCACTGTGAACTGTTTATACCATTTCAGCTAGAGACTCCCATCCAGATTATTTGAACATGTAACTGAGAGAACTTTGTAAAGTTTTTGCATGAATGAATCTTTGCAGTGGTGAACTACCAAAGAGATTAGGTCAGAAAATAATGATTGATAGGGATTCCAGTCCTGATTAATACATTTTTATCCCTTCAGTATGTTTATGTACCAAGTGAAATAATCAAACACTAGAAAGCTAAGGCTTTATTCAGAGGTAGTTACTTTTTTCCCCTTTGTTTATTTTACTATAACATGGATGAATGAGTTGTTCCATTTAGTTAAATGTTGTGAGTATAGAAAACTGACTCAGCAATTAATGGCTTAACATTCTCTTGGCAGAAGTTGAAGTTCAAGTGTGGGTTGGAGGCAAAGGAAAAAAATCAGTAAAAAAATATAGTAGCGTGAGTGGAAAAAAGCCACAGGAGATTTGGAACAAAAGAATACAGAATCACAGAAGGAAAGAGATACCAATTAAAGTGAACACAAAATCAACATCCTATTGTCCATAGGGACATACTTCTTATACTTCTACAAGGAATCTTCTACCCCTTAAAAAAAAGGCTTAAAACCTTCACCTCAGTTAAGAAAACACATTTTTAATTGGCTGAATCTCAGCAAAAAATAAAATGATAAAGGTGATAAACAGATGTTTAGGCATTCAAATTGTTTTCACCACTCTGTAGCAGTCTGCAAGCGTACTTTTTTTTTTTTTAATTTTACAGTTTTATTTAAAATATGTTTAAGACATAATACTTGTATGTAAATTGGGAGGGTTTTTTACTATTTTTTCTTCAAAGGCCCATTATTTGAATTAGACTGAATCACCTGGAAACTGAGGAGCTAATTTAGAATATGTGATTGTCCACTTCTCTGGATATACAGGATAAATGCTTTTCAAGAGAAGTATTTTGCTCCCTATCCTCATATTTAGCTTTCCAAAATTTTAACAAAGGGTAAGGTAATATTTGTGCTTTAAGTAGATAAGATGAGGAATTTGTATTCATTAAGAAATATATTGTACTTTGTTGAACAACTCTTATGTGATAACTTTGTTTATTGTCAAAGTTTGTTTTCTAAGTGAAAGGCTGTAAATCTCTTTGTTAATCACATTAGCTAGCTAATCTCTTAGTTAAGCACAATGTGGTCTGACTCTGTATGTCCTTCTTTGCATTATGCAATATTGTCCTTTATTTTTTATTTAATAAACTGTTTTTCTGAAATTTCTTAAACTCACCATAGATATCATTTGATGAAATTTCATGGCATTCCGATGACATGAAGAGATCAATATAGAGAAATATTTTATAAACAGATGAGTCTGAAAGTGGGAGAAGTGACATAATACAAAGGAAACCATGGCTGATTCAAAGCTATATGTCATCAACTGTATTATCATCTAGAACCAAAATAGTTCTCTTTCTGCTCTGGAAGTCATTAGACCACATTGAATCAGAATATCCAGAGCTCCCTTGTAAAGCTATAAGATGGATTACCAACACAGATTTAAATTGGAGTCAAAGTAATGTAATTCAAGAAGCACTGCACATAAGTTAGTGAGTTTATGTTCGGCAAGCATCTTTTCCACTAACAAATGAAAAAATTCCCTTTTGCAATAGAGTGGAAAAACTAGAGTGCTAAATCTTCATTTTTCTAAAACAATCCTATTTCTCATTATCAGATCCATATTATCATGCTTATTTTACTGTGTTTTGGGTGACAAAACTATACAGCTTTGCAATGAACATCCATATAAGTTATTAAGGTAAGTTGAGCAGCTTTTTGTGTTAGCTTCACGCATGTGTGTGTTGAAAAACACAAAATACACACCTATACCCATTCAAGTATTATGCAGAACCTTCCAAATTCTTTCTGTTTCAAGATGAAATTTGGTATTTAAAGTAGAATTTAGTAAGAAGGGTGACAATCTTCAACAGTTGTTTGAGTGGTGCTCTTTTGCTTTCACTTTACCCTGTAAACTTGCTGAGACATTTCCATTATTCAGTTTGGATAGTACTGATAAAATGTTACTTGTACATCTGTTACATGACTGTTAGCACAGCACAGATGCTATTTTCAAGGCAGAGTGATTCATATCTGTTCTTTAGAGTATAATTGGTGGTATTGGGGTATCAGAGCTAATTTTATTAAAACCAGATGAGGTACTTCTGGCAGTATAGAAAGGGTGGATGGAGCTTGGTATATGTTAGATGTCTGACAGACTGTCCAGTTTCCTGGAGAGTTTCTGTTTTGTGTACCATGCTGCCGTGGAGACACTGTTGCTTAAATCAAGTAAAGCAGCTTAGCTATAAGAATTTGGCTTGGATATAGCCTTAGATAGGGCCTAGATTATTGACATATCCTGAAAATTGACATGACTGGCTTAGTTGTTATTAATTAATCTTGTTTTATATAGGCTGATACTAATGTGCATTTGACATAAAGTCCTGTCTACTGTTAATAGTAACAAAAACCCCTAATGCTATAGTTAACTTTGTTGATAGTTTCTGACTAAGCAAAGATACACTGACCTGATTTGGCAGAGCACGTGAAGATATTTTCACAAAAAGATGATTATAAGGTTTTCGTCTCCTTCCGTTTGCAGGCTATGAAATACCAGGGAGCTTGGGAGTTTTACAAATGCTCCACAGAGATTATACCAATGCCTTCACTTACATGAAATTTCCTTTCAAGCAACTGGATCTCTGTGTGCCAAAACAGAAAACCAGCTTTCATTTAATCATGTTCTTATGAAGCCTCCACAGTAAAAGAAATTTAAATACCTCCTTACTGCTTTGTAATCTATTAAACCAGGTCTCCAGGTAAAATTTTCCATAAAGAAAATGCATTATTTCTCATTACTGCTAAAATATGCAGGCTTTGTCTGCTGTAGAGTTAGATTTGCAAATTTAAGTGACACTTGGCTGTCTGTCAGGAGACAGTAGAGATAAAAATCTTCCAGAGCTATACTACCAGATACACCCAAATATTAGCATATACCAAGTGCCAGGCTTCATTAGTAATAAACTTCCCTAAGAGTTTTGTGAAGACTAAAAGCCTGTAAGAAAGAATATGTATGTCCTTGAAGGAGTAGAGCAAATGATAAACAGTTTGGTTAAAACTCAAAATACAATTTTGTCTTGTAAGTCTTGAACTAGCCTGGCTTTAATACCTGAAAACAAGTATTTGATTGTGTCAAAGCCCACAGCCTTTTCTGCCATTTTTAAAATTAATGGAAACATACTCTCTGCTTCTTTCTTTTGAAGTTTGTTTTTTTATCTTCAGTATGTTCACTACAATAATCCTTACACTCTGGTGTTTTGAATAATATGGAATGCTAAGACATAACATTCTGCCAGCCCTGTACAGAGAGGAGTGCTTAGAGCAGCTGCATTAGAATGAAGTAGAAGAGACTGTGCTGAGATTGTTGTAGAGACTCTTGAGTAGGCTGTCAGTTGATGATTTTTGAAAAGGGGAGGTTCTTTTACTGTTCTGGGGTCAGGATAAATCTGTAGATATCCAGATGTTTTAAGGATGAATAACTGCATTCAGATCTCAAACTCAAGTATGTCCCAAATACCCATCATTCTACTTTCCCAACCCAATTATTAGTAATTCCATTCACTTTTAGCTTGTTTGCTTCCTTGGGCTACTGCTTTTGTCATTAATTTTTCAGAGTCTCTTCTGTGAAGATTTATTGGGAAGCATTGTAACAGATGATAAGGGAGCAGTTCATCTGAGAAGGTCATTTTAGCATAGCTAATGATGGCTGAAGAGCAGGAGACTTGGCAGCTTGAGTTGCTGAATTTCAGAATAGCTTTAAATAACAATAGTCAAATGTCATTTGCAGGGAACGCGTAGTTCTTTCCTCTACACTTTTCTCACACAAACTACTAGCAGACTCACTTATTTTCCTCATAATCTTATTGCTCATGTCCACATCCTTGAGTTAAAACCCTAAACTACTCTTCCACCCAAAGCACACCTGGTTTTCCATCCTTACTTTCCTTGTGTTACTATGTCTATGCATTCAGGTCCTGCTTTCCTGTGCAGAAAGGCAGACTTGGCATAGCCATGCATATGCTCCAGAAATTTACCTCTTCTCATTCCATGGCTACTATATATCTGATACTGATTGTGGCTCAGATAACTATGTTTCCTGTGTGGAAGCTCTTTTGTGAAAGGCAGAAGGAGCAAGCAGTTATGCCAGTTAACAGGCAGTGGGGAAGCAGGGAGCCAGGTCAGAATCTCCATTCTGGTAGAGTCAGCTGCTGTCTCTAGTCATGATGAAACAGCCCAGGTGTAGCTGTTTAGAGCCATCTATGTACAAGAAGCAAAAAACGTTCTTACCTTAAAGTCTGAAGAACTTCCATGAAAAACCTGTGGAAAACCTGTGGGAGAACATAAGGCAAAAAAAGAAAGGAGAGCAGAATGTAATAGAAAAAAAAAATAAATATTAAAAAATCAATAGCAGAGACAATCAAGAACAGACTTCCTCTTTCTAGCTTGTGGAATGTGTTTTAAGATTACAAGAAAGTAGCTAGAAGTGAATTATGTTAATACAGGGTAAAATTCTGTAAGTACTTTTGCTTTTTAAAGTTTCATAAAGGTTAAGAAGATTCTTGCTAGCGTATGCTTAAGTCAGATACTGCTTGACAAGGGCATTACTTTAGAATACAGTTGACTGTTCAGTATAAATTCAAGTTGGATCTCTCAGAGGAACCGAGACTTAATGTCACTCCAAACATCACAAAATCAAACAAAATTAGTTTCCCTTTACCCCTGTACCAGTTCTGCAAAGTTCATGAAAAGGCATACACTGAGACAGAATGTAGATATGGTTTCATTCACATAATGGAAACTGATCCTTTTACTGCTAATGCATTATACATTAATTGTCTTATTATGCTGTGACACCATATTGGAGCTAAGAACAATGAGCAAAACCTGGTAATGTACTTTCTGTTTTGTTACTTATTAATAAGATTCTTTGCAAGGTTTATTTATTTTCCTTCCCCCAACACACTTTCCAGTGTTTGTGTTGGAAACAAAGCAGTAAACACTTAAAACATGAACTTTAAACAGTGTATTTGGAAACTGGAAATTCACTGAGAAGGTTCCTTGTTGCTAGTTAGAAAATCAGAAAGGCCACTGAGAGCATGATGTTTTTACAGATGGATAATGCCTTATCAGTAATAATCAGCTGCACTTTGAAACAGAGTAAAGGCTGTAAAAGAATAATCAGAGTGATGGAAATAAATAACAGGTCAGGTTATTTTTGTGACATCTGACAAGTTGGTGCAATTAAAGTTGCATTTGATGCTATTTATAGTTTGCACAAAGCAATACATTATTACTTATCAAGCATTTATCTATTGGAGTACAATAATTTCTGAAATAAAAGAAAATGGCAAATATATATATTTAAAGTATTCAAACAGTATTTTCTACTACAAATAATACGGAAAAATATAATCTCATCGTTTTGGTTGCACCAAATATGTGTATTTTTTAAGAAAAAAAAAAAAAAGGGTGAAAACAGTTTATCCAGCTGATGAATGCAAGAGGTCAATTTGTATGCTTTAAGATTTACCTTTAATCATGGTTTAAATAAGCATTCTGAACAGAAGGATGCCAATACATCTGTCTGATTTTGTTCCTGCGTGGAAAAAATAGCATATAGTTATTAATATTTTAAATTATTTTTTCAAGTGTTTTAAGTGTTGTTGATGTTATTTTGTGCTCTCTGTGTGCACCAGTGTTTTAGATATTTGGCAGCTTATTCTGTTAAAATAACTGAGCAAGTGTCTCATTTTGACACTGCTGAACATCCACAGTTTCTATCATCTTCAGCATCCAAACTTGAAACTTTTTGTGTGTGATTTACATTTATTATTTTCATATCACTTAGCTTTACATGGGCAAAACAGAGTAGGCTTTGGGAAATTAAATTATTACCAATCAAATCAGAGTGGGATAGTGAGGAAATAAAAAATATATCTTAAAGCCATATCTTATCTTCCTTTCTTCCCAGGCTTAACTTCATTACTGAATTCTCTACCTACTTCCCTCCAGTGGCACAGGGGGATGGTGAATGGGGATTGTGGTCAGTTCATCACATGTTGTGTCTGCCACCTCCTCCTTCTCAGGGGGAGGACTCCTCATTTTTTTCCCCTGCTCCAGTGTGGGGTCCCTCCTATGGGAGACTTCTCCCTTCTCCAAGAACTTCTCCAACATGAGTCCTCCCATAGGCTGTCGTTCTTCATTAACTGTTCCACGTGGGTGCCTTCCTTCCTTCAGGAACTGGCTGCTCCAGCGTGCTTCCCGCATGGGATCGCAAGTACTGCCACCAAACTTGCTCCAGTATGGGTTCCTCTTGCCACGGTTCCACAGGTCCTTTCAGGAGCAGCATGAGCTTCCCCTGGGCTCACAGCCTCCTTCAGAAATCCACCTGCTCCAGCATGGGGTCCTCCACAGGCTCCACCACTTACCTCCATGGGCTGCAGGGGGACAGCCTGCCTCATAGCAGGCTTCAGCTCAGGCCGCAAGGGAATCTGGTCCAGTGCCTGGAGCACCTGCTCCCCCCTCCTTCTTCTTTGACCCTTGATGTCAACCCTTGAGGGTTGTTTCTCTCACATATTCTCACTCCTTTCTTCTGACTGCTGCTGCTGGTGGTGTGCAGCAGTCTTTCCCCTTCTTAAAAATGATATCGCAGAGATGCTGCAACCATTGCTGATTGGCTCAGCCTTGGCCAGCGACTCTATGGGACATAGGGGAAGCTTCTAGCAGCTTCTCACAGAAACCACCCCTGTAGCCTCTGCCCCCCCTGCCTGCTACCAAAACCTTGCCATGCAAGCCCAAAACAGTTGTATAGCAATCTAGATCCTCAACTGCCCTGTATATTCTAAACTTGGAAATGTGCAGATTTCCCTGAATTCTTACGTCTCACCATATCAGAACATTCTTGTAAATGGTATTTCAGATTTTCCTTTGAATTTTGCATGACAATTTAGCAGCTTCAGTTGCTTTAGTTGAAGGCAAGGGCTTTTGTCCATTAAGGTGTTTTCTGTCATCATAAAAAAATTATAGCCTGGGCTTTTCATGAGTCTTCTAAAGGCAGTATTTTGAAGAAATGACAAATACAGAATAAAAATAGCCCCTAAGATTATAAAATCCTCACACTTTCAGTCTATCTGAACATGGAAAAATGCTATTCATGTGCTAAAAACACTTTGGCATAATGGAGTAATAACAGGGTTTTTTTTTCTCTTTTTCTTTTTTCTTTTTTTTTCTGTGTCAATGCACTTTTCACCCCACAATTTCACTTTTCTGTGACAATGTGTAATGTACATTCTTTCCTTGTTTGCGCGTGCATCTACCGAGCGAGCATCAAGTATATGGACATTGATCTGACTGCAGGGTTTAAAAGCTTCTGGGGAAAATGAGAAAATCCTGTAAGGGAATCATTGCTATTAGAGGCTGAATTTTAGAAAGTGCTCAGATATTAGCTTTGCCAAGCATCTTTTAGTGTCAAGATTATTGAAATGGGAGATGATTCATTAGAAAACCTTGATTCATTAGAAAAACTTTTTAAAAGTCTGAATTAAATTTGTTATTAACTTTAAATATATGGCCTCATCTGAGTAGAAGCAGCCAGAGAAAGAGAATTTTGTCATTATAGTCTGCCTTTGTGTTACTGCAGGATCAATAGCTGTAGCATATTTTTATAAGACACTTTGTTGACCCAATTTTAATTGTGTATGTATTTATTTCAAATACAGCTTACACTTTATTAAATATGCTTCCTAGATTAACAAAAAAAATCCTTAATATTTTCATTTTAATTAAATTAATTAAATGAAAACAAAACACAAATATAATAGAAAACATGAGTTCTGTGTAAGCAGACCTGGCACCTATAAAAATAGAACTTTTCTGCTGTTATGTCTTATAAAATGCCCATAACTTAATCTGTCCTAGTTATTATCTAACTTCATCAAAATAAATGTTTGCACAAAGATCTACATTTACAAAAGAATAAAATATGTGCACATTCATGTATATTTCCAAATTGAATTTAAACAAACTAGTAATGTTAGTTCAGAGATTTATCAGAGAAGCAAAATATAATCTTTCCTTTCATGGGTGTGGACAGAGGTTTTTTTGAAATGCAGGATTTGCCCTGAAAGTCAGAATACTTAACCTCAGTGTTAGTTTCACCAACACAGAATTGTCTTGTAATGCAGCTTGAGTCCTTGAAGCAGGTGTTCTCAAATATGTTCAGACATTTTTTGGCCCAAAATACAACAGACTTTATACATCTCATGTCTTGCACAAGACTGCAACATATGCAATTAATAGGTGTCTCTACTTTTCAAAACATGAGTATACTGACTTCTATTGTTTGCCGGGAATCAAAGTTTTAATGAGAAATTAAAATAGTTACACTCTTAAATGAAAGGTTAGATATAAATTTGGAATTCTGGGGCAATTGGGATCTAAAGCAATTTCTATATAAGAAAATGTTTTCTTTAGAAGTATAAGATTTTATAAAATGTTAATTTTTTGAAAGACGTAGGAGGACTTGATTGTTTTCAGCCTTTCTTTTTGGATGTAGGAGAGAGGAAGAAGGGAGTTGCTTATGCTATCTTTATGCATCTATTTAACTGTTTTCCTACTTTCACTCACAATATATTTCAGTTATTAAAATTAATCAATAACCTATTATTCAACTAATTGAGTTCATTTTTTTTCATGTAGCTGGTTAACTCCATATAGTTGAAATGTGCCTGTTCAGGTATCATCGAAAAATATTGCTGCAGGACTTGCCATTTTTCATATTTGGATGGCAGATTTGAGAAGAAGGTCAATTACTCACTACTGTGTTTTTTTTTTAAATAAAGGGACTGTGCTTAAGATCTGTTGAATCACACCAAGGACATTGTCCTAGAAAAAAATGTGTAAAGCAGTCAGAGTTTGCACAAACTAAAGAAGTGCTCTCTTTTCTGAAGTACACTGGTTATTTGCTTCTGATCCGCCTGGGAACTGGAACGCAAATAAGACAGCTTGCTCTGATAACGTGCAGCTTATCACTCCATTTCCAGTGTCAGAGTGCCTGTTTCAGGGTTGCCTTGTCAGTGCAGACTGTGTGTCACCCACTTTAACAAAGGCTTTGCTCATTCACAAAAACTGGTACTTCTGGCTATGTTTTGTATTGTGGAATAGCTCTGCAGCACATTCTTGTTATTAGTGACATCCTACTATGGCTCTTGTTAAGTTCATAGAATCATAGAATCATAGAATCTTAGGGGCTGGAAGGGACCTCGAGAGATCATCTAGTCCAACCCCCCTGCCAGAGCAGGGTCACCTAGAGTACATCACACAGGAACTCATCCAGGTGGGTTTTGAATGTCTCCAGTGAGGGAGACTCCACAACCTCCCTGGGCAGTCTGTTCCAGTGCTCTGTCACTCTTACAGTAAAAAAATTTTTTCGGATATTCACCTTGAACCTCCTATGCTCCAATTTACACCCATTACCCCTTGTCCTATCACTGGTCATCACTGAGAAAAGCCTAACTCCATCCCCCTGACACTCACCCCTTACATATTTGTAAACATTGATGAGGTCACCCCTCAGTCTCCTTTTCTCCAAGCTAAAGAGACCCAGCTCCCTCAGCCTTTCCTCATAAGGGAGATGTTCCACTCCCCTAATCATCTTCGTAGCTCTGCGCTGGACTCTCTCGAGCAGTTCCCTGTCCTTTTTGAACTGAGGGGCCCAGAACTGGACACAATACTCCAGATGTGGCCTCACCAATGCAGAATAGAGGGGGAGGAGAACCTCTCTTGACCTACTAACCACACCCTTTCTAATACACCCCAGGATGCCATTGGCCTTCTTGGCCACAAGGGCACATTGCTGGCTCATGGTCATCCTCCTGTCTACCAGGACCCCCAGGTCTCTTTCACCTACACTACTCTCCAGCAGTTCAGCCCCCAACCTGTACTGGGACATGGTGTTGTTCTTCCCCAAATGTAAAACTCTGCACTTCCCCTTGTTGAATTTCATCATGTTTCTCCCCGCCCAACTCTCCAACCTATCTAAGTCTCTCTGAATGGCAGCACAGCCTTCTGGTGTGTCAGCCACTCCTCCCAGCTTAGTGTCATCAGCAAACTTGCTGAGGGTACATTCTATACCCTCATCCAGGTCGTTGATGAAGATGTTGAACAACACCGGTCCCAGCACCGACCCTTGTGGGACTCCACTAGTAACACACCTCCAACCAGATTCTACCCCATTGACTACAACTCTCTGACTCCTTCCTTTCAACCAGTTCCTAATCCACCTCACTTCCTGGTCACCAAACCCATACCTGATCAACTTATCCACAAGGATGCTGTGGGAGACGGTGTCAAATGCTTTACTGAAATCAAGATAAACCACATCTACCGCTCTACCATCATCTATCCACCTAGTAATTTCCTCATAGAAGGCTATGAGGTTAGTCAAACATGATTTACCCTTGATAAAACCATGCTGACTGCTCTTGATGACCCCCATGTCCTTGATGTGCCTGGAGATAGTGACAAGAACAAGTTGTTCCATCACCTTTCCAGGGATGGAGGTGAGGCTGACCGGTCTATAGTTACCCGGGTCCTCCTTCTTGCCCTTCTTGTAGACTGGAGTGACATTTGCTATCCTCCAGTCCTCAGGCACCTCACCTGTTGCCCATGATTTACTGAAGATGATGGAGAGTGGCCTAGCAATGACCTCCGCCAGCTCCCTCAGCACCCTTGGGTGCATTCCATCTGGACCCATTGATTTATGGATGTCCAGATTACTCAACTGATCCCTAACCCAATCTTCATCTACCATGTCAAACTCTTCCTCTATCTTGACCTCTTCTGGGGCTTAAAGTTAAGGAAAAGCTGCAGCTTTAAAGTAAGGTATGTAAGCAGATATGGATGTGTGTTTGGTCATCCTGGTGCTTAATACACCTGCAATCATGATAAGAAACTATGAGTTGTGAAGATGCTTAAATGGGGTCAGTGCTGCTGGCAGTCATACTAATGAATCAGTAGGTGGACTTCCTTGCTGAGTCAGCAGTGTTCAGTTGCCTTGGCATTCTTTTACACAGGTCTTCTGTTTTGATCAGAGATGGATTCTGAGGTTTTAGGCAGTCAGCAAAAGGAATTTTAATTTAATTTAAGGATTGAAATTGAGTGCTGAAAGCTCTTTCTTCCAGCTCTGTCTGGAAGACAGAGAGGAAGCATGTCAGCCAAACTGTCAAGTAAACAAATTATTTGTTAGTATTAGGATCTGATAGTGTTGTGCAGCGTCATCACCAGAGTATTGATATTTCTTGTCTGCAGATTTGGTATAAGTATTTTTTAAGTTTCATTGGGCTATGTTTTATTATCTTCTTTTCTTTCCCCACTGTTTGGTCTTGTGCATGGGGGTTCAAATGAACTGGAGGGGGGAGGTCATTGGCAGAGCCCAGGGGTTGATGGGACTTGGGTTTGATACAAAAGCAAATAGCCCACCCACTGCTGGTGCTTACTCTCTTTCAACTGCCCCATTTTCCTTTACTCTTCACTGAAAGCAGACAGCAGTTTTTTCAAGGGAGGCTGAACATCAGCAAGGTGGTTCTAGTGATTCAGCACAATCAAGGAGAGGAGCTGGGCCTACAGCTGGGAGAGAGAAACTTAGCATCCAGAGCTAAAGACTTTTGTCTAAAAAGCATGATTAAAAAAATTAATTTCCCCACATCTGACTTCAGATTTTCTGCTCATGTATAGTTTCTAGAAAGGTGGTCTGTTTTAAAATGAAACCGGTTTTGAGAAAAGAAATACTGAATAGGAGATGAATAGTAAGGTAGAGTTTCATGAGGGAGGGAACACACAAACATGCAAAGAAAAAAAAGGGAGAGGGTTTGTACTGCAGTGGTGTAATTTACCTGGTCAGAATCTCAGCCAGATTCTGCACTACTCATACAGAGAAAAATCCTTTGTCTTTCATGAAGTTTGCTGCCAGATTTTGTGTTGTTCATGCAAGATGTAATATTTTTCTTGCAACACATAATAAAACCCAAACCAACTTATAACCACATATGCACTTTTACCTCCTGTCCATTCTGTAATATTTAAAATGTGAACTAAAACTGCATGCTAACATAAAGACATGGGGTTGGAGTAGTACCTCCTAAAAATCTCTTTGGCCAGGATAACTATGTAATTACCTAGTAGTTTGTCCAGTTTTGTTTTTTGGTAGTTTTCAAAATAAATGCTCTTGCAGCTCCTCAGAAAAATAACACAGTCAAAAGCAAGCATGCAGAAAAAGGGGAAAAAATATGTACTGACAGCTATGAGACAGAATGTAAGCTGAAGTTGTATGTTTCTCATTCTCCATTCTCCACTCAATGTTTTTTAGCGTGTCTGTGAATAAGATGACTCCAGCATGAAACTCAATAGTCTTAAACCTTCACAAGGACCCTATAAAGCATGCAGGGACACAGGCAATTTTCTAGTTCTCGAAGAACAGACTGTAAGAAGGGTAAGAATGCTGGTGAGATATACTACACGCTAGTAAAGCCAGGTAAAGATGCAAAGACCCAGAGGAAAGGATGACTTTGAAAAGTTATCTTTGAATTACACTCTTCATGTTATGTAAAAAGAACAACATAAGCGCAACACCGGAGGGTGGAAGTTAAATAACATAACATATGTTTGTCACTAGCAAGAGAAAAGAACAGCTGAGGTAACAGTTGATTTCAAGTCCAGATTTAGTGGTTACTGCTGTGTGTTTTTTAAAAGCAAGGGTAGTAAACAAGACTATTAGCAAAGTTACATGAGTTTGTTCTGCAAACCTTTAATCATATGATTATATAATTTTATCTTTAAACCACATTAGAAAAGCTCATAAAAATGCTTTCAGTTTTAGAATTACAGCCACATAGCAACACAGGAAAACTCATCTGCAGGGAACAAGTTTGCTGAATAAATCAGGTTTTTTTTTATTCTTACAGAGCAACTTCTCTTTCCATCCTACCCTTTAAAAAATAGAAAAACACATTGTTTTCTGCATTTCACATCTTTAGTTGCAAATTGTTTACTCCATTTCATGCCTGGTGTATTTCTCATAATTTGGTATGTGATGTTGAATGATAATTCCAGATTAGCAATACTTACAGCATACTATCAGCATTTCCTTGATCATTACAATATGGAAATTACCAATGCCTGCAATTGATGGTATCAAAGGCCTTTCTCTGAAATACTGAATTGTGAAGTAATCTCCATGTAGTGCAACAGTGCAGCCTTGCACCAAATTGTGAATCAAGATTTCACCTGTAATAGCATATAACTGTACTTGCTCAGGTTTTGCATACAATAAATGGAAAATTTTTGCTCATGTTTTTTAAAGGAGCAGAAACTGCAGTATGAGCATTTGGTTACTCCCAAAGCCCATAAAAAATGGCTTTCTTAGGGTGAGTGAATGCTTCCTGGTTAACCAAGATCACCACAACCCTGAATGTTTGTTTAATTAATGTTTAGCTGTTCCAGTGAAATTGCAACATTTTATTATCCAATTATATAGGGATCTCATATTTCACTATTAATGACTTTCAAATAATTAATTGTCAGGTTTTCAGTTAAAATAAGCCTAAAATCAAAAGACCTCAAATTGTCTGTATTTATGTTGCCATGGGGAATTGAAGGTTCTGATTAAAATTATATTTTGAAGTAGTCCCTGGAAAAGTACTATGCTGGTTTTATTTTCTGTTTTCAGGTAAGTTGAAGTATATGCTCTTGCATTGAATCATCAGACATCTCAAGTCTACAATGACTAAAATTTAGTCAGTGCTAAAATGTGTAGTCACTGTTCAGAATTGGTCTCGATCTTTTTCTTTTGTACAGTTACATAAAATAGGTTTGTGTATTCACAGCTTCTCATATAAAGCTGGGTGATTAAGTAGGTTTAGATTTATTTCTAATGATCAAAAAAAGTCAATTTTTCAGTCTTCAAAGCAGATTGGTATGATAGATGTTTTCCTATGACTATCAGTCAAAGCTATCAATTTTGGCACAATGTTTGAAGAGCAAGTAATGCCAGAGAAAAAGGAGGAAAAAGGATGCTTATAAAAATACTACATTGTTTAACTCCATCAACAGTATTTTCCCCCCTTCTCTTTTAGCATGGTTTCCTCACATTGATTTTGTTCATTGATATCCAGTGTTTGGTATTTCATTTAAGTGCCACAACAAAACTTATGAGGTGGTTGATAGCAAGCTGTGCTTAATAACTGAGTAAACAATGTGAACTAAGATACAGTGAGCTCCTGCAAATTCTCATGCAAATTCTCTGATGTTGTTGATGGCTACTTCTCTTTAGAAGGCTCTGAATCAGCTATGAATTTTCCCAGATTTGTAGTATAACTTGACTGATGAACAAGGCTTCAGTCAGGTATCAGCAATTTTAGTAATCTATGTTTGGTCTGGAAATTGAAGTAGAAAGATTACTATTATGGAAGTGATCTTTATATTACAAAAAAAGTTAAGAAAAAACACACCACATTGGGTATTGTTAAATGGAAGATGACAGATGTAATGTTTAGTACTGCAGCAGGAAACTGTTTTGCAGTTAATCAGATGCACTTAGCAGTGATTGTTTTCTGAAGATGTGTGCCTTGTTTTCATGCTGTTTTAAAGTACATTCCTTGACAAGCATTCACATTTTTTGGTATGCTGAATGATTTGGCCATTTCTTCTTCCTACAGTCTTTTTAAAATGAAATTTCACTGAGCTTTAATGAAGCCAAGAGCTTTCCATTTTTTCAGGAAATACTTCTACAACTGCTGTATGTGTGGCTACTTCCTAACTGGCTGCTCATGGCCTGGATGAGCATATGATCTGTTGGATCAAGCACTGGCTGGACAGTTGGGCCCAAAGAGTGGTGGTCAATGGAGTCAAATCCAGCTGGTGACCAGTTACAAGTGGTGTTCCTTAGGGCTCAGTGTTGGGACCATTTCTCTTTAACATCGTTATTGATGATCTTGACAAGGACATAGAGTGTATTATCACTTGCAGATGACACCAGGTTAGGTGGGAGTGTTGATCTGCATGAGGATAGGGATGCTATACAGAGAGACCTTGATAGATTAGATGGTTGGGCTAATGTTAATGGTTTGGGCTTCACCAAGGCCAAATGCTGGATCCTGCACTTGAGCCACAACAACCCCATGCAATGCTGCAGGCTTGGGGAAGTGTGTCTGGAAAGCTGTCTGGCAGAAAGGTTTTGTTTCACAGGTAATTAGAGATGGAACAAGAAGGAATGGCTTCAAGCTGCAACAATGTAGGTTTAAACTGGACAGTAGGAAAAAAAAAATCACTGAAAGAGCGGTCAGATATGGGAATAGGCTGCCCAGGCAGGTGGTTGAGTCACCATCCCTGGATGTGTTTAAGCGTCGTTTGGATGTGGTGTTGGTGGATATGGTTTAGGGGAGAACTTTGCAGAGTAGGGATGATGGTTGGACTTGGTGATGCCAAGGGTCTTTTCCAACTTGAATAGTTCTATGATTCTGTGATAACTAATAGTCTCATGAAGTCTGGGTTAGCTGTTGACTAATGATTACTTTTTACTGATACAGATCTTGTTTGATTTCCTCATTGTTTCAGGTGCTGAATTTCTCTGATACTCAACTGTTATAGTAAGGTTATTTTCTAAATCAATTATCCAGATTATGGTTATGGTTTTGGGGGCAATATCTCGTCCCTTGTAGTATTTTTTTTTAGTTACTGCCCTTTTGTGCTTTTCAAGATTTTCCATGCACATGTGGATATTTTTTTGTGTAGCCACTATAAAATAAAGTGTCCGAGTCTTTGCTTGTTTCTTTATCTCCTTTACCTCAGTCACTTTCATTATTCAGTGGTGGGTTGAGGTATTATTACAACAAAGAGTTCCTTCTGAAGTATTTTGATTCCAATTCTTCATGTTGAGCTAAAAGACTTCTGTCATAACTGAAACATAAGAACATAGAAACAAAAAGAAAAAAATACCATAAAACACATTGCAGGGCTTGACACAATAAACAGAGGCTTTTCCCAGGCCTAGCACTGTGAATAATCAAACATCATTTTGAGTGCTACATTTTTCTTGTCTTGTAATATGGTAGGGATTCCATGCTCTAGAGCTGGGTTCTTCTGCCTTGGAGTAGTTTTGCAGTTGACCTTGTTTGCTTTTCAGTTAGAGTGATTTGCATGCTTGACAGGTCAGTCACTTATTTCTAAAATGAGATTCCAGTAGGTTCACTGATGGCCCTTGCCTACAGTCAGTCTATAATGAGCTTGGAAATGAGAACATTGACAACTAGAAGAATAATAGTTTGTAGGTAACTATTACCAACATAACTCTTGCTCAGCATGACTGTAGAGCCAGTCACGCATCCACTGGAAATCAGTATGAGTTACGCTTTTAACAATACACAAAAATTGAATTTTAGTTTTGTTTGCCTTAAAGGAAGGTGATTTGGGTGACAGGAGGGCAGGACCTTTTAGTTTTGAGAGGGGGGAAAAAATACATATACACACGTGTGCACACATGTACTTACATACGTATAATGCTGTGGCTTTAGCTCTAAAAAATGGTACATTTTGATATAAAGTATTGCTATATTTTTGAAAAAATGAAATTGAATACTTTGTAAAAGTTGCATGCACTTTAATTGGTCATATTGTCAGGCACTCTCCCAGCAAACCTAATTAACTTCAAGCTACAGAGCACCATTAACAGATGGGACTTTTTGTCTTATGTTTTTTCATTAATTAGAAAAGCTCAGTCTTTTCAAATTTATGGATTGCACATAAATTTTCATTTCTTTTTCAATATGTCAGTGTAAAGTTGAGGAAAAAATACCGTGTTTATAAAGTAAGAAAAATAAAGCTGAAATATTAGAAGAATGTATGGAACTGAACATAACGAGGATATTTGCTTTTTAAAAATTCTTCCTCACATGCAATTGTGAATGTGTGTGGAAAACAAAAGTGCATTAAGATATTAATTTTCTTTGGTTTATTTCCTGCTTTGATTTTTCATGTTCCTTAATCTTGTGTTTACTCTAATGATTCCTGAATTTTGATTGCACCGCATTCCTCTAATATGACAGATCCTTATTAATTTCTAGCAGTCTTCTAAAATGAGAGACATTCTGCTAAAGTCTATGTAAGAAAGTTGATTCTTTTATTGAAGAGAGAATAAAATGCAGCTGATGGCAGAGAAGCTGAATTTGCTAATTCTCTTGTGTGGTTTTATTCAGAGATGTCATGTATACTACTACCAGTTACACGCTACCTTAATTACTTACTACAGTTATGAATAGTTGGGCAACATCACAGTGATTAAGGTGTTTACATTACATTTTACCTATAGGTTTCAGATAATACTGAAGTTATTGTTCTGATGTATAAGTTCAGTGACTATTTATAATAATATGTGGCTATTTTTTCTTTAATTTTTTTCATAACTGTTGTGTCTGGTGTGTTTTCTCTTCCAGCAATTTTGTTGCTGTATTTCATCTCACTATTACACAAGTGTGTAAAAAAAGATGCATTAAATATGAACTGTATTTTTAAATATATATTTACAATAAATACATAATTTTAGTAATACATTAAAACCCTACTGTACAGGGCAGTGGGATAAAAAAAATGTAATTCCAGAAAGAGAAGTTTATCGTAGAGATATTTATGCCTTTCTATCTAAATGAAACCTTTTAATAAACTCCCTTTTTTCTCACGGATAGTGCTGACACTGCTACATAGTGTCCTACTCAGGCGGTTTATCATTGTGGTAGCAGTAGAGGTCTCAGCTGTGCTAGGTCCATTGCAAACACCTGTTATGAAAGACAGGTGTTGCCCTAATGAGTTGGCATGTAGCATCCTAGCCAAATGAAAGCAAGAGGCAGAAGAGGTCAAGTAATATGTTTTAGGTTGCACACCACATGAGTGATTATAACTAAGATTTCTGATTACTCATGATCATCATGTAGAGCTCATGCTTACCTACCTTACTGCTGCCTTCTATTTTTAAAATTAATCCTGGCTATGAATTTTTTAGGGAATTTCACTGAAACCTTACTGCCTCTTGGTTTATCAAGTAGCTATTTCTCACTCTCCTTTACCTCCTGTTTTGGATAAACTTAGACTTTTTTTGGTGAGTGGTAAGTCTATGTGATCTTAGCGAAAGGGGAAAATTTAAACAGCAAAGAAACTTGTAAAGCTGCCAAAGTTTTCTGTACTCTATTTAATGCATGTTGGTAACTAATTTAGTAGAACTTAATTGCTAACTAACTAGCTAGTTAACTTCTTGTGTAATAAAGGTAAACAAAAACAAAAAGCAGAAAATATAGTTGAAATAACTTGCATGCAAGTATTTTCAGGTCTGGGTTTGTGAGAAGCTTTTAATGTGACTATCCAAGTTGGGAAATTTGGATTTAGTTATTTAAACCCTTCAGGCTGAAAACTAAGAGTTAGCAAAGGTCTTCAGAGTTGTGTGCTCTTGAACCTATTCTGACATCCCTGAAAGATGGGATTGCCCACTGTCTAGTTTGGAAGTGCTTAATTCCTTCTAGAATACTTCTAGAATACTAATTCTGAGCTGATATTCGAAGTGTGGAAGAATTAGCAGAAGTGTATTGATTGGTTGGTTGGTTTTTTTTCTCACCCCTGCACCACCGGCCTCTTCTGCATGCAAAATGGCAGGATCATTAAGTCACTGAGACAGATTTATTAGCTAGCCCACTACCCAGCAAGCAAACCCCTTGAGATTCAAAGCTGTTGGCATGTATCCTGTTGTCAACACCAGATGCTGACTGGAACTCGCACTTCGTACTCACATAAGAACCAATGCATATATTACTGCTGCTTCTTCATGGTACTGTGTTTCATCAAGCATGGCTCTTACACAGCGAGTACATTAACTGCAAGATTTGCTTTCCTGTATTTGGGAATAAAAGGTAAACAAGAGGAAATTTCCCAGTTTCTTGGAGTTCTTGGTTAAATTTTCATTTGCTGTATATTCCTGTTAGGAGCAAGATAGAATCTTACTTTGTATTTTTGTTATTTTATCTCTTTATCTTTTTTGTATTTACCCACTTCATCCCTCATTTGCTTGTGTTTCCTGGTTTGCTCTTGTAAACTGGTCTGCAACTACTGGCACAGATTTAGATTGTGTTGTTTTTTTTTAAAAAGAGAAGTTGTCATTGTATGCAGTTGTTCTGGAAGATATTAACAGAGCCTTTAATCAATAAAAAGTACAATCTTACAAACCTGATTGAGGTAGAATTACCTTCTAAGAGCCCGTGGGAATTTGTGATCTCATAGAATAGACAGTGAATGTTTTGTGCTTTTGCCTTTGTTGCTTTAGTTGATTATATGTTGGCTTGGGAGGGACCAGGTAAAGAAGCAGAGGCACTCTTAATCCTGGAGAAAAGTCAGTGTACAGCTCCATCCAGAGCATGATACTAGGTCCTGCTAATTGATTTTAGAGATCCTTAATCTTGCTTTACTCTTGGGATTTGGGGTATACTGGAACAGAAGTCTCTAAACGGAAAATTATTATATAGATATATATAACTTTGTATTTGTCTCGACAAATTGGAAAGTTCTGAAGAACATTTTGTGGGATGAATGGATATGAATTGCACAATATAAGATCATGAATATTTAACTAGTTCACTATAATATATCCAAAGGTAATATGAAGTAATTAAAAAAAAAAAAAAGTGAAGAACACTGATTTTTAGAGCTAGCATCTGTCTTGCATTACAGTAAATAGGACTTTCTTAATTTGTATTTATAGTAACCTAAGAGAGATTAATGGTGTTTAAAATGCTGTCTTCTGATGCTCTTCTTGTGTTTTCTGGGGACATTAGATATTACAGTATTAAATAAGTGTTTTAGAAGAGGAAACAAGCCTTGATTTCAAATAAGATTTATATTACAACAGGGCAGTGGTGTGGTTTTGTGTACGTACCTCATTGTTTCCTGTAGCATAAGAATCTGGAGCTGCTTGCAAAAATTAGATATTTGCATTTTAATGTCTGTTTTATGAATTGTCATGAAACATTTAAATTCCTTAAGTGTCTTGGAAGATCATACCCAGAATCTCTATTACTTTATTTAAGCAAAAATTAAAGAAAAGAAAGAAATTAGAGACAGATGGAGATGTGATTAATCCAGTTTATTCTGCAGTAGCCAGAAAAGCAAGGTCTATCTTGTCAAGAAGAGTTAGCTGCTAGACCTAAAAAATATATTTGGTTCAAAAACTTGAACTAGTTTAAAGGTGAGGGGAAACACTGGGACTATAAAGTGCTTGGGTTATATATTCATTGTATCAAGACAGGCTGCATCAAGCTATTGTTTTAACCTGTTTGAAAGTTAGGTATAGTCTCTGTGGACAGGAGTGTAGAGAAAACGTGTTTACATAGCCTTATTACTTAGCCTGTGGATTTTACAACCATGTATATAAGTGGAAATTGTGTCTAATCTGTCATCATGCTTCATTTACGTACCATTGAGCAGAAACTTACTGCAGTCCTGAAGGATAGGTCTTATAAAGCTGTATTGTGATTTGAATGCCACGCAGTGGGCTTGCTTGCCATTTGAAATGAATAATTTACCAGAGGTTAGGATCTAATTGTATACTGTTTTCCCCTGAGCTAGGATTTAACTTGTTTGTGTCTGTTTTTTAAATGCAAGACAGCAGTCTGTGATAATATGTAAGATTTGAAATTAAAGGAGGTCCAACTAGTTTATAATTTATTTGCCTTGTATTTTTGTGTGTAAAAAAATGCTTCACTTTAATAATGTTAAATAATGATTCTTTTCTTTTGTAGGTTGTCTTAGTCTTCGCTCTTAGTATTGGTGCTCTTGTAATATACTTCATTGATTCATCAAAGTAAGTATTCTAGTTCATTTTCCTTCTTCTGTTTTCCAGCAGCAATTATGCATCTATAAATTGCCCCACTCACCTACTTCAAATCAGTGCTTGGTCTCATTGCTTGAATGTGAGGAACTTTTTAGTAGTGCATGGTTTACCAAAATAACTCATGAATGGGAAAAAGATCTTATATAAATTATATTGAACACAATCACATTGGATCTGTAGAATGAATAGAGGAAAAAAACAACAACTTTTGTGTGTTGAGATAATACATACTGTTAAAAAATTATAGTTTTTATGTTCATTGAGCAACTGTAGAACCTTTCAAATTAAAGACTAAGGTAAGAAATACAGGGGAAGAATATTTGCCAAAAAATGACAGTATGCAGGAGAAAAGTGTATTAGGAGACTGACAGGAACACTTATGATAAACTCTGAAATAATTAGACAGTATGAGCATTGTATTTGCATATCTGTTCAGATTTCCATCTCCTGAGTTTGATAGATTTCTCCCCAGATAATGTGAGTCAGCAAAAATCTGCAAAACATTTTTTAGATTTTCACCAACATTATCATATAGTGTTGTAGTTTGGGCCAGGTATTAGAAAGTTTCATCCTGACATTTTGCAGTATGTGATGGTTTGATACAAACTAGTTTAACTAGGAAAGCTTCTCTTTTATTTAATTCATACTCCATACTTGTTTTCGTATCACACTGGACACTGTCAGTGGTGTAACAAGCAAATCAGTAGGCTAACACAGAAAAGAAACAAATAAAAAAAGGCATTTAATAGAATGTTACTCTGTTGGAGCCAGTTATTTTGGGAGGGTGATATTCTGAAGTGTAAATAGCATTTTAAAGCTCTACGACTACATATTTGTTGCATTTCTCCAAACAAATTTTAGGCTTTCCATTACTCCGATGGTTAAGACAGTATGCTGGAGTCACTCCATGTGAACCAGCCTAGCTATCTGTAATGTCAGTGATTCTGTTCTAAAGCAATCCTTATGTGACTCAGAAAATCACTCATTTCACTGCTGACACCTGTACATGCTGATATTTAGGTAGGTGGTAGCACCAGCAAAAGGCATTCTTGAATATATCGATGTCAGCTCTATATCGTGTGAGTTTCAAGCCATACCTTTGTAGCTTAGATGTGTCAAGTGTAATAGACCTAAGGTAGAGATTTTCTTTTTGGAGAGGAGCCTAAGCAGTGGGAAAGCTCAATCTTTGTCTTGAGCTCTCTTGAAGTGAGCACATTATTTTTATCATCTTAACATTGCAGTGAGTGTTCTCATTAATTTTAACATTTTTTCTTTAATGTGGCACCACTCAATCACATAAGGTGGTGCTTTTCTAAAGATCTTTTAAAAAAAGTTTTAAAGCACAATGACAAAGCTTCTGGGTGCCTGGCATATCCAGGTAAAAAATGCTGAATACAACAAAACCTTTTTCCACTTATGTTTCAATTTCAGACCAACAAAATACAGCTATTTGTTGGGGCAATTACCTTTTCTAAAAATAATGGATTATGTAATGATTTTTAGGTGATGCATTCTAGAAGTCATTGATTGTTTTCCTCAAGGAGAGCAGAACTGTCAACATGGGAAATTTCTCTGGGTGCTTAAGCTTTCTGTACTGCCAGCTTATTGGCTACTCTGTCAATGGGAATAGGATAGTGTTTTAACTGTAGGTTTCTTTGGGCTTTCAGCCAAGCTTTTAGTCTCAGCTGCAGTTTAAATTCAGCAACCTCAAGTTCATACACTCTACTTGCAAACTTTTCCTTTGTTTTCTCCTCTTTCTCTCTTACCCTACTTTCTTCCCTCACTAACATATTTGTCTTGGGGTTTTTTTAAATACTCAATAGTAGTTTAATTCAGATTAGAAACTCCCCAGATATCTTCATGAAAAATTCTGCTTTATTCTGTGTTAGCAGCTGACTTGACACCCATTTCAGCAGTGTAGAATCAGAAGTAGTTGATACATCAGTGTAGATCCCCAAGTGCACGATTAGTAAAAGTAATCCCTTTTAGAATTGGATCAGACAGGAAATAATGAAGGTGGAGTGAAAGGAAGGCTCATAATATCCTCAACAAAACAACTGGAACAACAGAGACTGTGGCTTGCGGAGGAGCAGTGGACACAATGAGGATCTAATGCTCACACCAGACAGATAGTGACATATACCATTGTGTGCTTTCCCTTGACAATGCATCCAATACCTGATGTGTTCCACCTCTACCATGGATGCTTAGCTGTCATTTGATCTTATGCACGGAGTGACAAAAACAATGTCTTAAATCCAAAGCTAAAGAGTCTAGTGTAAGCATTTGTCTAGAACAAAATGCCAGAGATCTATTCATCCAAGACACTTAATCTGTCAGTAGATTTGCAAATGCGATGGCAGACATACCCACAAAGGAATCCTATGTGACTTCATACATAAGGGATATCAAGAAAGATGGGAATACCACTGCTTGCTTGGATAGTGAA
>NW_009953758.1:734904-751464 GCF_000747805.2 Chaetura pelagica
GGTGTCATGATGAAGTCTAGTGGAAGCCAATTAAGAAGTCAGTAAGGCTTATACTGAAGATAGTATCCATTGTTCCCTCTAATATATTAATGGTATATGAAAGGTGACTGGAGGCAAAATAAATGCCTTCACAGCTGTGACAAAAGAGTAAACTAAGAGCAAATCTATGCTACACAGTCAGTCTCTAACAGATGCTCTCCCACACTAGAACCAAATGAAATGTTATGTCCAGTGCAGTGTTATTTGGAAAGATTTGAGGTGCAGCTTCATCAATATCATATCCTCTATACCAGTCCTACATCTCAACAGAGGAAATTAGGCAGCTTTGAGTGGTTATACAATATATGTCTGTACTAATTGTGGTTTTGTCAAAAACATGACAAAATCTCTGCACCATACTCTGTTACACAATATGGGCACAGTTGCGATCCAATACATCTGCTTTAATCTGAATTGACTTTTCTTAGAAAGAAGTGCTTAGCTTATCCTTCAGGAAACATTCTAAAAAAAAAACAAAAAAAAACAAACAGAAAAATAATCATCCTTGGTGGAAAGAATGAAGGTTACTCATTTTGAACACTATAGAGATTATTCAATTACCCATCATTAATATTATTGTGTTGTTTATTCCATTCTTCTACTTTTTATAAATCACCAGCTTGAATAATTGTTTTCTAGTACCACAAGATGTATATAGAATATTTTTATTTAAAGTGATTGTGTACACTTTCAGTGAAGCATGGTAGCATCTAATAGAAGATTTCAGTCCTGAATCTGAGAATTTATTTAACAGAGAAATTACTATCTTGGCATCCATATCAATTAAATTCGGTCACATCCTGGTAGGAAATGTTTCTCTTGTTACCAATGGCTAGACTCCTTCCTTCCTTTTATGTGTCAAAACTCATTCATAAAATGCTGTTTCCTTGGACACTGGTATTTTTTAATACCAGAAATGGCAGTTAAATATGAAACATTTGCCAAAAAGATATTATAAATTTTACATTAATAATTATGTTAATTTAAGGTAACAAATAACCAAATAATTACATTTTTATTTTCAGAGACTTGTTCACTTTAATGTCTGTCTTCCATTCTTAGTTTGAATAAAAACAGAACATTGAAAGAAGTCTTAAGCAGTTACTTAGAAGAGTTTTGAGTAAGAACATGATCTACTTTAGTACAGAACAGCGTCATATCTCCTAATAGTTGTTCTTTTCCAATTCCTGTTTCCTTTAAAATTTCCTTTAAAATTTCTCATCATTTAATTTTTCAAGGTAAGGAAATAATGTAATTATGCTTCATTCTTAAGAGGAAAATCTGACTTGATCTGCATTCTTTAGGTGGTTCTCTGAAGTCTGCTGAATGTGCTGCAGTAGAATGGAGAGTTTGTTGTCTGCCAATACTTTTTCATTTTTCATGCTTTTTTATAAGTAGTTTTCACAACCTTCCTCCCTCACGTGTACACTTCTGTTTATTTTTCTGCTTGTAAAAGGTGTTTTACCAAATATATATAAGTACTTAACTGAGTTTTATTTACATCAACACTGAAGATGAATTGCCTATTTTAATTTCCATTTGTTATTCTGACCTCTGCATATTGTATTGAGTGAGTGACTCCAATAGAGTAGAGAATAGTATTTGCATGGCGTGATTATTCTTCACATGGTCAGCACAATCATTAGTAGAGAACTCAATATCTCACTAAACTGGTAACTCAAGACTCCTGTTTTTTATTTCTTGTAATGGCAGTAGCATGGAAACTGTTTATGATGTATCTTTATCTACTCAGGTTCTTCTTTTCTGGAGTGCAATAAAATATAATGTGTAGCTGTAGATGTAACTGTTTTGTTTTGGGTTTTTATAGAACCCATCAATGTGAGGTGAAAACATAACTCTCACAACTTACTTTATATTTACTACAAATATATGTCTTTCAGATTAGCTTTTTGAAGTACTTTGTATTTTCAGAAGCACCAGTGTAGTTATTCCTAAATAGCTCTAAATAGCTGGTTTTTTTTCCCAATACTGTGTCACATATTGGAAGTTATTAGAATTGTGAGTAAAAGTGCCATCTAGCAATGAGTATAAACAGCTGCACCTAAGAATAACAGTGGCACAGTGAATAGGAAGTTTATACAGATACACACACAGGACATAGAGGTACATGCTGAGCCCTGAGCTTGTTCTCAACAGTTGTGTTGTTATTCAGACAGCTTTGTATCATTTTATCTGTGGAAAATAAAAAAGTTAAATTTAAAGACAACTCTACTTTTTGATGTTCTCTATACTTTCCTATATCTGAGAATATTTCAGAAGTATCTGCTCCTTTTGCATACTGATTTTATACAATCCCATTTGTCTATATCTGATATTCAGGGAAGCTGAATACTGCCCAAATGTAAAATGATCAAGTTTGCCTTAAGTATGCCATAAGGAAAATGCACTTATTTGGATTCTTACCTTGATTTCTAAACTAATTTTTTTAAATGTGCTTTTTGCAAATGTGTCTATTCTAGACTTTCCTTAAAGCTTTCCAAGTTTCTAAAACTTATCAGAAAATACTCTATATATCCTCCTGATCTTTATACTCCTTTAATCAGTGCTATGACAGGAGAGAGAGAGCAAGAAAGGTGTACTCTAGGTTGCCAGAAGCTAAGCTTTGATTGATATCGAGCATGCCCTACCCTGTAGGACTGTGACAGAATTGCCCATTTGAGAATGCATTATTTGTGAGTGAATCCCTGGAGTATAGGATAATGCAATTTAAAACACAATTTTAATTGGGCAGATTAACTATCTTTACAGCTGTATTCTAGGATATAGTTCATTAAGGTAGTGTTCTTTGAAAATGAATCACAAGGTTAATTTCAAACATAAATCAAATGATTTTATGAGAAAAAAAGAAAACATTTTTAATTGTTAAGCTATTTTGTCATGTCTGCAGCTTAACTGCTGGAATTCTGACTATTCTGATCATTAATAATTATTTTATCTGGCTTTTATTAAATATATATATGTAATATATATGTAAATAATATAAAGTGTCCACATACATATTTGACTGCATTAAAATGCACTCTCACTTAATGACATGTTAATTGTATTAATGTGTTCTGTTCTGTATGTGGATGACTTTTAGAAAGGCTTGTAATTCCCTCCTGGAATACAGTTTCTTGAGCTTCATCTGTCTCCTGTGATGCCTTTCAGTTTGATTTTTTGGCCTCGTCGTTATTATATAGAGTGAAGCAAGTCTTTGTTCTACTTGCGTAGTGGCAATATTAGCCAGAAACAGATGTTAGAGGTGCTATACATCTATATGTATATATAACCTATAATTCCGTAACACAATGCAAGGTCTGGTTTCTTGTTTGGGAGGATTCACACTTTTTTGTTGCCTTTTGGAATAGAAAGGAGTTTCTATTTGAGGAGTTTCCTGTCTGTCAGCACAGGAAGAAAAGTGTCATTAGCAAGTTCTCTTGGAATATTTTACTAGCAAAATTATTTTCTTTCCCAAGTGCTTGTGTTATTCTATGGGAATATTTGAGAATAAATTGTGATTGTATACCATTCTCAGCTTTGCTGTTTGTTTGCTGCAGCTGCCATTTTGTCTTGTGAAAGACTCTTGATTTAGCACAGCAAAATGTTCTACAGAAATACTACAAACCTGGAGATTTATTTAAATCTACTACAAGTGCAGTCACTGCCCAAGACAATTCATACCTTTCTTGTTTGTTTAGGCTATGTTATCCCTGGACAGATATGTCTGAGGTGTGAAGTGTATCTGAGTAGTACAGTAAGTCTGTGTAAACACCAAAGATCATATATTATTAGAAGCCAATCTTGTATTTTAATAGCAAATCAGTCAGCTTTTCCACATCACCTGGACTAATCTGCAGAACATTTTGATGACTCTTTTGGTTTCATGGCCCTTAGGGGAAAAGAAATTGAAATATTGAACAATTCAATGCTGTTTCATCTGAATTTTGAGTGAAGTTCAATGGCCTGATGTGCAAATGAAGATGTGTCTAAGATAATCAGAAATGCAGTTCTTAGAGAAGGTTCACTGTTTTGTTCTTTGATTTTGTTATTTCACAAAAATATTCTAAATATTTTTATTATAAGCTTCAGGTTACAGTTTGATTAATTTTTTTAAGTGTTGTGAGTTTTTTCTTTTACATTTTTATGTTCAATTTTAAAAGAATATATATATATTTATTTTTTTTTTTTCTGCTTCAGTAAACTGTTATACAGCTATGCTATAATATTTTGCTGAGGACATCCCTTGCAGTTCAGCTTTCTTTGCTCTTAAGTATTGCATTTACCAATTTTTATGTGTGTGCAGATTCTACAAAGCATTCCAGTCCTCATGTTTTAGGAATAAGTAAGTAGAGCTTAAATAACATTGTATCAACTCTTCCTGCTTCAAGTGAAATTTACTCATGCAAAAATATTTTAATTGCATTTATAAAACTCTGTCCTGCACTCATGGAACCAAACTAAGTGGTTACTGGAGCATTCCTTTATATTTTAAGTACACATTAGAATTTATATATATACATTTTTCTTCATGATGCATGAATAGAGATGAAGAAGGTGATTTGAATTCTGGGACTGGATTGAAGGAAGTGTTGTTAGATGATATTTACTTTTGGTCAGATTGTTAAAATTACAATGGTATGTATCTTGGCGAGTAGCTTAAAACAGTATTATCCACTCCGTAATGAGAATTCTTGGGAAATAATATATGGTCTCATACACACTGTCCAAATCCCCCATGGTACCATGTAGCCAATTTCCTTGTCAATTCTGATTTTTGTTTATTTTAATGTTGTCTGGCCATTTCTGTGAGCTGATAAATTTTGTCTAATGCTTAAGTAAATCCAGTTGGATTTGTTCTGCCCACCTCACCTTTACAAAAAGTGGGAAAAACCAGAGTTAATGTCTAAAAACAACTCTTCATTTTAATAACTGCTTGATAATCAAATGAAGTGATAGGTGTCATTGTTTAATGTAAAGAAAATTTAGGTTAAATATGTAACTTTATCTTGAATCGTTACTTCCAAGCCACTTAGTTTTGACAGTTACAACAGAACTTCATCTATTCCTACTGCTGATTCTTGGCAAATGACAAAACGTATGGCTTATAAAGACTCTGTCAGCATCCTTTGAACTAGTGCAGTTAAGTAAGATATTCAGTCATAAGTAAAGGCTCATTTTATCTTTACTGTGTTTGCAGTAAATAACTTTGTTTAACTGAAAAGTGATTTTGAGAATAATGCCTTATTGGTGGCAATGAACATTATTTTTTCTTCATTGGTCTGCAAATTTTCACAGGTATGTCCGTAGCTAAGGTCCATTGCTTTAATAATAGTGTGCTACAGTTGAATCCAGGTGGGAATGTGATGCATGGCTTCTGCAGAATACCAGAAAGATGGAAGGCCATTCATAGGTTCATAGGTACAGATGGTGTTAAATCTGAGTGAAATCCAGCAAAACCAGTCAAGGCAAAAAACAAAAGAAACAATCCACAGTGGGGAGAAAAAAAAACCCCACATAATTATCCTCTATGTGTTACTATGCACTTAGCTCTCTTGAACAAAAGGATTAGGTGTGATTGTATGTTTGGTTTGTTTTTACCAAGTTTGTTGGTAGAAATCTGTCAGTTGAGATACAGGAACTTATCATTAGAGGTGTTATCTTTGTTGAAAACAGTTGGATATAGTGAGGCATATCTGTAAAAATTGGATGCGTGTTTTATGTTCTCAGTGTTTGCATCTGTTCTCTGACATGTTCAGAGAGCTAGAGTTTGATGTAAGTTATCTGAAGATAGTAAAGAGCAGAAAAGCTACTAGTAGTAGTACTACTACACAACCTCAGTGATGTTATAAATTGTAATGGAATAAATTTCTTGAAGTGTTAGGCCTTCTAAAACATTTCAGGAAAGTTAAAATTTTCAGAAAACATCTGAAAAATGAGAAACTAATGAAATAATTTATAGCATAAATCACATCTATGTATGTTTTGTATATGAAGATCCAGAAACAAGTATTTATCATCTTCTATTTGGTTTGTTTTTAGTATTTTCCTGACCAGTTTATGTTTCAACATGTAACCTTATTTCAGCTGACTTGATGCAGAATCTCTCAATTGTTGAGACTGGAAGGGACCTCAAGAGGTTTTTTAGTCAAACTCTCTTGCTTCTAGCAGGGTTACCTAGAGCAGGTTGCTCAGAATTGTGCTCAGTAAGTATGTATTGCCAACAGGTAGGGAGTTCTTTTTTTCCTTTGCTGTATCGTGAGTCAGTTCTCTCATGTCATGACAAACTGCATTCAATGCAAGAAAGTTTGTATTGGGCATTTGGAGCTGTTTATAAGAAGTCGATTTAAAAGCATAGGTTTCTACACCCATGTTACGATTTGCTTTTGAGTAAAATTCCTCTGTTCTGCTGCATTTAAAATAAAATAAAAAATTGGGGTTTTTTTGTTTGAATGCTGTTACACTTTATGTGGGATGCCTGAGCTCCTTTAAGTGGTGGATGGAAGACAGTGGTTTGATAAAGACTATAGCAGATTGTTGCTTCACCTGGCAATTTTTCTCCAAGCGAGATCCCATTGATAAAGGACATTTGAATACCACTGGCTAGTAGTATTCAACAGTTTTGTGAGCCAGACTGCATCTTTCTTTCCCAGTGAACTGCTTCCGCTTTTGTGTTCTGAGAAATTAAAAGGCATCAGGTTGAACATCAGGGTGAAATAGGACTGTAAAATGACAGCTGCTTCTAGTTGATTCCTGCCAGTCTTCTTTTCATTCTAGCTCTGTTTTAGGAAGATTGTCCTCACCTGCTCTAAATTTCATTAGTTTTTCTAGGGCAGGATCTCACAGTTTGATTTCTGCAAAAGTAAGAAGAGTCTTAGATTCACCTGAAGGTTCAGAGCAGATGTCAAGCATGATCAGGCATCTCTAGAAGACCGTACTTCTAAAATATGTTTTAAGTTCTGTGTTTTATCCTCTGCTGCCCTGCTTGCATAAATTTTGCATTAGTTTTGATACCACACTCAATTCATATCTCTGCATGAACTCAGAGGTCTGTGAGGCCAGTGAAACCAGAATGGAAAAAGTATCTCTATTATCTCAAAACCCCAGAACTCATGTTCTTTTTTAATTTCTACCCATGTGTGTTAATTCTTTCTGATTCAAGGCAAGGACTAATGCTACTGTGCTGGTATTTTCCTTGTCTTCCATAGATAGTAATATGAAATGTTCTCCCTGGGACAGTTGAAATTAGTCTGAATAACATACTTCAGGGAATAATTGTGTGTTGTTTCTGTGGGGTGAAAAAAATTACTGCCATAGATGTTATAAGTTTCTCATTCTGTGGCTTGCTAGTCTTGTAAATTTGTCTATTTTGAAAAATATATTTATTATTTGTGTTACAGCACTACATGTTATACTGCATCTGATGAGAAAACTGTTACTTGGTAGCTAATTTACTAATCATGGTTGTCTCTGAATAATAATTTAATGTCTATTCAGCAGCAGTAAAATAAGTTTATTGACACCATTACACTTTCATACACATTATTTTCATAATGACTTGGGTTTGAGCTTAAGAAATGCAGGGGAAAAAAATAGACTAGCTTTTAATTGCAGTTTAGAGTCCAGTAGCTTTCACTGAGAACAAGTTCTCAGGAAATCTCTCCTATGTTTATTTTCATCACCTAATGTATACAATAATTTGCAGGTCAGTTTGTGTAATGAAACTGCATAGATCACATTTACAGCATGCTTAGTTCCACTTACCTGTTTTACAAACTTGGAACAGCTTGATGTGATGTGTTTCCATTATTGCTGTGAGAACATATTCTTAAATTACATTTTAAATTATTTTAAAAGCAACACCAAGTTTAAAGCAAGGCTAGAACCTTTCCTTAGTTTTCATCCTTTTTGTCTTTTCAAATGAATCTCTGCATTTTTTGTTTCATCCTAAAATATCTGACATTGCATCTGCAAATAATTTGTCCTGTGCTTTCTTTCCCTGTAGACAGATTAGTTGTGCACACTGAATTAACAGCATTCTTCCTTATCACTGGACAAATTTAAAAATCTATCTAATATAAAAGAGGAGTTAATTCAGACAAGGTTTAAAAATACGAGGTACCATATAGCTGTTATCAAAACATGGCTTCCACAGAGTGGAGTTGAATGTACAATGTACTCTCTGCTCTTCAAGCTACACATACCAATAAGGATGAGACCTCTTCTGCTTTTTTTTCCCCTCCCCTTTCCTCTGACAGCTTGAAAAAATTGTAGCTTTTGGGACACTCCAATAGTTGATGAGTCATTTCTGCTTAAAAATAGAATTCCTTGCAGCAAGGACACCCATTCCACTTTTGATGCATGTTGTTTCTGACAGTCACAGGGCCAGCTATGCCACATTAATTAACTGGGGGGGGAGGGGGTGGGGAGAAAAAAAAATAGAAGCTATCTTTTCAGTAAATACCAGAGCTGGAATGTAACAACATTGAAAAAAGAAAAAGGAAATCCCATATATGTGAACATTAATACTTTTGTGCTTCCCCCCTCCCCCATACTTAGCTGACATTTTAAGCGTTTCTTAGATAGTCAATGGAACTTAATGAACATCACTATTCCACCTTTATCTTTCTTCTTCTTTTTTTTTTTCTTCTCCTTTTTTAAAATCCTCTGAGACCTGACAGAACACCAGCATCATAGAGGGAATTGTAATATCTGATTAGTGTGCACTGAGGAAAAGCTGTAATGGAGCATTACAATATTGTTATTCTTCTATTTGCAAGGCACTTGCAATACATGCAAGAAGTGTGCTGGAAGAGAACAGTGATCAAATGGTCAGCTGTATTCAGCATACAGTGCATGTGATAGGGTACCCTATCCAAGCCTTAGTAAGATAGAGAGCATAGCATGCAAATGCAATTAATATTAAAAATGGCAATTTTTTCCTTTGCAGTAGATCTTGCTTACTTGAACATTCATAAAGTTTATGTTACTCTTATCAGACCTAGCACAACTAAAGGGAGTAGGGCATATTCTGTTTAGCAAAATTGTACTGATGGGAATTATTAGGCCACAAAAATGAGCACCAGCCACTTGTGTGGAACAATTTGATGGCACATAAAGCTGTATCAAAGCAATGGGTTTTTTTTCCTGGTGATTTGTAGACTGATTTTTCTCACAGGATCTGCAGCTTGATAAGCATTAGAAATAGTCTTTTGTAAGTAAGCTGGTTTCTTTGCAACATTCATAAAACAATAAATTATTTTAACCCAGAAAATTGCAGAAGTTTCCTAGAGATGGTGGGATACATGAGATACCTGCAAGATTCATTTGGCAATGCTAGTCTAATAGTCTAATGCTAATAGCCCTAAAAGATACTGCATTGGCCAGATGTGTTGTTCTTGTTACCCTTTTGAATTAATTTTTTTCTCAAAACAAAGAATTTTCTATTCTCATGAAATTATTAAAATTTCTATTAATTATACTCCATCTGCACTGGAAAATATTAACAGTTTTCAAAAAAGATGGCTCAGTTTCTGTTTATACTGATGAGAAAACAGAATTATAAGAGTAAAATTATATTGAGTATATGAATTATGTTTTGATATTATTTCTATCTAGACTGTTAAACAGTATTCATATTGAGTAAAAGTCCACTTAATGTAACTAGTTTTGCTATTCACAAATAGTTATATTAGTCAAAACACCCCTATGTGACTTAGATTTTTAAAAACAGAAAATAGTACTGAAGTCAACAGTTGGTATACTGTTATTTACAGAAAATCCATACTTCATATAATCTTCCTGGATAATACTAATGCTTTAAAAATTCTAGTAAAGCTTAATTTTAACGTTATTTTTCTCACCTTGTATTTGAAATTTGTGTTCGGTGATATGCATCATATCATCAGGAAATTCGATGAGAAATAATTAGGATCCATAAATTTATATCAGAGTAAAAAAGAAAAAAATTGCATATTATCAGCATCAGTTTATTAGTCACTCTGTATAAAACCCTATAATGCTTTTAGTACAGGTCTGAAGTTTTGCAAATCTTTTGGGTAAAACTAAGACAGTAGAATGGAAGTGGAAAAAAAAAATGATTGTAACTTCAGGGTTATCTTGGCTTGCCATAATTAAAATTAATTTGCAAGAGGGTACTAGACTCCATGGGTTTCTTTGTCGCTGCATTTCTAGTCTCAGCACTAGGCTTCATGGAATTGTCAGAGTTGGAAGGGACCTGTAGAGATCATCTGGTCTATCTCCCCCACTAAAGCAGGATCTCCTAGAGCACATTACTCAGGACTGCATTCAGGCAGGTCTTGAGTATCTCCAGAGAAGGGGACTCCACAACCTCCCTGGGCAGCCTCTCCCAGTGCTTTGTCACCCTCACCATAAAGAAGTTTTTCCTTATATTTAGATGCAACTTCCTCTATTCCAGCTTGTGTCTGTTGCCCCTCATCTTGTCACTGAGAACTACTGAAAAGTCTGGCTCCATCCTCCTTAGACGCACCTTTTAGATAGTTATAGGCATTAATAAGATCTCTCCTCAGTCTCCTCCAGGATGAACAGACCCAGCTCTCTCAGCCTCACCTCATATGGTAGATGCTCCAGTCCCCTAACAATCTTGGTGGCCCTGTGCTAGACTCTCCCCAGTAGTTCCCTGTTCCTCATGAACTAGGAAGCCCAGAATTGGATGCAGCATTCCAGTTGTGGCCTCACCAGGGCAGAGTAGAGGGGGAGAATGACCTCTCTTGACCTAATGGCCATACACTTCCTTATGCAACCCAAGATTCCATTGGCCTTCTTGGCAACAAGGGCACATTGCTGGCTCATGGATAACTTACTATGAACTAGGACTCCCAGGTCCTTCTTAGCAGAACTTTTTTCCGGTAGGTCATAACCTATATTGAAGCATGGGGTTCTCCCTCCCCAGGTGCAGGAAATTCCAGTGCTGGGGAAATTCTTTGAACTGTAAATTCTAACTGGAGAAAACATCAGTTGATACTGATTTTATTGTTTAATGATTTTGATGATTTCATAAAGAGAAAAGCTAAGAATTCAGTTCTTCCTGAATATTATTGGTGATCTATTATAAAATTATGGCATATATCTCAGTTTTCACTCCATGCTTAAATTGCATATGAAGATATTGTAATATCTTATGTTAAGGATTTCTTAAACAGTTGTGTGGGTTTCTTTGGGTTTGCTCTTTTTGTTGTTATTGTTTATTTTTAAATTACTCTGGTAGTATACTGTGAAAAAGGTTAAATGAGATTGTGAAATAAAACTGGTCTTGGAATTTTAGTCAAAGGGCCTATTGTGGTAATTTTGTCACAACTCTTAATATTGCGGTTCCTACAATATTTAGCTGTAAACTAATATCTTCTAATCAGAAAGATATTCAGACATAATTTTAAAGATGTGATACAAAGTCTTCTGTTTACCTAGAGAACTAATTGCAGTGGTTTACTGACCTTGCTGTTAAAAATGTGTATTAACCTTCAATCCAAACATTTGGCTTCATCTTCCACATACCTCCTTTTTTCCTGTTTGTGATCCTTCCACTTCTGTAGATATATCTCTAGGCATGTGCAAATCACATTTTAATCCCTTCTCTTTTTTAATATTAACTGAATTTACTAAGCTCATTTGCAGTTTCTTAGAATTGTGCAATTTTTTAGACTGAATCATTGTAGAAGTTTTTTCCTGAATTCTTTGGCATTTCCATTTTATTTCTAACATTTTGGTCCAAGCATTTTACAGTCCAAATTGGATATTACTGTACATTAAAATTTCAGTGATTTTGACTACTTAATTTAAATGAAAAATCTTCATTTCTTATTCTGCTAAGTTTTTTAAATGAAAGGCATGATAGCTGTTTATGAGAGGCAAAGTTAATGTAGTGCTCTCTGGTTTTGCTGCTTCCCATTTAAACAAAGCAAAACTAATATGCTATCAGTCCTGAAGAAAAGTTTGCCTTTAGTTCACATTGTAGAATATGTTTATTATTTGAACTGAAACCCAGGATTCCATTTCTTCAAACTGATGAAGCCTGTCTTCAGTGATAGCTGTATGCATGCTCACTTATTTTGTGTAGGTTAATATTGCCTAATACTTTATTGCCTGATTATTGCCTAATACTTTATTTTTGTGTGTATATATGGAAATCCCATTTCTGAAAATGCCCTCTTAAAAGATTGAATTGATCTGAATAGTTTGTGCACATAGATCATCACAGTACTTTGCCATAGCTCCTTATATATTCTCTGTTCTCTGAAGTTTGTCTCATAACTCCTGTGATGTACAGAATAATGAAGTAAAAGGTACAAGACTTCCATGAGTAGAATAAAACAATTGGTGGTTTTGCTTTTCCTGGACAGATTCACTGCAGTAATAATTGCTTTTGCACACTCTGTAAACTATTAGAAAGAGACATTGTTCTTGGATATGGATTTTCTCTTTTAGAGTAAATTCATAGTAATATAATCATAAAACATAACCAGTAATTTCAGGGTATTTTATAGTGCTTGACTGTATAATCTGTAAATAAATAATTTTTGTATTAAACTTCAGAAAGATAAATATCATTTCAAGTCATCACTTAATACAATATGGGATGTAGAACAGTGGATATAAACAGTATTGTTTGGAATATGTGTGGTGTGTGGGTTGGGTTGTTTTTTTTTTCTCTTCCAAACACTGTTGCTAAGTCACAGCGTTGTGAACACTGACAGAATATATTTTCCAGGACATAAATGGAAATGAGTCTATATTCCACTTAAACTACTGAATTCCTTAAGCAGGAGGGAGGCACTTGTTTCTGTTTTCTGTCAACTTAATATTTTAAACAAAGATGCGTAGGACTACCTCGTTTGAAACAATGTTGAAAAGTTTTTTTATGCACTGATGTTATTGTTAGGTAGATATGGTAGCACTGAAACACAGAAATAAAATGCAGACAGCATAAATATTTATTGAAACATATTAGAAAGTGTAATTATTAAGAAAATTTGATGTCATGCATTTCTATAATGGACTTCAACTGCATAACTTAGGGTTGTGTTTTTTTTTTGAAAGACAAAATTATGTATGTTCTCTTTCTGACCATCTAGAAACCGAGACTTGCATAGCACTCCGGGTTGGTCTTTCTTGCAGTCAAATTATTCCAAAACTTTTACATATTAATTCTAAATTATAATTTCATTGGGTATGCTGCCAGAACTATAGAAGCAATCTTGTTCTCCTACAAGTATGTTGGTGACCTCCATTAAATACTTGCCAATTATTAAGACCATGCACTGATAGACATACTGAGGTATAAAAGGTTTTGTCCTTGCATAACAGTTTTTCTGTTAGTAATTTATTGGAGTATTTATTTCCTTATCACATTGCAACTTAATTGCCCATAAAACCAATTAAAAAAAATTAATTTACAGAAATAGTGAAAATTAACAAGTGAATAAATTGATTTTCTGTAGTCTGTTATTCATTTTCCACTTCAAATTATTTGGGAATGAGCCTTGGTTTTGAAGCTTTCCCTATCCCCCTCTGCCCTAGCTTGTCATAGCAGGTCTATATTGTGTGTCAATGGATTTGGTAGCATCTGATAGGCAAACCTGTACCAAATGCAAATCCCCTTTCTTCAAAGAATCTTTACATCATCCACTTCAGAGACAGGAGTGTATGGCAGATTAATTGGCACCAACGAGAACAAGGATACTGGATAAACATCATAGGGATTAATGGGATTTTCAAGGTAGTGAGGAATTCAGGAGAAAGTCTGTTTAATTATTCACTCATACCTATGCAAGTCTGGAGCAACTTTACTGTAGCCAAAAATGTTGCATAGTGTAAAAGGAATAAATGGCAAATGAATCAGACCCTGCTGCCTGACCTTTTAAGTAATGCTTGTCAGAATGAGAATCTCCTTGTCTATAAATGAAAAAAAAAATAAAATTGCTAGTGCTATTTTGTCACAAAATACAATGTAATATTACATTATAAAGGAATAATGGTACAGTAGGAAGGGGAATATAATCATCCTCCACTATCTGCCTCTCCTGATACATTAGAATTAAACACATAAATACATGAACTTGATTATCTGAAGCTGCTTGGTTTCTGGAAAATGGAGTAATGGCTACTCTTTTTTTCTATAAAGTAATGTACTGTCAGGCATGTGGCACCTGCAGAATTAATTTAGGTAAAATCAAAGTTCAGGTAAGCAATCTACAATAGACTGACACTCTATATGGATACCATTTACATAAGGTACATTCATGAATAGAGTGAATAAGAATTCATCAGAACCTTATCTATCCCAAATAGGCCTATCATTTGTTTATTTACATATAGCCTTTACCACGAATTTAGACATATGTAGTGCACTGGTTAAGTGTTCACATCAGCATCATGTTCTAAGTGAAGATATGAAAATGTTGTATTTATAAGTTATCTCAGATGTCTTACATTCAATATAAATTCTTTATCAGAAATTAAGAAATAAACCACATCTGCTAGATAGCTAAAGGGGAGACTTTACCACAATGAATTCTTCATTGCTGATTTTGCAGAGATTTGAAATTTCATCTGTGTGTTTAAAACCTAGAGGACTATTCATCTATAAAAAATTAGTAATTTTTAATATGGTGCCCATACGCTACCTAGAGCAACCTGTAGTCTGCTTTATCTCTTATTTTTATTGTGTTGTTTTTTCTCTGTGTGCTTAAGTCTAAGTGCAGTGTTTCTTATGTGGACAGTAGATTGTTGAAATTGAAAAGAATGGGGGGAAATAACAAATTTATAGCATTTAGTAAAACCAAAATGTTTTGCTCAGCAATGTATTACATTTGAACTGAGATACATATTCATCAAAATTGTTAAATAAAAATGTTTTATATACTCTTTATATACTCTGCATTGGTGAGGCCACATCTGGAGTATTGTGCCCAGTTCTGGGCCCCTCAGTTCAAGAAGGACAGGGAACTGCTCGAAAGAGTCCAGCGCAGAGCTACGAAGATGATTAAGGGAGTGGAACATCTCCCTTATGAGGAAAGGCTGAGGGAGCTGGGTCTCTTTAGCTTGGAGAAAAGGAGACTGAGGGGTGACCTCATCAATGTTTACAAATATGTAAGGGGTGAGTGTCAGGGGGACGGAGTTAGGCTTTTCTCAGTGATGACCAGTGATAGGACAAGGGGTAATGGGTGTAAATTGGAGCATAGGATGTTCAAGGTGAATATCTGAAAAAATTTTTTTACTGTAAGAGTGACAGAGCCCTGGAACAGACTGCCCAGGGAGGTTGTGGAGTCTCCCTCACTGGAGACATTCAAAACCCACCTGGATGAGTTCCTGTGTGATGTACTCTAGGTGACCCTGCTCTGGCAGGGAGGGGATGGACTAGATGATCTCTCGAGGTCCCTTCCAGCCCCTAGGATTCTATGATTCTATGATTCTTTACATCCCTGTGATGCTACTGGCAGATTCATGGCACCAAGAGAGTCTGCAGTAGCTTGGATTCACTCCAAAGGTGGGTCAGATGCTTTTAACACATTGTGTTTTCCAGGAGGATTTCCTGTGGAAAGTCAATTTAAATTTTAGGATGGCATAGGAACCCTGCTGGCACTGTTGAAGTGCTGCACTAACTCTAGCAACTTAGTTTGTCTCTGCTCATTGTAGAGTTCCATTGTAGTGACTCCAATAGTCCACGGTCCAGGTTTCCTGCCATATTAGGCACCATGTGAGCTCTGTCTGACCACAGATGTGTTTCCATGTAACTCAAGATTAAAACGCAATATACTTCCTTTGCTTTGCTGAAACTAGTGATTCTGAGAGAAATGGTGGAATCTCCTCTGGCTTAGGAACAGGTGAATTCCTTTAGATTGCTTGAGCAATCATTCCTTTCTTTTAGTAGGCCAAGTAATACTGAATGTGGAAGTCTTATTTAAAGAAGTCGCTTTCAAATGGTTGAAGATGGGCTTTGACTTCCAGTTATGTTAATCCCTCTGTGCATTTTAAACTGGTTCAAGATGCAGCGTTAGACATCTTGTGGTTAGTGTGCCAGTCCTCGATTCCTGTCTTGGTTTAGGGAAACTGTTGCTGGTCAAAGCAGAATCTAGTCACCCTGGACTGCTGTTTTATAATAAATTATGTCTTCCTAGATGCAGATTTCAGAAAACTCATAGCCCAGTGCTTGCTCTTTCTAATTTCTTTATTAAACTTCAGGTAGTTTCCATTTCATAAAGAACATCCTGGCAGGTACAATTCCTTTTTGTGGAGGTTGTTGTTTTTTCACTTGTTCACAGCACATACTCATGTCCCACTTGCCCTTAATTTTTCAAAAAAATAAATTGACAAATCATGATACAGTTGTAAGACAAGAATTCAAATTATTTAAAAGACACAGTGGTAACTTGGTGAACAAAAAGGTGTATGTGGTGTTTTATTATGGGATTCTAGTGCATAAAAATATTGAGTGTGTTAATGTTACTCAGGTATTTGTTGTTATCACTAAACAAAGAGCAT
>NW_009953758.1:751511-763270 GCF_000747805.2 Chaetura pelagica
ACAGAAGATATATTTTGATTTTTATTTTTTTTTCCCCAGTGGCAATTATTTGCTCTTAAAGCAAATAAGATATATTAACTTCTAAAATGAGCATCTCAATCTATTAGAGTAAACACAATGAAAATGAACACAGCAGAAGATGTAAAGTTGTACAATATGCATGTTTGATTAGTGGGTGTATTGCTCTATGTACTTCCTCCTCTTTTGGCAAAGGAAAAAGTGATTTTGCCAAGTCTAAAATGCCTGATGAGACTTACAGAAAACAACAACAATAAAAATCCATAGCAAAAGACATTTTGGAATGCTGAAGCTAAGAGGAATAGTCTTAAAGCTGTGGGTTGTATATAGGTGAAGTATGCTATTAAGGACTATATTGGTTTCTATTTAGCACATATAGTTTCATTAATCAAATGCTTGTTTTCCTCTGAATGTCAGCATTCAGCTATGTTTCCACGGAAACTTCTATATAGTGCTTTTTGTGGTTTGCTTTTTTTTTTTCCTTTATAGGCATTAAGTGATGCACATGTTTTTTCAGTTTCTTCATACTGTTCTGGCTAGCTCTTTGAAAGATGTAGTATTCATTTTTCACACATATTTAAGATCAGAGAACACAGAGAGTTAATATATCTGGTTATTAATCTCTGACTGTTCTTTGGCTTGGAAAGAATTAATTTTGTTAAAAACATTATTCCTACTCAAAACCAATGAATGTTTTACTGGAATATTTATGTAAAATGAATGACCCCCAGTGGTCATGTTGTAGATTACCTGTTGTCAGTTACCACTTTTCCTCCTGAGTGATAGTAACAGAATTATTTTATATGGGGCACCTTTGATAAATCATTTTTATACTAGGAAATTGCTTTCAATATGAAATTGCAACAAATAATGTCCTGAAATGTGTATTTTAACAGCTAAGGAGACTCATACATACAGAGGATAATGAAAAGACAACAAATATAACTGGGGATTGTTCGAATGAGATCAATGTGTACAAAACCAAGATCTGCACATCATTATGTTTAGACATTTCACAAATGTATTTCTTAATGTTATTAAGAGATGAACTGCAGATCCTTTTATAGCAAAATGAAATGGTACCAGGAGAACCTTACACTAAAAGGCAAATAATTTTGATTTCTGCTTATCATAATGCAGTATTAATGTTTTGAATTATAAAATATTGTTTCCTTTATTATTGATCTGTATTTGTCACAGACACAGAAACAAGCATTTTCTCTACAAGAAGTCCCTCAAATAATAAAAAAAGGAGTATTTAATGGTTTTGATTTTATCCAGGTCTTTAGGAACTGAAGATTATTGGCACCTTAGAGGCTCAGATGAAATATACTGCATAAACAAATCTTTCCTTAGTATCAGTTTTATCCCCTACAGCCAGTTCATTTAATATGTCTTTAATATCAATATATGTCTTATGCCACCTAAAGTGTTACTATATGAAATGCAAAATATATATTGTTTCTATTTATTTTTTTTTTTTCTATTGGGAATGTATATTAAGCTAAGCTTTAAGTATGTAATACATAGATATTTCTTTTTCTTTAGATGTTTGTGTTGCACACGTGTATATGTTTAAAATCTTACGCATTCTGTAGATAACCATATACACAAGTAAAGCAAAGAAGATTTACAGCCACTCAGCTCTAAATCAGATTCAGGCCTCAATCAAAAAGGGGAGGAGAGATAAAACTCTTTAAGGTGATAAGTTGCCCTACTTTTTCTGATATTAATGAATGTCATTTGTACTGAATTTCTGTTCTCATCAGTGCTGGCAGTAGCAATAAGAAAGAATTGCAAGTAAGAAATAAAATTTTAAGCAGCAGATCAGATTGTTTAGCAAACCCAGGCTCAGTTTCTGATAAAAATGGAAGTGTCATTCATTGCTGCATTTTGCACGCTGTCCTTAGGCTGCGTACTCCCACTCATGCCAGCTGCCAGATCTTTTCCATCCTTCTCTTGTCGTCTGATGTAGGATTTTGCATCAATTGCTGATAGAATGGAGTACACTTTGTGTGGTCCTTGATCTGATTCAGGAGATTGATGTCTGTTAAAACAGAGGGACACCACCTGAACTTGAGGAGTTCGAAATAGATCCCATTCAACCTGAGGAAGGAATAATGATGTTATCATAATGTAACTCACAAGGGATTCTAACATAAATTCAGATGAACTAATATAGAAACACATTAGACAGAAGTAAATTCTTTAAATCCATGTGTCTAAAAGGCATTATAATGAGAGGTGAAGGCTGGATGGTCACATTGTATGGTAGATGCAACAGAAACAAGCCCTAACACATTCTTTATGAGATATACAAAGCTACCAGAGGCTAAAAGAAACAGAGGAAAAGGACAAATCCAGGCCACAGCATCCAGACAAATACATAGATTCACAGTTTAACTAGAAAGTCAAAGAAGAAAACTTTTTTTCAAAAGGGGATGCACATATATATTTAATATTATTGCACAATTAAAGAAGCGTAAGTGGTGATCCAGTGTTGTTTGTATATTGCATGTTAATTGATGTATTGCCAGTAGTGTGAGAAAGTGATCCTTTTAGCCCTTTGCGCTAGCTCAGAAAAGAATAGCAACTCACCAGCTCTTAGTCTTTCCACTGGGCATTTGAATTTTATATATGTACAAAGAGGGTAACCTAGAACTTGAAAGCTATTATTCCTGGGGAGGAAGTCTGTGTTATTTGGCATGCAAATATATAAAGTTCATTAGATAGATTTGTGTATGCTTTTCCTGACAAATATTTTCTGTGATACAGTTTTAGTATTTGTCACAGTTACCACAAATTTCTAGAGTTCTTGGGCTTCATGTCCCAGAGGCTCTGTTGACATTAGACATGCTGCACCCATTCTACTCATTAAAGCATTAGAGGCTTGACTCAATCTAACAAACAACCAAGTACTTTTCATAAACTCTATGAACAGATGAAAGAGCTCCTCAAGAAGATATATCTATGGTTTGCCTCAGCAGAGTTTTAGAAACCTTTTTATGAATGTTTTTTAAGGGTATAGTGGTTAAGGATGTAAACCAGAATTTCCAGTTCTTTCCTAGTCAGTTGACCTCTGTATAAAGCCAACATCTGTGCTGCTTATTTTCCTAAATCAAATGACGTTTAAAAGAGCTAAAAATAATATTGTTTTAAAATAAATGTAAACAATTTTGTATTGTTCTCGTAAGTTTTACCCTCAACTCTGTTTAACTGAATTTAAAGTATAGCAAAACAACACAGAACTCATCTGTGTTAGCAGTAGTATCAGAGAACAAAAAAATGTAGCTTCACTTGCAGTGTTTATGTCTGCTTTGATAAGTGAGCTATAGTCATCTTCTTGTGCTACTCATCACCTTCAAAATGTTTATTTTCTTCATTAGAACTAGGAAAGATTCACTATTGGGATGTGAGTGAGGAAAAAAGGGCTCTAACAGAAATGCAGTGTTTTTCTTTTGGATTATTCACCTTTCAGTTATATCCTGTTATCTAGCATTGCATCTTTTCTAACAGAACAAAAGGAAAGGAAAAGGAAAAAGAAAAAAAGAAAAAAAATAGAGTGGATGAATTGGATAAAATCCTTGTCCATGTGCTCAAATCAGAGTACATGATAAGAGAAGCAGACTGTAGTGGCCAAGGTTGAATGTCAAATGGCCCAAAATGTCCAGCACCTTCCAATGTTTTCCAACACAGCTTTCCCATTCCCAAACTCTTTTGAGAACACTTCCCTAATCATGCTCTGACATTTCTTTTGGTTCTCCCAGCATTTCCTACTATTTCCAACCACTTCCCACATGAAAGAAAGTGATAATTTCTCCCAGTTGAATTTAATTTGAAGCTGTCTGGAGTTTTGTGAAGAAATGTATGAAGTAGTTGAAAGATATTTAACTGGTGACTAGAATATAAACATGCATTAATATTAATAATCAAATTAGTTCTGTAAAGCTTATTTTAATATTGAAGAATACATACCATTTCAGAGTATTTCATTTCATTTCAGAGTTCTACCTGGTTGTAGACAAAAGCTTTGCTGTAGTCAGTTGCAAAAAGGATGGGAATCTTAAGTGAACTCTGGCATGTGAGAATTTCTTTTTTATTCCTGCTTTAAAGCAATTCAGTAAAAACATATAATCACTCTGGCAATTACAATTTAAGTGGAGTCGTGTAGCAAGAATAGAAACTAAATTCTTCAGAGCTGTGAGACCTTAAAGTTCATGGCAGTAGTTTTTGTCTCTCCTGGTATAAGCTATGTAACTATGTTGTTGGATGTCAAAACTATGTAGTTGGATGTCAAATCAACTACACTTAGGCACTTTTTACAAGAATTTTTATAGCAGCTCTCAGCATAAGGAACTATATGTATATTTAATGAACAGATTTGTACTGAGAACATGGTACTGCAGATCTGTTTGCTGGCTAAAGCAATTATTCAAAGGTGGTTTTTTTTTGTTTTTTAATGGTATGTTACCGACTGTGTATTTTCAAGTGATGTTCTACTTATAGTGCCTCTTCATTGTTCTTTCTAAGATGTTTCTTTCTATCTGAATCTGAACTAAGTGTCCCTTTTTTCAAAAGTATTTGAATGGCATTAATTTGATGAATGCATGAAATAAAAATTCACATACACATTTGGCAAGTAATTCCCATTTTTATAGGATTTTGTTTGAATGTTTCAATTTTCTCTATTTAATCCATGAAAGAGAGGTTGAATTATATCTTATTATATTATATATCCATTTATTGTATAATAATTTTAGTCATTGAAAATACTTGGGTCTTTCTGCCAGTTATGAAAAGTGCCAGAATGAATACAGCAGAAGTGCATTATGCATTCCACTTCATATGGACAGATCCACCTGTTTTATATGCACATTTTAGTAGATTCTCACTAGTGTAAGACAGAAATACCATATTTACTTTTTTTTTAGAATGCTGCGAAAGGGACTGCTGAACTTGCTGGATTTATTTTCATTAGAAACACTGATACTTCTTGCTTAGCTTCAAAGACATCACCAAATGGCCTCCAAATATTAACAATATTTGGTCAAATGCTGATTTTCTATATGTTCAGTCAAGTTCATGTACTTTATTTTTCATTCACAGCAGCCCTCCATATGTGTATTATTCTTTTTTTAATGTTAATTTGTAGTAATTCATTTTAGCAAATTATATGTTTTATCCCTTGAAGTACCTTGCAGGTTAATTGAACTGTAGGCTTTTACAATCTCATCCAGTATGTAAAAAAACCCTGTATTTTCTTAGAGTTTTATTTCTTGCTTCACTGCTTTAAGCAGAGCTGGTAGAAACACAAATCCCTGCCTGCATAGTATAAATGCTGTGTATCTTTGGGAGCACACATGCGTTGGCTCTTCTTGAGACGTTACACATGATGACATTTGTTGACACTTGAAGTATTGTTAACAGCAGAGATCAGAAAGATATAGTATGCGAAGGCAGTTGTGGCCGCCAGCAACTCAGATGGTATTACATGGCAGGCCTGGAAATCTCTATCAGACTCTATAGGGTGTCAACATATAGGTAACTTGACAAAGCTGACTGAAGAGTTTATGGGTATAGAGATGAAGGATTTTTGACTGCTGAATTAGGGGCAGATGTTATACAGTGAGAACTTCAGAGCTATGGACTTAAAGCAAAGCTGTCTACTGTAATAATGGTGATGTGCATCCTTTGATTCTCAGGGAACCTTTCAGGCTTCCTTACATTAGCTCACTGGCTGGCAATTAGGACACTGTTATCAAGAAAACTCAGTTAATGTACAATTTCAGTAGTGTGTCACTGTGATGATATATCACTCTAAGCGTACAGACAATCTTAATATTTAAAATGTTAAGGGGCAAAGTTGACAGAAAAAGATGTGTTTGACCCTAAAAGTAGGAATATGCTACTGAAAATTGTTAAAGGTCAGACTACTTGGCGGGCTAAAATCTGTAAGTGTTTCAGGAAACACACAGGCAAGGAGGTGTTTTCTATACGTTTCATTTTAATGATTGATATTTAGAGGTTAAACCTATACAAGATTCTATATAGATTCCCAAATTAGGATGTTAAAAAGATGTTCAAAGTCTGTATGACCTTCTGCAGCTATGTTAATATTGGGGTTGAGCTCTTAAGTTTCTTAAGCTTAACACTACTATTTTAATCTGTAGAACTTGTTGTGAAATTTCTTTCTTTTCTCTGTAGCCAATAGTGGAGCTTTTTGTCAGTATTTTCCCAAGAAAACCATGACATGATTTCTGCAGCCTAGTAGACATTCCAGGACTTTCGTAAATGGAGTTCAGATTATTTTATTCCTGCATGTATTCATGTTACTTTTACAGTTATCAAAGCACTTTGCTTTGACTTTCCTTTCTTTCATATTATTGTTGTTGTTTGATATTAGAATAAGTTTTGCTAAGATGTTTTGCAAAAATGTCCTGATATCTAAACAACAGGAGAATTGCATTGCTTTATTTGTAGACTTCATCTGAAACAGGGCAGGGTAGCTTTATATAATGAGATGGATCAGGAAAATGCAATTCCTCTTTTCCATTAATTTTTATGTGCCATCAAACTACAGCCGTATTTTTGCCAGGGTCTTTAGAATGCAGAGGATATATTGTAGAAATGGCGTTTTCTTAATTATATACCTTTTTGTAATTACTTTTTTTTTTTCCTTTACTGGAAAATAACACTAGGTAGTGCATATAAATGCTCATTTTGAGTTTGTTTCATCTCATTTATGTCCTTAACATAACAGTCAAGCGATTGTATGTTTATTGTGCTTCTTTTTGCTGCTTAGAGCCTTAGAAATTATTTTTTAGCGTGGAAGTCAATTTTGAGAGCACGTACTTGGGAAGGCAGATTAAGACAGCAATTTCACAAATAGTACTTTGCAGATTTTACTTAAAAGTAAAAGCAGCAATTTATAATCTTGCAGCTCCTTGCCAACCTTCTATACATAAGCCTGCAATAACATTTCCATCAAAAAATTCCTTTGCATCCTAGCCATTAAACTTTTCCACAGGGTTAAATATTCGCTTTTCAGGTTTTGGCCTAGAAGGAGTTTCATTCTGGCATCAAGAGGCCTTAATGGCCCTGACAGGCTGCCCAGGGACCTCTATCTGCACATGGCCCGAGAGGCTGCTTGTGCTCAGCCCCAGCCAAGCTATGGGTTCCCTAGTTCCCCAGCTCTGGGGTTTCCTGGGTTCACCCAGACGCCCCCCTGCCTTGCCTTCCCCTGAGGATCAGAACCCTTGGTGGGACCCATTTCTGGCAGAATCTTGCTTCATTGGCCCAAGCCAGTGGCACTGCAGGAGTGATGATTGTTACCCTCAGGGAGCAACTGCCCTTGCTGTCCCCTGATGATCAGCATAGGATGGGGCTCCTGGGGTGCCCAGACAGGCATCCCACCAGTTTGGCCCTGTCCGTGAAGGCCTACTGGCATTTCACAGAACAGTACCATGGAAGGTCATTCCTTCACTTCTGAGAGATGTGGTAGTGACACAAAAATGCGTTTTGAATGTTTAGACACTTTTCAGTGATAATTAAAATGAAGTAAAAAGTGGATTAAGTTACCAGCGAATCACAGAAAATAGCCAGAAAGCTTCACAACAATTCCCAGTCATCTTAGCTGGGCAGGGAAAAGCACCTTCTGTTTCAAAATCTGGTGATCAGTTTGAAGCTGAAGATGTGAAGAGGCACCAGAGCTCTCTGCCTGAAATTTGCTAGAGAAACTGTGAAACTTCGACTGCTGAAAGCAATTAAAAATGATGTTTGGGAGTATTCACAAGTCAAGATGATCTTAAAATAATTAATTGCTTCCACTGAAATAGTTAATCCATACTCTGTATTAAATGTTGTGGCTTTTTTTCCTCGCTAGTTTGCTCTCCTAGTTCTTCTTTTAGGCTTACATTTAACTTGTAGGTAAAAATATTGTTTCCTGGATGATGCCTTCATGTGGGCTATCAACCATGAACAGAATATTGAGATTTATCTTTTTCTATTTTCACAAATCTCCCCAGTGATTATTTTTTTTTTTACCACATTATTATATAGTTGTACTATTCTATGTCATAATAATGTGGTTTCATGCAAGTAGCATACCTGCTAATACAAAATAAGTCGAGCTTTCACCATGATGCAGTAGAGTTACATTAATCGTACAAATAATTTGTAGTCATGTAAAATTTGCTTCAGCAGTAAGACAGCATCTGTTTTGGAGAAACTGAGGTTGTGAACTCAGGAAGTAGTGGACTTTGTACACCAAAGCACAGGAGGGGTTTTCATGTACCCAAAGTTTTCAAGAACATCTAGGGAGAAGATTGATAGTTTTTGTGCTGTGCTTGGTTTTATGTTGCTGTAGACACTGTAAGTCCACAAGACCAAGGTTCTAATTGATTGCCTTTTGAGCAAATGCAAGGTAAAACACAGAATGCTATATAATAATAGAGTAGGATGAATAGTAAATCATAGAATCATAGAATCCTAGGGGTTGGAAGGGACCTCGAAAGATCATCTAGTCCAACCCCCCTGCCAGAGCAGGGTCACCTAGAGTACATCACACAGGAACGCATCCAGGTGGGTTTTGAATGTCTCCAATGAAGGAGACTCCACAACCTCCCTGGGCAGCCTGTTCCAGTGCTCTGTCACTCTTACAGTAAACATTTATTTTTTTTTATATTCACCTTGAACCTCCTATGCTCCAATTTACACCCATTACCCCTTGTCCTATCACTGGTCATCACTGAGAAAAGTCTAACTTCATCTCCCTGACACTCACCCCTTACATATTTGTAAACATTGATGAGGTCACCCCTCAGTCTCCTTTTCTCCAAGCTAAAGAGACCCAGCTCCCTCAGCCTCTCCTCAGAAGGGAGATGTTCCACTCCATTAATCATCTTCGTAGCTCTGTGCTGGACTCTTTTGAGCAGTTCCCTGTCCTTCTTGAACTGAGGGGCCCAGAACTGGACACAATACTCCAGATGCGGCCTCACCAATGCAGAATAGAGGGGGAGGAGAACCTCTCTTGACCTACTAACCACACCCTTTCTAATGCACCCCAGGATGCCATTGGCCTTCTTGGCCACAAGGGCACATTGCTGGCTCATGGTCATCCTCCTGTCTACCAGGACCCCCAGGTCCCTTTCACCTACAGTACAGAATCACAGAATGTTAGGGGTTGGAAGGAACCTCAAAAGATCATCTAGTCCAATTCCCCCTGCCAGAGCAGGGTCACCTAGAGTAGGTTTCACAGGAACGTGCCCAGGTGGGTTTTCTTGGAATTCTATGCTACATTAAAAAAATCAAACAAACAAAAAAACCCCACCAAACCAAAACACTAAAAAAAACTCTTCTCCATCAAACCCACAAGTAGGGTAAAAAAATACATAGCTGTGGAGAACATACAGAAAGACAAGCAGAAAGGGGAAAGAATAAAAATAACTGTTTGTATTCACTTCTTCCCTAAATGAAATGATCATTTGACCCATGCAAAAGAAATTAAGATCACTGTGCTTATTATTTTGGACAATATGGCACACCTTTTTGGATCAAGAGCTCTGGCTAAACATTTAGTGGTTAGTGTGCCACTTGCCAGATCTCTCAAAATATTTGGGACTCCTGCAGCTTTCTGTCACTCTTTGGCAGATCTCACAATCTTCTGGTGTTAGCTCAGGAATTTCTGGCTGATTTTCTTGTGAGATTATATGTGCAGCTCCAGCTGGTAATTGTGGGATTCAGGCCTCGCCTGCCACCAACAGAATCTTCAGTTCTCAGGTTGTGTATTTTCTGATAGCAGTTCACTTAGTTTTCTGATTTTTGTGCAGATGGAAAAAGGCAAATTAGAGTTTGCAAAGAGGTTATTGCCAGGAAAGGCAAAAGGAACAATAGAGAGATATCGCTAGTTATCTTCTCCCAGAACTGAACTAGTATTTGATACTAGACTTGGTTCATTCTTCTCTTTCCTCTTTACATCTGCTTCTGCCAACAGTAGAGTTGGGGAGGACACATGAGCAGGATAGAAGATAGTATGCATGACTTACGTAGAGAAAGGTGTGGGTTCCAGTTTTGAAATCAGAATTTTGAAAACAGACCAAGAAGGATAACCCTTCGATTTTTGAGGGCAACTGCTGGTGGTGCTTTTGCTCTACTTTTGCTTTTTCTTGAGTTGGCAAAACTGATTCTTTGCATACCTAACTGAAAATCAGCATAAAGAAATAGTGATATATGAATTACTTTAGATGATAATAGAAACTATTTAATTGGCATTCACAAGTAATATTTTGGATGTGCAAGGAAAAAAAAATGGTTTTCATTGGTCCATATGAGCTAAAGAGTCTTGCTCAGAAGGTAAGTCCATTAAAGACAGCAAGCTGTTACCTTTAAGCCCTGACCTATGGTCAGACTAGTGTCTCTAGCTAAGCCATTGGGACTGCAGAATCTTCTAATCTTTAACTTCCTTGTTTTTTGTTTGTTTATTTTTGGTGGGTTGGTTTGGTTTTTTTTTTAGAACTTGCTTGAGCAGTTAATTTACAGGTAAACATCATAGACAATTTGCTTATGAAGAAACTGTGCAAGTTGGGTACATCTGTGGTGATGTGACTGATAACTTCCAAAAGATGCCCTTTTCATAGCAGATGAAAAATTCCTGTGATGCAGAAATGATAGGGAAATGGTGAATAGAATGGGAGTTGCATCTGCCTTTAGGAGAAAACACTTCTTAATCTGGGCATTAAGCTTTAGCACTTTAAGGTAGAGCCTGTAGTACATGCTAGCATTGAGAAACCTGGGAATTTCATCTCAGGTTTTTCAGATATTTTGAGACAATTTACAAAGCCATGAATAATAAGCATGCTGTTCCTGGAGCTGGCACAAGAACCATGATTTTCCCTGCCAACAGAGCACTATCATTGCTGTTTCGTACCCTGTTAAAACAATAATCTTCCAGTATTTTGTGAGGTCATGTTGTGGGATGGAAATGTGAACGAATTTGGCAACAGGTTATTTTACCACATAGATATCTTGCCTCACAAAATTTGTAATTGGTGTCATAAATGACATTTAAACACATTTATATTATATTTAAAGAAAAGGATAATGTTTAACTTGGCTGGGCCCCTCCTAACTTTTAAATGTTGGACATACTCTCTAGCTATTTTGGAGCCAGTGAGTTGTGAAAAATGGCTTAAACGATAATAATATTGTTTGTGGTGCTTATATTGAATATCAAATGAAGGTATTCTGGTCACACAAAGCATTGCATATATTTACTTCCTCCTCCTAGTTTATGAACTGAGTTTCAAAAGAACATATTAAGAATCAGTAATTCTACATGTCTCTGAAGTTGAGAGTGTGGCAGCTGGAATTCATATATGAAAATGGGTGCTTTTATGTGTCTACTGTTATTCTACTTGAAAAATTCTCTCAGAAACCACGAGGCAGGCTGAGAAACTATTAAAGCCATTCTTTTTGAAACTTTTATGAACATTTAATTTATGGACTGGTTTTCTTTACTGAGACATAGAGCAGTATAGGTTGATTTGTTGTTTTGGTTTTTTTGTTTTGGTTTTTTTTTGTTTGTTTGTTTTGTTTTTTTGTTGTTGTTTTTTTAAACTTCCAGTCACAAGTGTTTCTTCATATGTCTTTCTTGTTCAAAAGATGCCCACTCTCACCTCCCACTCCTGGCCTCAAGCTCCCATGGCCTTACCTGTGGCATTTTTGAAAATGAGATTTAATTCCTG
>NW_009953758.1:763297-787950 GCF_000747805.2 Chaetura pelagica
CTGTCATCATGGAAGTCAGGCAAAATTCACTATTAAGTTTTAATTATTTTATGAAGATGGTTGAAGACCAGTAATGTCTACCCTTCTAAATATTGTATTTTTCAATTTTTTTTGAAAAATCAGAAGAAAACTTACAAAACACAATGTGAAGTGTGTACCAATTTCTAGGAATTTTTCTCTTTGGTCACTTTTGACAGGGGCAAGCTGCTTTAAAAGAATCGTTGAGACAATTGTTCTTATTATTTGTCCTTAGTCATCATAATTAATACAGTTATCAAGCACAAAACATTTTTGCATTATGGACAAAGTCTGTGCTTGTCAACTCATCAATGTATCAGTACATGGAAAAAAAGGTGTTGAGATAGGATGATGCCACACAATGGTACAAGAGTGAACAGGATACTGACAGCCTTCTGGAAGTTTAGCACCAAAGCTCAATAATGGTTGATGCATGGGTGAGTTTGGTTAATACTCTGGAAAGCAGTTTTCAGACTCCGGTTGCTACATAGATAAAACTTGGAGTTATGGAGAAAGAGAGTTTTTGCATGTAAGCGATTAACACTGAAAAGTAAATAAAAATTATTTTGTATTGATTAGGAGCATTGCTAACAATTTGATCAGGTTTGGAGAGATGGGAATGAACCTGCCGGTGTAGATTAATCGGTGGAATAACCTCTCCGGGAGGAGACAAAATAAATCACTTGCCTGCATGAGGAAAAAGTCTGTTGAGACTAGTATCTTAAGTGTCTCACTCAAAGGCAAGTACCTGATGAACATTTTAAGTTTTCTTCTTTTCAATACACAAACAAACAAACAATAATCTGAGGTTGAATTCCTCCAGGATGGAGAGAGGACAGTAAGAAGAGAGCAGAAAATTGTCTAAAGTTTTAGTAGACAAGCAGACAGCTACAGATTAGTCATCAAGAAAAAAACACAAAAATGGGGAAAAATTATAGTATATTTGGCAGGCTGACAATGTATATTTAAAGACAGATTTTTCATTCTCTGAGATTTAGATCTTAAAATTGGCAGATGTTACAGTGAATTACTTTTTGAAATGCAGTCTTTGGAGCTATATTCTTTTGGCATTCACAGAGGATAGCAAGTACGTGATGCAATATGAAGAAAAATCTGTGAAGTACATACAAATGCATGTGTAGTACTTAAAAAAGCTTTTCCCAAAGGAACAGTTACTTGCATAGCAACAGAATTATCCAAGGAATATTTCTGTGCAACAAAATGTGGTAACACACAATGGAAATAGACCATAGCAGGACAGCAGACCTTCTAAGCAAATTAATATTCTGAGCACTAACTTCGCAGCAGGTGGCTGGTAAAATTCCACACATGTGCATATCTTTATATAATTTTTTTTTTGTCAAAATCATAATTTATTCTTGAAAAGCTGTTTTAGTAGAGGAAGAGAAGGGTTCGATGGTGTTGCTTAAAATAAAATAAACTTTATTCATTTTTCAAACTATTGATTTGGGCAAAGAACTGAAGCTCAGAACAGATGACCAGGGAAGTATTACACATGCTGTCACTGTGGAGTGCATGAGACACACTCTTAGGATTTTGTCTGACAAAATGGGGAAAGGAATTGAGCTCTCTTGCATTTACAGAAAGCCACTCTACCTACTCCTTACTCTCATGAATCCTTGAAAACATTGTTGGGAGTAGGAAGGGGTCTGTAATACTTCTAGCTTTTGTGACTCTAGGTAGCTTATGCATTCCCCAGCAATTTGGTTTGAGTGATGGGGAAAGCAGTTTTCTGCTGAAGAGAATGCAGAACTGACTTATTTTTCTCACTGTCTGTACCTGCCATCTGAATACAGCTGGTAGATATATAAAGTCTATATGCAGATAGATCTTAATTTCCAACGGATAAAAGGAAGCTGGTACTCCAGCTGGGAATTTATCAAAGTGTTTGCTGGTTGAAACACACATGTTGAAGAGAAGGAACAAAAGAGTGTGGAGATTGTGACAATGAAACTGTATAGAATTTGAAAGTGTCCTTAGTGCTTTTGTTTTAAGTCTTTCTAAACCTTCTTGTTCTCTTCCGTGTCTGTTTTTGGAATTGAGGGTCATGTTAAATCAAAGAGATTGAAGTCTGCCTTATGTTTGGGTCTCTTCATGGCTTGCTGTGACTATCAGCCATTCTTATCTATTTGTAACTGGCAGAGCAAAAATCAGAGAAAAGAATTAAATAAGAATAATAGGAAATGTTTGAACCATCTGGAAAGATGGTTAAAGCACGTTTCCTCATGGTGTCTCTGAAGGCAAATAAAAAAAAAGGCATCTAAATATTCAGATATTACAAGATTTCATATTGGTTTCAGAAGTCTCTAGGATTTTATTCTTTAGTAAGCACATCTGTAAGCACTTTTGTCCAGTGTAATTTTCCCTCTGACTTCCTGCCACTCACATAATCTCTTACTTAGAATGAAATAAATCTAGTAGTGGTTAGTGACAAAGTTGTGTCCCTAGCTCTCTAAAGAAGGATCTCAAAGTGAAGAGAGACAGCTTGAAAATAACCAAATCTTCAACCAAAGTTGTTGTGACTATAACGAATCGAGATCATGATGGGAGAATAAGGAAAGAGCATTAGACTCTGATGATAGTTTTGTGAGAGGAGAGTCTCTTCATTATAAAATATCTTAAAGAGATTTTGAGGATCTTTTACTCATATTTTTCAAAGGTTTCTAAGATTAACCAATGAATGCAAGATTATCTTATGGTGAACTCTATAAATTTTTATTCTTTTGCATAATTTAGATGGCTTAGAGAAAGCAAAAAAAAAAAAGGCAGATGTGGGTGATGGAGTTTCCATATTAGTTTCTGTACCAGTGTTTTATTCAGAAATAAGACATTCCAAATTGGTATCAGATTTTCTTGTGGATGTTAAATTTCTGAGAAATTGACAATCAGGTGAAAGTTTGAATTGGCTTTTAGGTGCCCGTTTCATTCTAAGGATCAACCTTTACATACTAAGTTCTAGGTTAGGACATGATGATGGCAGCAAACTGCTGCAGTGTCCTGACTTACTTCACTGATTCCTCTTGACATTTTTTTTCCTTTCTGAAGTTGTGTTGACTAAAATTTTCCAGGATCGTTGTTGTCAAATCAGTTACCAAATATAAAACGTAGTTAGTCGTCTTTTATTTATTAAAAACTAACAATTGGTTGCAACAATAAAGATTTTAGCTCTATTTAGGAAGGAGGAAAATCTTTATTATTACTTAAAAAGTTCAGAATGTACAATATCAGACACAAATTTGGTATGGCAAGCCAGCCTTTCACAGTCTAGGAGGTTCCTCCAGTGCATTGATGATAACTTCTTAATGCAAATGGTGGACAAGCCGACTAGAAGAGGAGCGCTGCTGGATCTTGTACTAACCAGCAAGGAGGGCCTTGTTGAAGCAGTGGTGGTCAATGGCAGCCTTGGCTGCAGTGATCATGAGATGGTGGAGTTCAGGATCCTGTGTGGAAGGAACAAAATACCCAGCAGGACCAGAACCCTGGACTTCCACAGGGCAAACTTTGGTCTCCTCAATCATCTATTAAGGGAAATCCCATGGGACAGGGTACTAGAAGATAAAGGGGCTCAAGATAGCTGGTCAACATTCAAGGACCACTTCTTGCAAGCACAGGATCAAAGTGTCCCAATGGTTAGGAAATCTAGTAAGGGAGCTAGGAGACCTGCATGGTTAAAGAAGGAACTACTGGGCAAACTTAAGTGGAAAAGGAAAATCTACAGATCATGGAAGGAGGGGCTGGTCACGTGGGAGGAATATAGGACTGTTGTCAGAGGATGTAGGGAGGCAATTAGGAAAGCTAAGGCCTCCTTGGAACTTAACCTTGCAAGTCAGGTTAAGGATAATAGAAAGGGCTTTTTCAAATACATAGCTAGCAAAACTAGCAATAGAGGCAATATTGGCCCATTGAGGAATGAGGTGGGAGCCCTGGTGACAGAGGATATAAAGAAGGCAGAGGTGCTGAATGCCTTCTTTGCCTCTGTCTTCACTCCTGCAGGGTCTCCCTATGAGCCCCAGATTCATATAGCCCCAGAAGAGGTCAAGATAGAGGAAGAGTTTGACATGGTAGATGAAGATTGGGTTAGGGATCAGTTGAGTAATCTGGACATCCATAAATCAATGGGTCCAGATGGAATGCACCCAAGGGTGCTGAGGGAGCTGGCGGAGGTCATTGCTAGGCCACTCTCCATCATCTTCAGTAAGTCATGGGCAACAGGTGAGGTGCCTGAGGACTGGAGGATAGCAAATGTCACTCCAGTCTACAAGAAGGGCAAGAAGGAGGACCCGGGTAACTATAGACCGGTCAGCCTCACCTCCATCCCTGGAAAGGTGATGGAACAACTTGTTCTTGTCACTATCTCCAGGCACATCAAGGACATGGGGGTCATCAAGAGCAGTCAACATGGTTTTATCAAGGGTAAATCATGTTTGACTAACCTCATAGCCTTCTATGAGGAAATTACTAGGTGGATAGATGATGGTAGAGCGGTAGATGTGGTTTATCTTGATTTCAGTAAAGCATTTGACACCGTCTCCCACAGCATCCTTGTAGAAAAGTTGATCAGGTATGGGTTTGGTGATCAGGAAGTGAGGTGGATTAGGAACTGGTTGAAAGGAAGGAGTCAGAGAGTTGTAGTCAATGGGGCAGAATCTGGTTGGAGGTGTGTGACTAGTGGAGTCCCACAGGGGTCGGTACTGGGACCGGTGTTGTTCAACATCTTCATCAACGACCTGGATGAGGGTATAGAATGTACCCTCAGCAAGTTTGCTGATGACACTAAGCTGGGAGGAGTGGCTGACACACCAGAAGGCTGTGCTGCCATTCAGAGAGACTTAGATAGGTTGGAGAGTTGGGCGGGGAGAAACATGATGAAATTCAACAAGGGGAAGTGCAGAGTTTTACATTTGGGGAAGAACAACACCATGTCCCAGTACAGGTTGGGGGCTGAACTGCTGGAGAGTAGTGTAGGTGAAAGAGACCTGGGGGTCCTGGTAGACAGGAGGATGACCATGAGCCAGCAATGTGCCCTTGTGGCCAAGAAGGCCAATGGCATCCTGGGGTGCATTAGAAAGGGTGTGGTTAGTAGGTCAAGAGAGGTTCTCCTCCCCCTCTATTCTGCATTGGTGAGGCCGCATCTGGAGTATTGTGTCCAGTTCTGGGCCCCTCAGTTCAAGAAGGACAGGGAACTGCTTGAAAGAGTCCAGCGCAGAGCTACAAAGATGATTAAGGGAGGGGAACATCTCCCTTATGAGGAAAGGCTGAGGGAGCTGGGTCTCTTTAGCTTGGAGAAAAGGAGACTGAGGGGTGACCTCATCAATGTTTACAAATATGTAAGGGGTGAGTGTCAGGGGGACGGAGTTAGGCTTTTCTCGGTGATGACCAGTGATAGGACAAGGGGTAATGGGTGTAAATTGGAGCATAGGAGGTTCATTTACTGTGAGAGTGACAGAGCACTGGAACAGGCTGCCCAGGGAGGTTGTGGAGTCTCCTTCACTGGAGACATTCAAAACCCACCTGGATGCTTTCCTGTGTGATGTACTCTAGGTGACCCTGCTCTGGCAGGGGGGGGTTGGACTAGATGATCTTTCGAGGTCCCTTCCAGCCCCTAAGATTCTATGATTCTATGAAATGTTTTAGTGCCTATGTTTTTAAGTCTTGTTGTCATATGGATATTATTCGTCTGTAAATTCAAATCACCATGGTTTAATGGATTTGAATCCAGTCGCGCTGCAGTTCCAATGACTTGCTTATGGCCATCTTCCGTAAGGTAATTCATAGAATAATAGAATGATGAAGGTTAGAAGGGACTTTAAAGATCATCAGGTTCCAGCCTCCCTGCTATAAGCAGACACACCTTCCACTAGACCAGGTTGCACAGATCTTCATCCAGCTTGGCTTTAAACACCTCCAGGGAGGGAGCATCACCAAATTTCCTAGGTTACAGATAGTAACAGTTATGTTAGCAGGCAGTTTTGCAGAATATTTCTCATATAATTTTTATTTACAGATTTGACTTCACATGTTTTTAAATGTGATATTTAAATGTGATATTTATTACATTAAACAGATGTCATCAAGGCTTCCTAGGTGGCTAATTCTTTGCATTTTATTTATTCTTTGCATTTCAGAATACAGTGTAAATTGTGTTTCAAAGTTAAGATGACTAATTGCACATCTCTACTTGAATCAGCCTCTTTGACTATTCTTATACTTGTTCTCTCTTTAATTTTGTTGTGTTTGCTATAATTAATTTTTTTTTAATCTGGAGAGGCAGAGATAAGGTTGTTCTCAGTAATCTTTTTAGTGCATGATCTGCAATTGGAAATTTCAGTATCTGTAAATTAACGTCTGCACTTTTTTTCATTTTCCGTTTTTCTCAGTGTCAGTCTAGTGTATATAATTGCGACTAATTCCTCTGGATCTAGTGTTAAATATTGATTCCTATAAATTATTTTCTTAATTTTATATTATGGTTGCCAGTCTCAGAACTGGATTATAGATACAGAATTTTATAACATATATAGAGAGAGTTCTGTAGTATAGCATTTTATTGTGTTATTGTAGAATATCAGAATAAAAATCAGATCTTCATATTTTGGAAAAAGCAACTGTAAAGTAAGTCTCTGTTGTTTTAACTTACGTTAGTAATTTTAAAATAATTCTGACTTTCCATTAAACAGTTATAATAATTTGAGAGACTCTAATTGAGGAGTAAGCAACTATACCATCTTTTGGAATATAGAGATAACATTGATGTCCTTTGCTGACTACTTATTTTCCAAAGCAAAAACTCCAGTGACAACCATGCTTTTACAGTTATTTCTGTTATACCATGTGATATATAAAAAAAAAAAGGCAGTAATAGTGGCTGATGGATGTTTATGTTGAGAGTACAGGTTGCTTAGTGCACCATTGTTGCAAATCTTTATTTTAATTGTCATGATTAAATGCTTCCACCATAAGGAAAATAGGTTATCCATAGTCTGCTGGTTTTTCCAACATTGTTTTATAAGTAATCTAATTTTCAGTGAATGCTAGTTAAACATCAATGAAATTTTCTTGTGACTTCTTTTCCTAGGAATCAATATTTTTTATTGAAAGTATAGGGGTGTTTTGTCAAACTCCTTCTTGAATCAACATGTATGACCTTGCATAGTCAATATTTCTTAGTCTCACTGATATCTTTAATATTAAATGAATATTTTGTCTTGATACTTTTTTTAGGTTTATGAAAATAAGGATGAATGTTTCATTATGTCTTTATTGCACCTTTGTTGAATTGTGATTTTACTTTAACAGCATATCTAGTTAAGGACTAAGGAACAAAATTTATTAGATGTCAGTACAGTGTGCACAGAAAAAGTTAATGTATATAAAAATATGGCCACATTCCTATAGTATGGAATATGTAATTACTTATTTTTTTCAAAAGCACTCAGAAAATTCACTCATTAGACTTATTCAAAATATTAACCTTTAGTTTTAGCAAATTTATGCAGAAAATTGACAACAGCTTGCTAATGCAGTGCTTTCTTTAGATTCTGGGAGCTGAGATGGACTGAAATTAAGTGAAGGACATCAACATGTGAGAAAGTTCCCTGTGCATTCAGAGGAAAAAATTGTTGTTGCCATAAACATTTTCTTCAATACAGAAGAGCAGTAAGAATGATAAAGACTAAAGCTGGTTGTTAATTATTAATACCAATAATGATTAGGCTTTTCTGTACTTGTAAAAGCTATGAAGCATGGAAAGAAGCTATCTGGAGTTTTGAAATCTTTGTTCACGTAATTACTCAGAACAGGTGAGATAAAAAGGCTTTTAATACAACTAAGCTTTCTTTAGTACATGCGTTTATGCAAGGCTCCATCCAATGTGCTTAACTCTGCATGTGAATAATCTAGCTAAAATCCATGGAGTATATAAGCAATATATTTACAGCTTTCAGACTGTAGTTTGACCCATTGTGCATCATAATATGCCTAGGAGAAAGCTGGAATATTTTGCCAGACTAAACTTTGCCAATAGGTGATTTTTTTAAAAGCAGTTTCATATCCAGGGATTGAAAAAAATTTAACTCCAGGGCAAGATATACTTGTAATTTAGTTAAATTTGATAGCTTTGGTTGTTAATTTCAACAGTACAGTATCCTTCATAGTGATCAGAATTTATAATTTTCAACAAACTTTTATGAACTACTTAAAGTTTGTTATAGTTTTTAGCTACACCAAAAAGAGAGAAACATCTGCCATTTTAGCTTGTTATGAAATGAATAAGTCTGATAGCTTCTCTCCAGGTGAGGCAGTGCAACTTTTCTAACATGAGGCTAGTTTATAGCAGCAATCTGAAAACAGGAAGCTGAATCTCTTCTTGAACATAATAATTTGATCTCTCAAGACTAGTTGGTTTTAAAGCAAAAAGCACTGTTCACAGCGAAAAAAACCAAACTGTTGTGAAGATGTATAATAAACTGTGATTTAACTTGATCTTCAGGTATCCTTATATTTGTAGCTTCTATCATCCTCTGCTGTCTTAGTAGCAGATACCAAGGCTTTGTTTCATTTTATTTCTGTACTGTTACTGTCATACTCAGAGTGATAAGACTGTAGAACTAAGGACAGTTCTGTCCTGTCTGCATCTTAAGGACTTCTGTATACTGACTAGATGAAAAATTACCTCTGCATTATTTTTATTAAGAATAATTTTCAGCTTTTGCGAAACCATTGTTAGTCAAGTAAGAGAAGATGGTTTTATTTCCACAACAATGGGAAAGTATACACATGTAATACATAACAGTTATGTTGTGCTACAAACATATATCTTATAGTGCATACTGAGTATGCCATAATTCCTATTACTGACTGTACAATAAGTGTCTGGATGGTACATTTTGGAAATCTGCAAGTTTGGTTTCTAAATCTTGGGCTCCTCATCTGCTTGTCTTAATTTACTGGGTTGCTGGCTTTGTCAGCAGTGCTTAAATCTATCTTGACTGTAACTTTTTTTTTGTAGTTGATAACATTTGCATGGTTTGCACAGTGCAGCAGTTTGTAAGTGCATACCTGTACACCCAAGAAAATGTTCATATCTTTAATGTACAATTAAGGAAACATCCTACTGTTCTTGTTGAAAAACACATAGTATCCAAACGTGCCATGAGTTGTGACTGTAAGTTGTATCCCAGAGAAAAGGATTGAAAGTGTTTGGCTGGATAAAGAATGTGTATTTCACTATTAAAGAACAGTGCAGTTTTATGACTGGAATATGTAAAATTTTTACCTGTCAAATTTCAAAAAGTGCTGACAGGTCTTTCTGCAAATCTTCTGAACAATTTCAAGAGGCCAGAAAATATTTTCTTCCATCAGTTAAGCTCATTGTATTTCGATCTATATTTCTGTGGCAATTTGCTAAATAAAAAAAAAAAAAAATTCTAAAAATGTTATCAGTGTATAAAAGCAGAGATACCAAAACCAATTGTTCTGCAACTGGAGCAACAATATTTTCTATTTAATAATTTATACAGTAAGTATAATTTTAGTTTTCTTGATAAAAACATTTTTGGTGGTCCTTGAATTGCTGCCCTGCATAATTAGTTCGTGTATTTGGGAACTGTGATAAATAGAGTGACTTAAACTGAGGGTAATTACGAAAATTGCTCGAAAATAGCACACCTATTGAAAAACATGAAATTAATCTTTGCATTGGAATACACATATTATAATGTTAAAGAATCATACTTACTTAATCACAGGGTAGGATCTCTCATACAAGTATTGCATTAAAATAAAATCCCTAGTCAGGTATTCTTGAGCTTACTGAAATCAGGCTATGAAATACTGGTCCTAATGTACATGCCCTAAAACAGGGTAGGTGGGATCACCCTATTATTCAGGTCACATTTTTTACTTTCAGAACAACTAAGAAAGTGAGTAAGGTAAAGGCAATTCAGAATTGCCACAGTCTCTGCAAAAAAACCTGCTTTATTCAGCAGAAGGATGTATTTTACTAGAAAAGCAGCAGATAGTGGCTGAATAAATCATTCATTCATATCAATGCATCCCTTATATTACCCACATTCATTCAATCCAATACATTATACAGTGGAAGTTGTGTGGTACACATCCTGTGCAAGACATTGAGAAGTTCACCTCTGCATATTTGTTTGTTTCTTATCTTCAGCTGATCATCAGTTACTGAACACTACAGATGTTTTGAAATGACCCTGTATCTCATTAATTCATCCATTGTTTTTTTTTTAAATATTTTGAAAATTCAGGTTTGCTTTGAAAGCTCAAATGATATTATTTTGAATAAAATAATAAAATGCGTATTAAGAAAGATTGATTGAATTTCAGACTTGTTAATGTAACATATAATTCCTCCTCCTCCTTCTCATCCTTTTTGTCCTCCTCTAGAAGCATCTTTTTCCCCAGCTATGTACAGTATTTTGTTTACAGTAGTATAAACATTTTCAGCCTGTGACTTCATTGCTGAAATAACTCACCTCTTTCATGTCAACTCTTACCTAGGAGCCGTACAGCAGACTCATTGATGTAGGTTTTTTTGTGCATGGCAGCTCAGGCCAAGCTGTGGTTTCATTGCATGATGCAACGTCACCATTTTTGGTTGTCTATGGGATTAATTATTATCTATTCTTGGATTGCCTGTGCATGACAATGTGCTTCCCATAATGGTGTATACACTGAATGCAGCCTAAGCATTAAGTGCATGAACTGGTATTAAAAAAACCCATACAATTAGAAAGTTTGAGAAAATGTAGATTATGCTTACCAGTATCTTCAGTAAAGCTTTTATAGAATGAATAGAACATGATATGTATCAGGTCTATATATTGAAAATTTCCCACATACTGTGGTAGTGTGTTGACTAGATAAGACAGTTATAGTGTCTTATATGGGAACGAAAGTGGGTACAAACTTATTTTGCTGTGACAACGGCTGAATGGTGCCATTAGTGTTCAGAAAGATAAACCTTTTCCTGCTGTCAGTTTAGCAGGAGGTGACAATGAAAAGAGGTAAGATTATACATAATAATTTCTTAAAAGTCAGAATTTTGTAAAAATTTTGAAGTGCAATGTTTGTTTGAAATAATATCAAGTAGCCTGCAAAATAATTTAAAATATATTTATTTACACTACTAAAATGAAATTTCATATGAAGAATTTTAACACTGATGTAATTTTTATTTTAGGAATGACACTGTGTCCATCCTAAGCCGCCTGTTGTCCACATGTTCTTAAATGTATTCAAATAAATCTTGAATCAGATATGATTTAATGCTAATCCAATTGTTTTGTGACAAAATGATAAAAAAGTGATTTGAAAGTGATTTGAAACATTGTGTCTGCACAAAATTGTGTAGTGCTGTCAGTGCAGATGTTTAGTGTATGTGTTCAGAGGTTAAATTTTGTGGGTTTTTTGGGGTCAAAGTTAATTTACAGATTGCAAATTAGTGTTCACCTTGGTGAATAAACATTTATCCCATACCTTTACCTTTGAGGGCCTATAGTATAAAAAGTTATGATGTTTGGAAAGTTATTGTTTTAAACAAATATATATAAATCTGAAATATGCTCTCAGTATGTAATTTTAAACAGGTAACTGAAAACATGCAATATTTTCAAAGCAGTAAAGAAAGGAAGTAATTTCTGCAGCTGTTTTCATGCCACCCACTTTCTGATGCTGTGCTGCTCTGACAATATTTATTATTTAAGATTACTCAGGATTTTTATTTTTTTGAAAATATTACTCCTATATTCCTATATGACAGTTACTTATAATGGTATTTTTTTTTAGGAGTGTAAAACTGATCAGATTTTCTCAACTGATGTATCTATATAAGTTCTTCCTTCTGAACCTTGTGCAAATTGGATTATTACACCAGTCCTTTTGACTTTCTAGTAGCTCAGTGTGTAAGCCTAACTACACCTTTGCTTTCCCATGTACAGCAGCCAGGATAAAAATGTATTGGATGATACAGTGCAAGGCATTTTGATATGGTGTTGGAAGAAAAGGGCCACTGTATATTATTTTTTAATATAATTATAATCTTCCTCTTGCATTGATGTAAAGTAGTTTTATATCAGACTTGTTCAAAATTGACTTGAGCAGCTCCTACAGATATTGGCAATGCCTTATTACATTTGTTAATGGAGATAAAGTCGCTGCTAACAAGGAAAGCCATAGTGTTATTAACCTGTCTTGAAAGGGCTTTGCCTTGCTTATTTAGAAAAGCCACTGTGATTGAGACTGTCACTCAAGCTCCAGACTAGTTTTCTTGCCTGAAATGTTGAAATGTTCTTTGTTTGTTTAGACTACTAATTTGCGAAGTAAATGTGGCTATTTGGTGAGTCTTGCACAGTCACCGTTTTACCTTAAGAATATGATAATATGCTCTTAAGGCAGTCCTGGTAGATTATCAGTTCTCATGTCTGAAACAGCTTTGACATGAAAATGTACTAAATTGCTTTTATATGCAAGTAAACCACAACAGAGGAGTGAATGGGTAAAGAAACTGTGTACATCTGTTTTACTTTAAAAAGGTATGTGTGATAAAGACTTTCTAGAACTCCAGAGGTAAAGAAAAAAAAAAGGAAGCTGACTGTTATAAGTGTCTATGTACCTTAGGAGTGACTGTTACCTGGAATATATTTTCAGTTGGTTTAAGGCAGAGGAATTTAAACAGATAAACTGTGATGCTCAGCATATATTCAAAGATCTCAGATGGTTACTCTTGGTAGTTGAAAGGTTTTTTACTTCATCTGTCTATTATTCCTAGTGAAGTGGAACAAGTATACAAATACAGAATACCTCATGATAATTTACAAAGATACTAGATGTGTAATAGTTTGGATTCAGGGAATTTGAGTTGCATGACTTACAGTACTCTAAACGTATCTTAGGTATTATATTGACTAAGGTGTGTTTACAAGAAACGTGCTGACAGGATAGTTAAGGCTAAAAGGTCCTCATGAGAAATGAGACAATCTGTGATTATGAACGCTTGTTTGAAGCTAATATATTTTGTAGTTTTATGCAGATTTTTTAAAGGAACGGGCATGGTTCATGCTTACAGTTATGCTTTTGTTTGAAATATAAAACAGTATATTCTACCTGGTGTAATTACTGGGATTGCTTTAGAATTAAAAGTAACACCACATAGATAGCTTTTTATGGATAATACTAAGTTTGGGTGCATGCAGTAAAAAAACCTGACCAAAAAAGCTAATCCAGTGATGCAATATGAAGTTTTTACCACTTTGCAGTACTTCTAGAATTCATTGCTCAATTACATTTTTCACTGACATTTAAGTCAAATAATATACCTTAGGTTCAAGTTTGTTACTACTGAGTAAAAAATAGATAGTAACCAGGTATTGTCATTAAAGTGTCACAGGAGGGAATTCCAGAAGAGACAGTCAGATGAATGAACTGAGAATATTTTAACACTCCAATTTGTCTGGTACTCCTGTGATTTTTTCAGGCGGGATAGTTGAATTCAGACCAAATTTCATAGGACAAATTTATTATTTTTTTTTAATTACAGTATTTATGCAAGCAAGAAACATATGGAAAGAACACTCGAGATCATCTGAAATAATATTTGTTATGCATATTAAGCAGAAAATCAGAGCTCAGTTTTATGATGATGCAAGAAATAAATAATTTGGACTAAAAATGGATAGAGGATATTCTCAATTTTAAAGATTGTACATGATTTTTCAAATGGTGCAGGAAGATGAAAAAATTGGACAACAGTATCAATAGAATAAAATGACAATAAGAGGCACTGAGATGGAGGAGTAGATGGAGCTAGAAACTGATAATGATGGTGGGCTGTTGAAAACTTTGAGGAATGTTTAGGGAAAGTGGATAGCAAATGTGAAGAGCACCTTTGGGTAATATTAAAAGACAGCAGCTGTGAAACAGCATCACGTAGAGCAAGGAGAAACTTCAAGAAGTTACTCTTCCTTTTGCTGCAACTTAAGAGTGGCTATGCATAAATTTATTCAAACAGGTGCTTGTCTGAGGAATCAATGGTTTGTAGGCCCTTTCCTGCAGAAGAAGGGCCCCTAAAGAGCCTTTCTGGTGTTGAGCTATGTTTCAGTTGAAAAAGTTGTGTGCTTCTGATATACTTAACAGTAACTTGATCCATTTCCATTTTTTCAATTCAATGGAAAAGGGTTTTTTTTTACAGCGTCGTATTACATGTTTGCATGTTCACATCCTGATTATTTTCTGTTCTCAGGAGTAAACAGCTACAACTTACTAGTGCTTGATACACTTTGATAAAGGATATTAAGGAACAATTGTATTCAATGATAACTGATCACAGGTTATAGAAATGAGTCTTATTACAAGGTAGAAACATACATTATTATCAACTTTAGTAAACAGGGCATTCAGTTAAATAGGATCTGTAATGCAGTCAGGATACTAGATATGACTGAAGTGGCCTATTAAATGTGGTCAAAAATGTAATGTAATGTTACTTGAAACAGTATAGTGGTGTTTTTGTCTTTAATGTGTTAGTAGTCTCACACAAAAACCTTTGAAAATGTGATCCCTGGCATTGTAGCTCTGTCATTCTCTTAGAATTGATTTGTCATTAGGGAGATTGCTTGGTCAAGGTTATGTAATACTGTTTGCAGTTGCTGGTGTTCTCAGCTTATGGTAAGCAATTGACAAATCTAACACAAGTAAAATAATATTCTCTTCCTGCTTACCTATGTGGCTGTCAGCACACTTTTCCAAATGCAGTTCTCTTACGTAGGATGAAAATCTAAATTACGTATTTTGCAAGAAAGTGCATGCTGTTTCTGTACACTGCTGAAAGAACTTAGAAGGGTTATGATTTACTCTGAGTCATTTACTTATATCTGTTTTGGCACTCAGTTCCTGGTTGTTTTGTGGTTCTGTTTGTGAAAGTCAGTATTTAGAGAAGACACATGCTGCAGACAGTAGTGAATATATGTACACCCTGATGAAATGTAGAAATATCCTGTTTTCAGAGTGAGCTATTTCAACGTGTGCATTTTCTGTATATTTGAACAATTCGATATAAAAATGTAAGAAAAAGTTTATTGGTATCAAGTTTTTATGCAATTTTGTGTTTAGGCAGAAGAAGATAATTTTATTTTGCTTGAGTTCAGTGGTAGATTGACTTATGTTTTACTAGGGCAGTCCATAAAGAAGCATAACGTACTTGAAATTCATGGAAAACTTGACGAAGAAAATATCTGACAACATTACACATAACAAGTTGTGTTAAGTAATTTAGGTAAAATTAAGTACTAGCAGCATTATTTGACTCTGTCACTTGGTATGTTGTCAGTCATAAAACTCAGTTTCTGCAACTCAGGTTCTGCAAAACTCAGTAGAACCTCTCCTACTCAAGTCCTCTGTCTTAGTTTCTAAACTGAATTAATTTTGGCTTATAAAGTGTGAAGTCAAAGCATTTAAACATATATTAAAATTTAAAATAAAGGAAAACAAAAAACCCCACATTTTTACACCCTGTCCTTTATCGCATGATCCAGAAAATGGTAAGAATAAGGAAAAACAATGTCTGTCTTTCATTCTCTGAAAAATCTTTATGAAATTATGCAGTTGTAGCAATTTATTACTGATGGATCTGGTTTTGTTGTTGCTTATTTCTTTTGACTGTTTTGGGTTTGGTTTTGTTGTTTGTTTTTTTTTGTTGTTTTTTTTTAGGGAGGATAAGGAAACCTGCTAGATTTACCCCAGATCAGTCTAAAAGCTTGTCAAGGTTCTCCACTATGCGAGGGAGATAATATAGAAGTACCTAGTTGAAAAAAACGTTTGCAGAACAAATGAGTCATGATGCATTTTTTAATTAGATTGGAAGTAGAAAGGTAATATTCTAATGTGAACTCATGATTTGTCAGACTTTAAATAACAACAGAAGATATCAGAAGAAATTAGGTAGAAATAAGGAAAGACAGATAAGGAGTTGCATTGTTTCTGCTTTTTTTTTTTTTTTTTTGAAAACCACTTTCCCTGAGGTGCTTGCAGTTTAGAAGGTGTAGGTTAAACAAGATTCTAAAAATCTTGGAAAATAGCTTTTGTTGACATTATTTGGCTGTCCATCTGTTACTTTGATCAGATTTATGTTTTACTTATATACTTTAAAAGTGAAAAAAGAGGATACTGATTGTTGACATAATTAAACAATGACTTTGTGTGTATTAGCCTAAGGCAATACATTTTTTAAATTAATGTGAAAGAGAAAGGTGGATATCAAAGTGAAGAAGGGACTTCCATCCACATGTAGACAATGCAGGAATAGAGATTGAAAGAAAGAAAGTAAAACAGAGTAATATATAGTAAATTCAACACATGATGACATTGAGGAGTTTTTGTGACTGGAAAGACAAATACATTTTAATTCTTTAAGCAAAGGAAAGTCAGAATAGAGAATGAAAAGAAGGTACTTGGCAAAGTCGCGAAGAGTTATAGAGGATATTTGTCTGAGGCTTTCTGAAGGAAGAGGAAGATAAAGTGATAAGTGATACGAATTTCAGACAGGAGAAAGGTATCATAAAAAAAGGGATAACAGAGAGACAAGCATGATCAGCATCTTAGCTGTGAAGTAGAAAATAGAAGCTTCAGGTTTTTATACCGAAACATGTTTAGAACAGAAAGTTCTGTGTGTGTGTGGATAAGAGAAACAGTTAGCTAAGGATTTAAACATAGGAAGATGAGTGGCCAAAAAGTATTAAAATGTATCTTATCAATGACAAGATAAGAAAATACCACGTCATCCTTCATTACCGGCTCATAACTGTAGGCAAAATTCAGTGAGAAAGGTGTTTCATCTTGTTTCACTAGCTTCAGGTACACAATACCTCTTGGGAAATATAACTAGGGATATAATGTTCCCATGGAGCGTGGGTCCTAAGATTTAGGGCTGTGACGGCAGATTGCACTTCACTTAACTATGGGTAAAGTGGATCTTCCCCTTGTTTTTACTGAAGCATTATTCTCATCCAGCTGGCTGCTCTTCCTTTTTGGGACGGAAACCAGCTTAACTCTTCCTGCATATCCTTCAGTGCTAACTAAAATTACTAGTAGTGAATCTTCCCCAGTGGCAGACCACATCATATCAAGGGAGAGTGAAGTCATTTGTTAGACATTTGCCATCAAAAAATTAATCTTATTGAGGTATGACTCAAAGAAAGACCACCTAAACTGAGTCATTTACCATGGTGTATTGCATTTAGAGGATCATTACACATAGTGCAAAAAAATATTTATTATTTTCTTTTTGTGGGACTAAATAAATGAAAGCCATTTGACGTAGGAAAAAAAATTAAGCTCTCTAACACTAGGTGAGATGTTTATCACCTTTTATTCTTATTTAGTATCGCTGATTTATTTTAGTTATGGTATTTGTTTCACTAAGTTAACCCTTCATAGAAATCCATGTTTATAATTTTGTTACATGTTCATGCCTCTTTCAGTAAAGACGGTTTTAACTGCTTATTCCCCTCTGAGCTGTGCAACTAAACCGTAGTCAAAGGAACTTAAAGTATTCTACACTGAATGAGCATTGCTTTTACTAAACAATACATCTTGCTTTTCCCTTAGTTTTACTTCAATACTATGTCACTTAAACACAGTTAAAATGCTTAACCATAACCCCCTTAATTTTTTTTCCATACTGCTAAAAATATATATTAAGGGATTATAAATGGACACTGTCATATCAAATTTGTGATAAACTTAGGTTTTACTCTAAGCTGCATAAAATAGGTTTTGTTCTACATATTTGAGGGAATTCTGTATTACAGAGGAGCTTCCAGTAAAACAATTTTTGGTTTTTTAAAAGACCAGTTCAGACGGTTTTATGGGCAAAGTAAATTTATATGCCCAAAGTAATTAATATTAATTGCATTCAAATACAGTTTCAAAGAGAGAATAGAATGGAATGTCTTCAAATAATGAGACTAAAGAGCTTCAAATTCTCGCTCAATGATTTATTCTTTCATGTTGATTATGTTCCAGCAGCCACTACTTATATTTCTATACGTAATTATAATTTGATTTTAAAATTAATTATCATCAATGGACAGTCCTTCTGATAGAAACTACACATCTTACTGTTTCTTTTCATGTAATGTACTATCGTGCAATCTGAAAACTGTCATAAGGAACAAAAACTAAAAGCTTCTTTTTTTTTTTTTCATAGTATCAGGTGGTTTTATTTCCTTCCCGGGCAGGTTAAGTTTATAACAATTTTTTAGCTCAAACGTTTTTGATTTTACAGTTTCTTTAATATTAAGAATTAAATTATATTTAATTTCAATGATGGATTTAAATTTCCCACTACCATTCAGAAGACAACTTTGTTTTCAAAACTCGGAATTGTAAATTAGGACAATTCTCTGAATTCCTAAAAGTATCAATAACTACTTAAAGTTCCAAAAATGTACCAGCTGTGATAGGTTATTAACATCAGTGCTTTCTGAAGTTACAGTAGAAGTAGTTTTCTTTTGTGGTGGCTTATGAATGTTTTGCATAGAACTCTTTATCTTAAAAACAATTGAAAAAATATAACTAGATTAATGTCTTAAACTTAACATTTCATCGTGTAATTATACACAGATAAAAACTGGCATCCATCTTAATCTTTATAGGTCTTCTTATTAAAAAGAAAAAAACCCAAGCCATTAGGATCAGACTGCTATGTCATGTGTCAAAAATACTAGAGTCCACTTCCTTACACAGTAAGAATACAGAACTGTAAATTGCATGTTGGATAATTATTTCAGGTACTGAATTGGGTTTGCACAACCTTTCCTATTACTGTGGGAAACATTTTACATAAAACCATCCAGATAGATGTCATTAGGATGGCAAAGCTGGCCTAAAGTCTAAAGTAACAGAATTTCTTCCTTTTACTTCTGTGTGGTCGTAATGGAAGTGATTGCACTGTGACATCATGCTTTAATCTGAAGTTGGAAATGGGCTTTACAGCTCCTTACCTCCTGGTGAAATGATACAGGAAAAAACACTCAAGTTATTTTCAACTCTGTTACAATTTCAGAATCCTGGAAATATTCTAGGAAGGCTTATTCTCTGAGAAGTATCACATTAATATACTTGCAGAAATCAATAATTACATAAAACATTAATATGGATGTTATTTTTCAACCTTTCCCACTTGTTCTATCACTATTCAAAGAATAATCCCAGTTGAACATTGCAAAATGGATTAGAAGCATTTCAAATAAACAAAAAATGAGAGTAATAAATGAATACATGGAATAAACTTGTGAGAAAGGTAGTTACTTAAACAGCTTTTCTTTTAAATTGAATTGGCAAGACATTCATTAGTTTGTTCAACTGTGGTAAAAGTGTAATGTAAAGTTGCAGAGAATACCTTGTCAAAATTTTGCCCCGTCTGTATTAAATTAAACTAGTGTAATTTTATTACATCTCTTGTAGTCACTCTTGCTTGCTGAACTAATTTATTACTTATGAAACTAGTATTGCAATACAAATACTGTAATAATAAATAGAATAAGTAAAACAAGTTAATGTGAAACTGAAATGAATAGCAATGTTTAAAGAGCAGGAGAGAACAAAAGCAAGTTAACAGAGTGTAGTCCATGCCTGAAAATCAAATACTTTTCTGTTTTTTGCTGCAAATTAGACAAACTAAGCCCACTGTTGTTTCTCTAGAAGCTATTTTTATATTAAATTGTATCACAGAGCACATAGTTGCAGCAATGATAACTAGATATAAGTATTGACCTGAAGAAAACTGTCAGTCTCTCAAGTCTTGATGTCAAGGCATTGCTTGTAGCATTTAGTTTATTACATAAAAGTCAACAGCACAAAGTGGAATTAAAGTCCTTGATAGATTATCAGCAGGATATTCCTTCATTAACTAAAATAACGTTGATCCTGCAAGTTTCTCCTTTCAAAACACAGGAAGTGATGGCTACAGCAATTTTTTTCAATTTTTGTATAGCAAATTAAAGACCCTCTTCCAAAGTGTACATAAACATTGCACTTAGAGTTACATCATGACTGTTTTTTTTTTTCTCCAGTTCTGTTAAATCTTTCCTATAATGTGTATAATGTTATTCCATTGATATTAGTGTAGTTTCTCCTGGTTTTTACCAGCATAGATGTATGAAACCACTATTATACTATTATAGTGAAGCACGCTTACACATCAGAGTAATAAAAACATTTCTAACACTCAGTTGCCTCCTTCGAAGGTGAAACCTTTGCTGACATAAAGAGGTGAAATCCCATAGGAGAAGTCATCCAACTGTAGTTTAAATTAGGAAATACTTTAGTCCTGGAGATCCCAGCACACTACTGTCTGCAGTTCTAAGAGCTACAGCACTTCTGTTTGTGGGAAAGTTTATGTAAACAAGAAATCCATACTAGCGTCTTTTCTGCAGCAGGCTGAATGGTGCAGTGATCAAGATTAGAGGCCATGTTCTTTTCACCGCTCAAATGTGAGCTACAGGTGAAAACAAACAAAAAATATCAAATGGAAGAATATGACCAAAATTTATTTTGGAAAATTTAAATTCTTGTATAATCCATCCTGTGAGTACAAATAATTCCTTTAGTCTTAGTCATGTGCTTTCCTGACAAAATGATAATTTAAAACAAAAGGGAAACTTCTTTGAAATGGGTAACTTAGAAATTGAAATAGACACTATCTCTGAAATAAAGGATGCTTTAGGGACATGATTAGCAGAAAAAATAGTGCTGGTATTAGGTAAACAAAACTCCCAAATCAGGATTGTGATCCACTCTGCTAAGTGTTTTGCAAACAAGATTAAGGTGTATTATGTATTAGCAGTTTTGTCAGATCTTGTAGGTTTTTGTTAAGGACAATGGTACAAAAGTACAGACCCTTGCTGCAGCCTCAGCTGACCTTATCTAACAATCGTGACAAGTACCAAATAACTGTGGAAAGGAAGATAATTAAGCTTTCTATCCAACTTGTAAATCTGTGCAATTCCATTAGCTTCAGTGAATTTCTACAGCTTTCATAGGAAAGTAACCTGGAATTAGGGGTCCAAGCCTCTGTGTTGGTGCAGGGTTCACTCTGCTTCCGCTGTACTTCCTGTGATTTCTGTTGGTACGGTGCATAGTGACTCAATGTGTAGCCTACTTTATTGTGACAAAATCCTAATGCCATACAAAAAATGATCCTGTTGGGTTCTCAGATTGCATCTGCTCTTTTTATAGCTAAAGCTGTATTTGTAAAGTATGAGGTGCTATCATCCATCCTGTATGTAAACATTTGGCTTCTCTTCAGCCGGCTTTTGTAAATAAATTTTATTTTAACTATAACAGAAATGTTACGTATCTTCAATGTCTTTGCAAATAGGTTTTTGATTTTTTTAATTAATATCATTTCACTGAGGCTTCTTAAAACATAAAGCTATTGTACATCAAGAAAGATTTTGCTGTATACATTCATGCATCTAAAGACAGGAGAGGGCATGCTGTACTTAACTTGTTTGACCTGTAATGTATACAAGGAATGGAAAATTTGGCTGCATGTGTAATGACCTGATAGCCCAGGTAATTTCCTTTATGCCTCAAATTAGGTAACAGACATTCATAATGCATAGATAGTTGCTTGTTGAGCAGTCTAGCTTTGTATTTGCAGAGCTACTGCTATACTAACTGGTATTAAATTCACATTCAGTGATTTATTTGACCTGGGAAGCCAAATAAATTTTTTGTTCCTTAAAAGGATGTTTTTCAGGATTCCAAATGATCTACATTCTAATTTTCTGCTTTATTACAGTTGTGATGAATACATGATCATTTGCAATATATGTGTATATATGTATATGTATATATGGTGGGACATTATGTATATATAGTATATACATTGGCATATATTGGGACATGACTTTCACTTTGGTTTGTGACTTCAACATTGTTCTGTGGCTTCACCAACCTATTTTAGAAACCTAAATAAATCACTAATCATAGTCATGGAAGTTATCTTCTTCCTTAGATAAAAATATATCTAGAAAGTACCAGTTTGTATAGAGTATGCTTTAGACCTGTCCCACTGTTAAATAAAGCATAATATAATAAGCTAGAATTTGCAATGGCTGCCTGACACACACAAAGGTATTTTTATTAACCTGCATGCAGAAATTAACCCTTAGAGTACTGCTTCAAGTTCCTCAAATTTATTTTATTATTTAATTTTACCAATGGGCTATGCTGCTTTTCTACTCAGCTCATAGTACTGTACATAAAGTACATTAAATAGCCATACACACACAAAAAAAGAAAGTAGTGAGAAAAAAAATTTAAAAAATACCCCAACTTGTAAACAAGGGATTCTACAAGACTAAGTACCCTGGGTTGCTAATGGGTCATGTATTCCTAAGCAACTTTTCTTTAAGGTTTTTATAATGACATTAGTTAAAAACATGTGATATTTCACTGTAGCTGTGTGCTTGTTAGGTTTGTTCCTAAAGTATCATAGGTATGTCAGCTTAAAGAAAGAAGTCAGTTCTTTAAGGGTTAATGTGGGGTTAAGGAAACCTGAGGTATTCTCCTGCTTGTCATTTCTTAAAGGTATCTGCATGTTAATTCTCAGATATTACCTGAACAGGTGAATATAAACACTGTGTGAATGACTAACTGAATGAACGAAATAAATAATTTGAAATGCTTGCTTGTATCTTGTAAATGACTGGAAAACAGATATGTGATTTCTGAATCAAGGTCTTTAATGAAATACATAAAAATTTCACCAAAGTAGAAATTAATATACTGACTATTTACTTTGGTTTCTTTTTCTTTTAAATAGCCCAATAGAATCCTGCCAGAATTTCTACAAAGATTTCACGTTACAGATTGACATGGCTTTCAATGTCTTCTTCCTACTCTACTTTGGACTGCGTGTAAGTAGTGTGTCTTTGATAGCAGGGGACAGGGAGGGACTATAGCTGATAGATAGGGAGAAACTTTGAGTACAGCCTGACTTTACACTGACTGGACAAAATTTTTAGAATAGATGAGCAAAACGTTTGATTGAGAACATTTAGGTAATAATAAGAAGCATCTAAGATCACTAAGGAGGCATAATTTGTAAACTAAGCAATCTGTTCTAGATTGTTCTTGTGTGGTAGAAAGTGAGAAGAATTACAATTTAGTGCTAGTCGGTGGCATTGAATCTAGTTTCAGTGTTCTCAATGGAGTGATAATTACTTCAGCAAGAGTAGTGAATACTTGATCTATTCCATTGCTGCTGGATACATCTTTGTAAGTTGAAGGTTGAGATAACAGCTGATAGAGTTGCTGTGGTCATTTTTGTGCACATCCCTTTCCCAGACTGCAAATTAATGCTTTGCAGAAGCTGTAAATACTAGTCAACATGCTGTATTTATATGCTTAGAATATGCTTAGCACTTTCTGAAAATCCATTAGTATTTTTTCAGAATGTAAAAACTGGGACATTGGAAACAGGTAGGCACTTTTAAAGGTTTGCAATTCAATCTGCTGGAGTTTTGTTCTGTTGTTTTTTTACAAATACACTTTGAAAACATACTTTGCATGTTGTGAATTGGAAAAATCAGGGGAAAAAGGCCTCAAACATAACAGAACTACTAGGAAAACCTCATGTGAACTGAAATAGTGAATTTTGAGCCCCAAATTGCTGAAAAATAGTGAATTTTGATCACAAAGTTGGCTCAAAATAGGAAATTTTGAACCCAAAATTTCTGGATTAGAGCAAATTTTGAGCCCAAAATTACTGGAAAATAGTGCATTTTGATCCCAAAGTTGGCCCTGAATAAGGAATTTTGGGCCCAAAATTGGCCTAAAATAGCTTATGACCAACATAATCAACTTTTTCTGATAACCCACAAAGGAATTTTGTTGCAAATCTAGGTTAGTATTTTACCTAGGTGCAGTGTGTATCTTTTTTCTCAGCAGATAAATTCCTTCAGTATTTACAGTTATGTATGTATTGTAAGTTGTATTTTAAAAGTTTAGTGCAATAGCCCCCATCTTTAAGATTTTGTAAGTCTTCACCAGGTCTGTAATATAGGTTAACTTTTTGTTGTTACAGTTACAATGCATGGCACATGGGAACTTCCAAGAACCTTTTTTAGAAGTATCCAAACTTTATGCTAGTGATAAGGTTGTGTGTACCAAGAGACTTGGTTCGTATACCAAGAGACTTAAAATTAGGTATTGGCCACACTTACTCAAAGCAGTAACTTAGGCTACATTATCAAGAAGCAGAGCACAATAAGAGAATATACTGAGAGCGTCAATGCTAATACTTTCATATATAAGCTGTGCTTTTTAGTAGGGAGAGAGAGTACGATACAGTCCACTCTGCTCTTGTTGAGCAGACTATAACACTTTAGCAATTACAATGTGTGAGATGCACTGATAGAACACCTTTTTAAGTTTTAATTTCAACCAAAACAAACACTTTATGTTACCCAAAACTACTTTGTGATGTAAATTGACGTGTGGTGAGTAGCGATCATAACGATTCACTTCAGATTAGTGCTCCTTATCTGAATTAAAATGCTAATATGGGTGTGACTTTAGTTCTC
>NW_009953758.1:787984-811105 GCF_000747805.2 Chaetura pelagica
GTGGATCTGAGAATTGGAGCTATAATCAATGTGCTAGTTATATAATAAGCATCTCATAACTTTAGCTATTGTAGTGGTTTTCTGATAGTTATCTCCTATGAGGACTCACTGGCAAAGTATTTCAAGAAATACTTTAAAATCTCATCCTTCTCCATCTGTTCTCCCCAAAATGATGTTGCAATCAAGTAATGCAAATATTACCATACCTTCAGTTCTAGAAGATGTTTGTATTCAAACACACACATATTCATTTTTAAATTGTTGTTGGCAAGTATCCAACTATGTGAGAATTTATAAGGGAAGTCTGGAAACTGCAGATGAAGACTAAGCCCAAATTGCATGAGTTAGCACATTATCAAGTAATAGGGTCTGGCAGAGAGATGGCAAGTATGGAAGTAATCCTTTGGAAACGACAGAATTATGCTAGTGCTTCTAGAAGAATATATCTCTTCAAGCATGATAGGATTGCTTCTGTAGTGAAATGAGCTTTTATTAGTTAATAATTACCTATAATTAATAACTGTTAAATACTTCCACAGAAAAGTATGTGTGGTTTTTGTCTTCAACAGACTTTGTTTTCATTGTTGAATAACACACACTATCCCTTTGAAAGCCTAAAAGTTGTGTCCTATGGAAAGATAAAATGCTGACTAGAACATATATAACAGATTACGAAAATACTGATCTGATGTCTTAAAAAGCTACCAGTTCCAAACATTCTGACTGCTTCTACATTCAGCAAAAGGGAATTGAAACTTCTGCTGAAACTGGGTATTTTTCATCAGTTGCCGTGCTGGAGCATTGATACTGAGAAATACAGGCTAACAAAATGTCAATTTATTTTGGGTTTTGAGTCTTCTCTGAGGCAAATGCTGCACATGTTGTCTGTCTTGTTTTAAAGTATGATTTCAACATTCTTGACATCAGTAGAGTTCCCTTTCCAATTTTTTGTCTGGGCTTCCAACAAAGTTGGTATGCTCCATAAATGTTTTCGGTTAAAGTTTTAAAATAATTCTAAAGAAAGGAGATTAAGTGGATAAAAAAGAGAATGCAGATATTTGCCCTGGAGGAAAGACAAGGGATATTGTCTTTAATTCACTGTTTTGAAATACACTAGTCCAGGTTATAGGACAGATATGAGTAAAACAGCTCTGTTAAGTATCTTCCTGGTGCACTAAACTTTATTTCTATATTTTTATTTCACGTTTATATAAAGTATATGTTTTTAATTACCACTTAAATGTGTATGGTAGTTTGACCTTATTTAAGCACATAGATGAACAGGCAAGTTCAAACTATGATGTTCTTGGCATCTAAACTTGCCAATTTCCCTAGGTTGATTGCATAATCGGGTAAGAGAAATTACTTCATCCGTGGCACAATTTGAGGGACTGGAGACCTGCTGCAGTCCTGAATTATGCCTTGTAGGAGTCATTCTGGTGATTACCTCAGGATAGGATGAAATGGATGATAATGTAAACTATCATGCATTTGGAGACCTGTGAACAGCATTTCATGATGAGACTACTACCATCATTTTGGTGTGATTAAGCAAAAGTGATATACTTGGAAATATTTTATCCTTGCCAACACTTTTCTAAAATTACTGATGCATTGTTATTGAATGTGGATAAAATGTTTTTTAGCACAGCTTTTACAACTCATTATATAAAACATCTGTCTCTTAGTCAGACCTTTCTTTTTAGTCTCAATATGGTTATCATGCTATGCGCAATACAGACTTCTTCCCAGTGATACACGTAGTTACTTCTGGACTGACCTAAAACATCTTTACTTCTCTGCAAATTCTGGAGTGTAATGTTTTAGAATTGACAATATCGCACATACTACCATGAGCATTATCTGATTCTTTTATCTCTCCCCCTCTTTTTTTTCAGTTCATAGCAGCCAATGACAAGCTATGGTTTTGGCTTGAAGTTAACTCAGTAGTAGATTTCTTCACAGTCCCACCAGTGTTTGTGTCAGTGTATTTAAACAGAAGTTGGCTTGGTAAGTAAAATAATTTTTCCTTTTAATAACTATTATAAAAATACTGAAACTTTGCTCATTTTGATGGTGAATTTCTTCATCTTGTGGCATTGTGCAAGCAGAAGAATGTTACCCAGGTTGTTTTTGCAGTGAGTTGGCCATTTCAGCAGAAATGTCAGAAAAAAACACTTTTTTAATAAAATGGTGACTTTGATGTAATTGTCTCAGCTTACAACCTGAGTATGTGATCCAGACCATTCATTCACTGAACTGGATTGCCATGAATAATTATCAGCAATGAAATTAACACGAATTGTGAACCAAAAATGGCATACATTGTGAATTTTGTGTCTTTAGACAACATACGAAACCTCACAATTTGACGATCCCTTTCTCCAGAAACTCAGGCACTCATTGTCCCTGACAACTGAATAGTGGTCATCTTAAATGTTTCACATAGAAAGGAAAATAAAACAGAGGATATTTTATAGTTTTACAGTATTATCAACCTGATACAGAAGCACAAATATGCAAAAATTATTGATGAATTACTATTGTTTGAAGAGAGATTAATAAAATTCTAACTGTGTTAGAGTTCATACTATATTGATCTGTGGTTATTAGTCTGCCAAAGAAAACAGTAAAACAGCCAGAAAAGATCATTACAGATAACTGTCTTCATCACATATTTCTGTTATGTATGTAAAATGCAGTAATGCTTTCTGAAGGAGAAAATGTCCTGCAGTTTTACAGTAGAGTAGGAAATCTAATAGAAAAAGAAGGTATGTAAATTAAAAAAAGGCTTATGCTTAAAAGAAAATTACTGATTTCACTATATATAGCTCAATCCCAGATTCTTTTCATTATGCAAATGAAAGGGTTACATTTTCACACTTGAATGTGACATATCAGAGTTTCCCAGAACTTTGAAATAGTTGGAGATGCAGGCTATTTAAGAGCAAGAACTAGGATCATAGGATCCATATAAAAGGAATTTGAAATGAGAAAACAGCAAAACTGCAACATTTGAGAAAGAGGCAAAGAGATAATTATTTGAGATGAATACTCTTTGTGAAAGCGATTGCATAATTGACTGACCCATGGTGACACAGCAGTATAACTAACACCAATAGGAATAATGAAAGAGTTTGCCTATTCAGTAGTTTCTAGTGGATAGTTTTTTTCAATATTTCTGTCATTTTGCAGGCCAAATTAAGCATTTTACATATATTTATTGATAGGGTTTAAAGGATTTCCATCTCTTTTAATCATATCAAAATCACATCAGTGTCACTTTTTCTTGATTTCTTGTTTATAGTCTCTATTTTTATTTTTTTTTTAAACACAAAGTTCTTATTATGCAAATTTCTTTGGATAGCTTGGAAAGCCCTGCAACAAATTAGAATCTTTAGTTGTATTTAGTAATGATTTGCAAACATTCTACACACTACTTAAAACTGTTATTCCATCTTCTGTAATAGCGAAGATGTTTCAAATAACTGACATTTTGGCATGCACTTGTATGCTTCTGAAAAAGAAAATACTAATTGTAGGAGCAGACTATTGGAATAAATTGCCTTGACAGGATGCTATTGTTAAAGGAAGATTAAACATGTAAAATATGATCTTGGCTTCACAAGTACATGTGAATGAGGAGCAATCAACCTTAGAACTACAGTGATTTAAATAAAGCCTAGTGCATGCATTTGATAGTGTCTCATGTTGTTACATCATAGAAATTAAAGATAGGAAAGGTCTATTAAACTGTTTTATTTCTAGTAGATTCTACTATCAGGAAAGGTTGTTTCATCATCCTTCTTCCCTGATATTCCTATTAGTCTGTGCTGCTACTGAAGTTGTGCAATTTTTTTCAGAAAATAATTTGAGCTTTACAATGGGGAAGACAGACAACAGATGCAAACATAGACACGTGCACAGCATAGGGAACAAATATTTTTTTTGTGGTGATTAAGGCAGTTATGGAAAAGACAGGATCCTTTTTTTTCCAGTCCTTGCTTGAATTCTGTCCAGTTCCTGTTACGTACAGCACAAGTAATTTTGGATGGCGCTTGTGGTCTTAGTATCAATTCTTGGTCTGAGAGGACTGTTTCCAACATCTCTAGTAGACACTGAGCTATTTTTTTGAGTTGGAGAGCAAAATCAGTTTCCTTCTGTGGAAAGACAGAGATGGCTTTGGAGAAAAAACAGTGTCTCTTACTAAGATAGTTAAGTTGATGGTGTAAATACCCTCTGTGAAAAGAACATTTGTTTCAATACTCTGTAGACTGTTTTTACTTCTACAGAACATCTCAGCTTGAAAACATATTTGAAACTGCAGAATATTTTATTCCTTTTGTAACAATGTATGTTTTAGTGGAACTTAGAGCAGGGCATTAGTTCTACTGAGACAAAGTGCTCTGATAACTAAATTGTAGGGATACCAGCATAGGAGAAGAATTATGAGGTCCAAAACTTTATAATAATTTAATGCTTTCTTAGCATGCTAAATTTGCAATAATTTCAGATGATTTTGTTGGTTAAGTATTGTGCATTTCTGCCATCTGTTGGTGACAACTTTGGATACACATCCAAATTCTACAATATTTCTTACAAAGCAAGTGTATTTTATACAGCTTTAAAGCACTTTATGTTTTGTGTACACCATGTAAATGTCCATATGAAAAACATCTGCTGAAAAATATTAATATACCTTTGCAAGTTCTAAATATTATAACCACAAAAGAATATTGAGTTTGTCTCGTTGAAGGAAGGGTTATCTACATGGCTATCTTGGCAGGCAAGAAAAAAGCCATTATAGAATAAAAATGTAAGCTGTTTAAGTGAAAATACTGATTATATTTACTGTCCATGAAAAAGAAAAACAGAAGTCCAAAACAAAGTGTATATATATATGTATTTTACATTTAAAACAAACAAAAAAATTAAAAAATAAGGAAGAGTTTATGAACTATGTTAACCAACTACATACTGCATTGAAAATAAGAGACATTTTAATTATAGGTCTCTCAACACCTGGATATTATGTGAAAAAAAACCACAAAAAACACTCAAGATGTTTTCTTTTTACCCTAATTTTTATTATCAGTTTAATTACTTGCTGCCTGCTCTTTTGCTCTCCAGTGATTTTAATGGTCTTTCAGACTGTGATTAAGTCCCTTCTGCTTAAATGAAGACTACCCAAAATGTGCAGTTACGTCTTTAACAGAATGTGTAATAATGGTCTAAAAGAAGGAAGCTCCCTCAAACTGCTCAGGGAACCTGTAATTCAATTTTCCCATCTTCTAGCATTTGTATTCGTTTGCATGAGGGGCATTTAAAAATGGTCCTTGTAGTGTCCAAAAAGATCGTTGCATTATCATTACTCAGATGATTTCCAAATTTCCCTGAGCTACCTATAGGACCTAACTAACCTGCATGCTCTTCTGAATGGTAATGAGAGAATTTTTATTTTTTTAAAACTAATTTTTTCTTATCTTTAAAAGTCAGGTGAAAGACAGTTGAAAAGACTAGTTGAAAGTGTCATGTCTTCACTCAAAGATAATATGTTAACATGTATAGTACCTTCTAGACATTAAATGTATTCGTTATATATTATCCAGTAGATTTTTCCCCTGATACCTTCTTTCACTGATTTATTTGTAACTGTTTTTTTATACAGTGAATCTGAGTGTTGTTGCAGTGATTTTTCTCAAATTTGAATATTCAGTGCTTGTTGTTTACACTATTTCATACTTTATATGTAATATTATTCACATCTGCATAAGCCCCAAATCAGAAGTCCTTATACACAGAACATGGAAACATGGTACTTTTAACATAAGTTTTATGATTTCTGGTTACAGTTTATGAACGTTAGTTCATTTTGTATTTCTAAGCATCTAGCCTCTGTAACATAGCTTAAAGGATCTATTTTTGTCTTCTAAGCCCTGGACTAAAGGTACTGAGGTGTCCATGCAGCTCTCATTAATTCAGCACCAGTTGTCTCGTGTGCTCGGTGGTGCATGAGGACTGGTTTATGTGGAATTAATAAAACATGCATTATGCGGTTTAAGCAATTAAAAAAGCCAACAACTTAGCCATGTTCTTCCTGACCTTTTCACAAGACTGAATTAGCCATAAGCAAATCCTGTTGAGACTGATGCAAAGATAGTTGGGATCTCACTAGAAAGATTAGAAGTTAGAAATCCTGCATGAGACTTTAGGAAGTTTGTGTAGCTGCTTGTCTTACTGAATATCAGAGAGCTCTGAATGAACTTAAATACTGAACAGAGACTGGAGGTTATGGTAAACCAGATCATTCATATCCTTTTAATAATATTTGGGCAACTCATTTGCTTGACTTTACATATATGAATTTAAGAAAAGATGAGAGGATTGATTAAGATTTTCACTCTTCTAATTCCAAACTCAGAAGGGAAAAAACTTCATTAATATTTAGATGCACTGCTTGACCGTCACTTGATAGGCCAAAACCCTATTTGGATTAGGTAAGATTATTTCCTGTGCTTCTGTGCTTCAGGTATCAATATAAGCAAAATTCTGATGTTCCTGCTTGTGTGGCATATCAAAAGATAGATCTAGGTGGATAATAGTTTGTGAAAATGCTACATTCCTTCTCAGTCTGTTCCTTGATCTACTCTTCAATTTTTGCAATTTCAAGAATTTGACATAAAAAGTTAGGAGACATGCAGAGGAGGAAAACTTGGGATATGGAGATAAGTGTTCTTCCAGCTAAAGTGTTTAAGGCTCTTTCTGAGGTTTTGGGCTGAGGGATATTTATGCCATCTGGCAGAGTTTCATGCAACATTGACTTAAGTCAAGAAGGCAGTATCTTTCATAGTTTGCTACTTTTTCCTATAAATTTCACAAATGCCTAAGGTTCTCGAGTACTTCTGTTTATAGAGTCCGTGTATACATTATGCAGGACCTATTCTTCAATCAGTGCTGACCCCCAGTCATTTAGCATTCATTAACCTTGTTACCACATTCAGCAGTGCTCAGTATCATACTATCTCAAAGTCTAAATAATAAAATGATAAAATAAAACAGAACACAACAGAGAAAATCCGGTCCATAAATGGAAGGACATTTCTCTGCATCACAGAAATGTCATTGACTCCTTCATAACTACTTGCACTGCAGTAGTGTACCTGATGGATTGCCAGAAATTCTTTGCCAATACAGCTAATGATTTTCAGAGGGCAGTGCTTGCTCACTCTTTAGAAGTACATGCTTTTGGATATTTCTGCTGCTTTTTCCAGGGAACTTTTTAACACAGAGCAGTGTTCAATAAGCTGCTACTAAACTTCGGAGTGCACGTTTTTTCACTCACGCATTTAGCTTTAATTCTTTTTTTGTGTTTCCAAATTTTATAGACGCTTATGTTAGTTGTGGCACATTTTGCTCTAAATCTACATACTGTTCTTACTTCTCTGATTTGATACGTATAAACAGATATGAAGCCAAAGAATTTTCTTGGTATTTTAGATTCCAACTGTCTAAGCTTATCTTGTCTTAAAAATTGCACACACATTTGCCAGAAGTAGGCTTTCTTATGAAATTTCCCTAATTGCTATGTCAGGTCAGAAAACTGAAATACTAGAAGAGCAAACTATTTGACTTTATCAGCTCTTTTATTTGTTGCTTGTAAAATATGGCAGATAAAAGTAAAAAATAGAATTACTAAACTTTTAATTTAGAAATAGTATTTAAACTTAGAAAAATGAACTTTTCTACATAAGTAAAACTTCTAGTATATAAATATGTTTGGTGTTTTGTTTTTGTTTTGTTTTTTTTTTTCCTAAAGGTAGTTTCTTGTTTCAGTTGTAGATGGTAGATTTATAGATGTAGATTTATAGATGGTAATTATTTTGCTTTCTTTTTAAATCAGCTTCTATGAAGGAAGGTGCACAGGGACAAGTCCTAGTGCACAGCTTTTTCTTCAGCATTAGCCTGTATGGAGTGCTGGTTTTATTAGAGATAATAATATTGTAGCATCACTGGGGAGGCTTAGCTGAAAAGATCTAGCCATTTAGTATCTTGAGTGTTAAGTTCAATGTCAAGATACATTACACTCGGGTAGGGATATCTGGAGACAATAATCTGCATAATCAAAAAGAAAATGTTGTAGTCCCTCATAAGGAAAGATGACTGAGATAAAAATTGTTTAGTCTACTGTATTATGAGATTTCTGAAGTACTCAAAACTCTCCAGTGGTTGTTACTTCATTATCACCTAGTTACTTTGCTCCTCTGTATAAATTATCTGCCAGCTTTATTATCTTCCTAATTGCTGGTTATGTTTTTCTTTGATCAACCCCTTACTGTGTGGGACATTCTCCTTCAGAACTGTACAAATTTTTGTACACAGGTGTACACTGTGAGCTGATGTCAGAGTGAATATTACTTTCATATTTTTTCAGTTTTCTCACTTTTTAATTCTGATCTGGGATGCTTTTCTCTGAGGTGTATCAAGTGAGCCAGTAAAGTTCAAGGATGTAATGCCTTATCAGCCTTGTCAGAGAAGAAGAAAAAAACCCACAGTGGGTTAAATACAAAATCTTAATATTCTTTGAATGCAGTTAATTACTTTTTTTCTGTTTTCACAATTCAACTGTTGTGACCCTTTCCTATTCAACATCCAACTTCAGAGAATCATAGAATCATTTAGTTTGGAAAAGACCTTTAAGATCATCAAGTCTGACCACTAACCTAGCATTGCCAAGTCCACCACTAAACCACACATAAGCACCACATCTACACATCTTTTAAGTAGGGATGGTGACTCAACCACTTCCATGTGCAGCCTGGTCCAATGCTTGACAACCCTTTCAGTGAATAAATTTTTCCTGATATCCGGTTTAAATCTTCCCTAGCAGAACTTGAGGCCATTCTCTCTTTCTTACCAATTTTCTGTTACTTGAAAGCTGCTATAGGTTATAGATATACTATTTAGAAGTTCACTTTGTAAATTATATGCTTAAATTATTACTTAGGATATTTTTATTATTATGCATTAACATTTGTATTGTATATATATGGATTATATTTTTTTATAATTATTTAAAATTCTGATACTTATTATTAAAGCATAGTTAATGGAGTGTTCAGTAATGGCTAGATATGTGGTTAGGACAATGATGACTCTTAAGAAAAAGTTACTTTTATAGTGGTCAGTTGGCAGGCGATATAAATCATGATAGCCTGACAGTTAATAAACACTGAGTCTTTCTACATGTAAAATATTGCAAGGTAGAAATTCAAATGAGATGGGATAATTTGTAGTGTGTGATCCCAGCTTTTATTTTCTTTTAAATTCTGTATTAACACTGAATTTGTATTAATAGAAGCATGAAATTATTTGGGTTGGAAGTGACCTTAAAGATCATCTAGTTTCACCCACTCCTTGGCAGGGACACGAAGATAGATTCTTCTACATTGTTTCACTTTCTTTCCCATTGTGGGCAAAGTGTAGATGTCAGCATAAAAGCAGAGATATCTAGAAAAAAAGCCCCAAACATATTGTATAAAAACAAATAATCTGGATTCTATCCTGCTCACTCTTAACTTTGAAATTCATCAAAAGAAAATGATACTCAATTGCGTGCAAGGTGGAAATTATAAGAAATATGTTAGGAAATGATACATAGATTTGGAGGAATGGCATCTTAAGGAATTTTCTTTTCGAGGCACTGGTTCTAAGCTACTCTGATATTGCATAGAAATTTTCTGTATCTATTCTTAGTGATTTGGTAACATTGGCCTTCTAGTTCAAGCATTTGTGTGCACTCAAAACTCCCTGAGAATTTGCTTCTCCCTAAGGAGGTCACCGGCAGATTTTCTGTCTGAGTTGAATTTGAATAAAGGAGGTTTAAATGCTAGTCTGTTTCCTGGATTTAATCTTGCTTCAGCCTCAGTGCTGAATTGACACTTGTTTTCACAGTTTGTATTTAAGCATGATAAAATATTGAATAGGTGAAGATGACTTTTTAGTACAGGCATGAGGTGAAATAAGGGACACTAACCAGTGGTGTATGGACCTAAATGACATCTATATTTCTAAAAAGCAGTTGAAACACCATAATCTTTGATTTCTGTGAAATGTTATGCCTAAATTCCTAATTCAACAGCTGGTTTGAAGTATTATTTTGTTGTTACAAATTTAAACTACGGTAAAGAATCATTCTCATCATGTCTCTTGGCCTGGCATAAATATTTTATGAAGTTGGATACCCATCTGGTCAGAAAATTGAGTTATTTCTTTTCCACCGGGATCATAACAACATAGACTTCTGTGATGTATCATTTTCATAACTGATTTTTCATAATTAATATATATGCATATAGCTGCTCACATCTATCCTTTAAATATTTGCATTATGCAATACAAAGGCTAAAGAAAGTTCAGTGGCTAAGATAGATGACATCATACCAGTTGATTAGAACTGAAATAGTTGACTCCTCTTCAAGTCTTATTTCACAGTGTGCTTATTGTTTCTCTGGTGGTTACAACCTGTGCCTTGTGACTCACAGGAGCAAAGACGGGCAGAATTGCAAGTCTTTTTTTAAACCAGTGTCCTGCAGCATGAGTCAGGCTTGAGATCTGGCCTTTGTCCTTCCTTTGCCTTTGTTCTTATAATTTGTCCTACCCCATGGTTACAGCCTCTCAGAATAGTATATTCCTGATTTTCGTGCAATTTGTTCCTGATGAATGCCAGGGAAAATTATACAAGATGCAAACTTGTCATTCTTCAGGAAGTGAAACTGCTTTATATTGAGTTGTATTAAGTGCTTTGAAAAAGAAACCCCAAGTTCCCAGCTTTTCACTTCTCTGCAAGGTTAGCTTACTGAGGTGTAACCTCTTATTTCAAGGCTCATCTTGATTTTAGTAGCATCATCAGTAAAGTGTCCCATTATTGTCCAGAAATCAAGGAATTAAAAAAGGCATATTTTGCATGCTTCTTGAATATGGACTCAATATCTAGAGAAGATTACATAACTGTAAGTTAAAAATAGAAAAATGAGAGATTGATAAATTCCATTTCTCCCTAGCTGTTTTCCATTATCTAAGTATTAATAGTATCCTTCCCATAATGCTTGCAACTTCTTGTTTAAAAAATGTTTAAGACAAAATTGTTAAAAGAAAAATAAATAACACCACCATCAGTTTGGTGGGGTAATACTTTCTTTATAAAATATGATGCTGACTGGGTGTTCCTCACATCTCTTATGGAACATGACGTAGTCATTGCCTGAAGTGGTATAAAGCAGCAGAATTGATGTTTACATATATAGTGACTTTTTTTGTTATTGCTCATGCTACACTTTCTGAAAATGGTTTAATAGCTGTAATGCAACTACATGCATTACTTCAGGAACTTAATTTTGCATTGTAAATTTAAGTTCTAAGTTAGTGAGATTTATGTGTGTTAAGTGCTTGGCAGAACGGACATGAGATTGTTCTGGTTTTGTCATAAGTCACAGACAATGCTACAAAGCTGTAGCAAAAAGTAGCTCTTGGCCATCCAGTGAATTTTTTTTTATTTGTATTAATAATGCTTTTACCCTTTTTGAAATGGGACCAATTAAAATTTTAAGGGTCATTTCTTGTACAACAGTGCCTTAGACATGGTAGTTTCAGAAGTAGCAACTTGAAAGATACATGGGGAACATTCTGTGTTGCCTTACTGTAAAATAAATTTAAAAGAAATGTTGATGGAAAAAATGGTCACTGCATATAGCAAGAAAAGTTATTTTTTCTCTACAGCAGGTTTCCCTGTGTTTCATGGTTTTTTTTTTAGATTGTGCTTTTGGTGACAACTGTAAACACATAGTATTCTACAAAAACACAGAAAAGCAGTCATCCCTGTCTAACCTGTGCTGTAGAGGAGAAAATTTGATACCCGCTTCTACCCAGTACATCACAGAATCATAGATTTGTCACAGTTGGAAAAGACCCCTAAGATCACCAATTCCAGCTGTCCACCCACGGGAAAAGAACATTAACTGTCTATGCCAAAGATGTGTTCTTCCCTTCCAGTCTTGTAATATGGTATAGCATGCACCTAGATCCTGCATAGCCAAAGGTAAAGCAGAGCTCAGCTGCTGAGAATTCTTGTTTTCTTCTCCTGCATATTTAGATTAATACTTTCACATTTGGATGGACTTTGAAAGCAAGTTGTAATTTTATGGTAGCAGTGCCTCCATAACTATATCAATCCATTTTTATGGTATATTAAGGGAGGGTCACAAAGTGATATGCTCTAAGGTTGCACTTCTGTGGAAAATATGGAAAACTTAAGTCATAACATACTTTAAGTGGCTTGGGTTCACTGAAGGTGTAATAGGTTTTAACAAGTCATCCTAGGACTCTTTAGAACAGAATAACTGTGGATTAGTTTGCAGTAAATACTTCGGAGCAGATTGCACGCATCTCCTGTGTTTCTGATAACACAGAATTTTAGCGGTTCTAAGTCTGCCTCAGACTGGGATATTGTCAACTTTATCCTTCAGAGGGATAGGAAAAAGTAGAGAAACACTGGAAACTGCCATTTGCCAAATGAAATCATCTTCATCTGCTTAATTGGACTTCAGACTTTCACTCAGGTGCTCATCTGAGCTAAATGATGGGATATCTAAAAGGTAGTTCTCTTGACAATTGAAGAAAAAACCTACAGAGAACAATTTTCTGTAATTAATTTAAAATCTAATATGAAAAATTTGACCATGTAATGGGTAGATAAGGTAGGTGATAGAGAACTGTTCTCTCACTGGAAGCAACAAGCTGTCTTGCATGATCAGATTGTAGAACAAAATGCTAAAAAAAACATTCCATTGGAAAGCTAAAACTTCTGCACAGGAAAGTAATACAAACATCTTTGTGTGACGCTGTCTATGATGCTGAATTGTGCTTCTCAGCACAATATGTGCTCATCCTGCTGATGCTGAAATTTAGATTTTAACTTGTTGAACCAATTTATTTAGGTTTATTTCCAATTGTCAATTAATGTTTTAAGATTTTGATGTATGCAGCAGATTTAGAAGTGCACTCACAGAAAAAGGGAGAAAGCTGATAAAATCTGGCTCAGCCAGGGAGCTGAGAGGGTTAAAGGAATTCTGTCAATTACTAAAGCCACAATATAGATGATGTAAACTAAGCAGATTGGCTTTTGCTATATATTACTTGGGTATTGTTTCCTTTAGAGATGTTCTAGGTTCACAAGCTAGATTATGTACCAAAACTTTTGCTATACGGAGTACAAAGTACACTTGTGCTAAGTTCACGATTGGATAAAAACAAGAATATAGTACTATTCAAGATTAAATACAAAAAGAGAGAAAAATAGTATGCATTATATGGTAAAAAGCAAGTAGGAAGGAGTCAGGTGCTTACAGATATATATATATATACGTCTGCATGCGCACGTGTAGAATCAAAAATATTCCTGCTAGACTCAGTGGAACTTTGGTAAAGTGACCAGTGAGAACATGACCAGGTTTTTTTTCAGAACATAGTGTAAAGGAGTCACGGAAGTGGTTTGCCTGTGATTCATTCACTGCATATTACTTATAATTTGAAAATTGTGTGTACTGTTCTCACCATTTCTGTAGTTGACGTGGCATCTCAATAACATTTCCAAAATGCTTTGAGATCCTGTGCATTTTCTATGAGGACACGGTAAAGTCTATTTTTGTGTCTGCTTTGCATTGTACTCCAGATGGGATTGCTCTATTTTTGTCATAGACATGTTCATATCTCCTCTAAGGATGAAAAGTAGGAATGATATGCATATTCCTTGAAATAAAGATAGCTTTTCACAGTGAAGTTTGTGTTATGCTGAAAGCAGGAAAATTGACTAAGAAAGCATATAACATCATGGAAGGTAATACCTCACTGACTGAGCAAAAATTGAATTTTGTGAATATTCACAGACCAAGCCTGCTTGAGAGGACTAATGTTCTCTATTCTTTGTACTGTTGCATGATGGCTAAATTGTTGTGTTTTGTTTTTCATTCAGTAATACAGCTGTCATGAACTGGGATTAGATGAAGGGTTGTTGTGCTTGGGTTTTTTTTTTATTTCATCTAGGATAAATCCTGTAAGATTTAGATGATTATGTGACCTCTGCCTTTTACATACTAGCTTTAATTGAAAGACAGATATGTAAAGAGCCAAAGACAATAATATACAGTAAACAATTCCCTTTGTGTACATGAACTACAACGATATTCTTTATGAGAGTACCTGCTCGTTCCAAGTGAACAGCATCACATTTGTGTGTTTTGGATCCATGGGTGTGGTTCTTTGGTGTATCTGAAAGAAGCTTATGTGGTAATATCCGGATAGAAGATGGCTTTTAAGCTCTAGTACATCATGGATCAGAGGAGCATCTGCACTGTTTGCCTGCGTCTGTGATTTGTTTTGTTCACTCAGTTTGTGATAGTCTGTTTCGTGAGACTGAGTTTTATATTTGAATTAATTCTGCTTGTTTCATGCTAACAGAAATGGACTAGATTATACTGAATTATCTTTTGGTAACAACGTGTAAAGGTGAACTTTGCATTATCCTGTGTCCACTTAAATAAATCTGCTTCCAAAGAGAACTCTGAACTGTCTCTCCGTGTTGATACTGAATTAGCAAAAAGAAGGGTAAATATATGACTGCCTTCGCTATTAGTGGATGCTGTGACTGAAGACTGGAAAACTTATGTGCAGTGCTCCTGCAACTGAAGATACGTAGTAATGATTTCCAGCAAGATTTTAGTCTATTCAAACCCTTCGGGGGGCATACGTACAGAAACTTACAAAAGTACTAGGAGGCGTAAAAAATCTCTTGGAGAATTGTTCCAAAATGGATATCGTGTCAAAGTGGGACATAATAGCCCTGAAAAGGAAGAGCAACAAACTTTTCGAAACTCCTTGGTGTCTTGTTATAGGGTTGGCTCGTATTGGGGTAAGGTGCAACTCTAAAATTTTTGTTCAGAACTGTACTTTGTGATTCTGTCTCTGGTGCTAGTGTTATTCTTTTCTAAAAGGTGTTGTATTTAATTTTGCCACTTCAAAATAATGCTAGAATATTTAATTTGCTTTATAGGAAAAATTCCTTTCCAAACTCACATGCTGTAATGTGCCCCAATCTTCAGTACCCCATCAAAGGTGTTCAATATTCACCAGGTAATAATTTTTATTGAAGGATGGAATGTGGTAATCTGCAATGGTGGAGTTATTAAGAATTTCTTTTTAGATCCACTGTTACTATTTTGAATTTCAAAAATGTGCAGCAGAGAGCTTTATCAACAAGTTTGAAAAGAATTAGTAAACAAATTATGTAGATTCTGAACTTGATGCAGTTTTACTGTCCTGGTTCATAGGATATTGTTCTTTTTTCATGCTGTATGCTGTTTTCCTTGCTTGTACACTTGCATAAGAGAGGCAAGGAAGTGTATAAAAATATTTTGGCTGTGTTGCATCCAAGGAATGGCAGATTATTTTCGTCCCATGTTATTTCTTGTATCATTCTTTGAACTTTAATTTTCAGACTGAGCTACAGGGCATGGCTTCACAGATTGCTTTCTTTAATTGTGTGAAGGCTGTTGTGTGAATTCAAGATAAGATTATTTTGCATCCTAAAATTTTCCCCCTTGTTATATGCGTCTCAGAAAAGATTCAGATATCATAAATATGGATTCTGGTTTTTTCAGTCTTCATTAAACCATATGGTCAAATATAGAGGTAGCCATTCATAGGGTCTGGTGAATGGGTGAATGGTTTGTCAGGGGAAAAAAAAAAAAAAAGATACACAGAATTTCTGTGGATTGAATCCTTATATCAATGTTTGGGATTTGCTATTGACAGGAAAAGCAACATATGGAAATAAGAAAGGGGCTGTGTCTCAGTGATGAGAAATAATACAATGCTTGATGGTGTTTTGGTAGATTGACCTCTCCTTTAAAGACAAGAAAGTTTAGTTATAGTGATTGCCTCCTCTTCCCTATTGTAGATTTAAAATTGTATTTATTTTTTTTTTTGAGGTTTATAATTTATGGGTAATCCTAATGCTGTAGATTAATCCAGTGGAAAGCATCAGTTCAGCCGACAGACTGCAAACCTGTCTGACAGACAGGAAAATACCATATTGTGGCACCTTTAAGAATGTAAAATAAAATAAGGCTTAAAATAACATGGTTTGTTTTGCTGCAATCTCTATAGATAAAATAATTTTCTACTGTAATTGCATTTCTACTGGCACATGGCCATGTTTATATCACCATTCTGGTTTAAAACTTTCATTCCTCTAGCTCCTTAATAAAGAGTCAAAATGTGATAGCTGGAGAGTATTTGCAACTCACAGAACTGAAAAACTATGTAGTAAAATGAATAAAAATACTGTTGTATTCTAGATCTACCCCAGTACTTTAACAGAGCATATTGTTTCCTTTTGCACAGATAATTGATTTCTCTAATATTTAAGATTGATTTAAGTTTTTTGAGGGGTATTTGGCCTCTCTTAGTAACCCCTCAAAATTGGCCTGAAAGATATGGATATGTCAATGTTTCATATCTAAATACAGGGTATTGAATTTTAGGAGATAGGCATCTCTGGGAGTCAGAAGTGGTTGTTGGCTTTTTTTTTATTATGTAGTGTTGTTTTAGTTGGCTATTGTGTGAATAGTGCTGGGGAGTCAACACTATAGGCATAGTGGGTTTCACTTGCTAACACTGAACTAATTGCTGCTGATGTGCTCAGCCCCTGAGAGCAAGATACCATGAGTACCTGGAAAGAAGGTTACCCTAACCTATCAGCTCTACCATTGTCTATTCCTCTTTTGTGTTTTGTTCACATCACTTTCTGAGCTCTTTTTTACAGTGTTCTGGATCTTAAGAATATTTCTGATTTTATTCTTTAAACAGGCTTCTACCCTGTTCAACTGTAAGCCTTTTGGCCCTATTTACAAACTTTGTGCCTTTCTCACCATGGTTTATACTAAGAATGCTGTTTGCATGCTTGTTTCCTTCTGACCCAGGTTCTCCTTGACTGTAACATGAGACAACGTCAAATGGATTTTAAAGCCATCAGTTGGCTAGATTTTCTACTGAAGGGGATTATAAAGCTCAGAAGTGAACCAGTAGATTAATTACTAAATCAAATACCCTAACACTGTGACACTGAGGCAGACTGTACTTGTTCAGCACCTGGTCAGGAACGGTTGACTGTCAGGGAAAAAAAAAGTGCTCCTGCAGTGTTCATTTTGCTAATGATATTTATGTGAGGTGATGTCTACGTAGCCAGAAAGAATATTATATTCCAAAGAGTTTTTAATTAAAAATACCTTTAGATGTCCTTTGAAGCAAAACCGAGAATGTAATTTTAATGGGCTTTGGAAATACTTGAAATACATAATATTTATAGGCTTTAAAGGTATATAGTCACAAAGAGAATCTTAATTTCTATACGTATTAATTTATCAGAGCACTTTTTTGACTAATATAGAATATATTTTACAATAAATACAAAAATTCAATATTTCTAACATGACTCATATTTCTACAAAAGCTAATTAAATATTTTATGTAGAGAGTCTGCCTTTTCTTGGTGCCTTTTAATAGAGCTTATGCCTTGTCATGTGTGATACTATGAACATAGAAAGAGATTTTTATTAAATACAACTTTCTTGCTAGGATGGTGGAACTCAGATTATTTACAAGATAGTAAGTATAGAAAATAATTTAAAATAGCATACAGGAACTTAATAACAGAACTGATTTTGTCTTGAAAGGAGTAGTATACTTTAATGAATTTGGCATAATCACAGGGGCAACTACTATTTTCATTTCATTTTTGTTCTTCATATTTGAACCACACAAAACAGGTAATAACTGAGGTTTCTGAAGATCAAAATTTGATCCTTTCCATGTCATAATTCCTTTAGCTATAAAACACAGACCCGCAAGCGCCATCCTAGACAAGATACAGAGGTTACAAGGTGATTGTAAACTCTTACAAGGTTTTTGGTTTGTTTGTTTTTAAATCCATAATGATTTTCTTCTTCCACAAAAACTACATTGAAGCCATAGTCTTTTTGTTCTATCATTTGATGTCTCAGCAACTAAAATTTGTGTTAGGTGTTGGTAGCGTTTGGAGATAGAAATTTCATGGTTAACTTTCATGTTTCTCAGGCTTCTTTTTGGAGCATTTTAATAGGTAATTGACCATTTAATTAACTTCATATGCAATGCAAAGCATTTGAAAGGAAGCGTTTTTCTCCCAACAGGCACTTTTTCAAAAAGTCTAGAAGTGAGGGAGATAGGTGGGTGGAACAGAGCTGAGGAAGTTTAGGGTTGCTAGTAAAGGTGCTCTTCATCCCTGTCCAGCCATATCTCTTTGGATAGAAGTAGGAACTGTGGGAACTACTGCAAGTGGGGCAGATGGACATGACTCTCACAGTTTCAATACTATGATCCAAACTGATAATATAATACAGACTTTTGTCTAGATCTCCACATTCAGTTTTCAATTATAAAGAATCTGCAGAGTTCCCTGCAGTAAGTAATTAGAAAGAAACTTAATAGCCACGTAATACACAGGCAGAAGTGATTTTCTACTCTGTTATATGTGCCTTAGTAAGGCTACTTAATAAGGCTACTTACCAGTCTTTCACAAGAGTAAAAATTTTATTGCACAGCTTTCCAAGAGTACTGCAGAAATAAAGCCATGATTTCAAGACTTTGCCACATGCATCTTTGCTCTTGAGGCGATCATCTTGTCTCTACTGAGATGATGAAGGTTGTGACCAGGTTTATATTTTTTCCAGGACCTGTCTTTCCTTAAGTTTATAGAAATAAATAAGTGTTTTATAGCACTGGAAGTGGTTAAAATAAATGTCAGTAAAGGGTAAGTATTAGAAGAACCTAGACCAAACTGTAATACTCACAATACCACATTACACAACTTTTATGTAACTCTTGGCTGTACTGTCCAATAAAAATTATCCTCAAAGCCTTATTTTAGTTTTATAAGCTGTGCATGTATATAATACACAATGTACTTTTATATGCCAAAGAACTGCAACCACGTTATTTATTATCACCATAAGGCTCTCTTAATAATTTAAGCTCTTAATCTTCTGTAGTATGTTCTCTTGCCACACTGTATATCTCACTGGTTTTGCAGTTGTCTGGGCATTACTATTCATGCAACCTGATTTCAACACAAAAATGCTATTTCTTTGTAAATATAATTGCTTATTTAATGGTCAGTGTAATTTATTCCTATAGTTATAGTCTGATGGAAAGAGTTTTATCAGATTTGTTGATTCTAAGAGAGAATGTGTCATACCTCTGTTCTCCTGCTAGAGTTTTTGGAAATTAGGGTAGAGATAAGGAGCATTATTAAAATAAAATATTTTACGTCATTAAGATTTAACAATTTAATCAGGCATATACACAGTCTCTTCTATCCAGGTTATCATATCTCTTGCCCATAATCTCATTTCTCACTAAGCAATATGGGAGCTTGGAGGACTGACTTTCAGATCCCCATGTGTCTCTGACAGCCTGGAAGAGAAGGATGTGCACTAAAACTACCAACAGAACCCTAGTGATGTTTTTTTCCCCTTAGCTTTCAGCCTGTATGTGTCCTCCCATGGCTTCCTATGTAAACTAAGGCTTTCTGGTAGGATATGTCAGCTATTAATAAAGTGTAAAACAATTTGAAAAAGACGTGGTAAGGAACTTGGAACCCTTAAATATGGAAGAACATTTCAAAGGTATTTGGTATTTTGTATGCTACCTATGTTGATTTCATTGATCATTGTCATTGTAAATGAAATGAAATGTTGTTATATTTTGAATTATCCTTTACTGGAGGGCTTTTTTTTTTTTTTTTTTTTCTCTCATTACTGCAGGTTTAAGATTTTTAAGAGCCCTTAGACTGATACAGTTTTCAGAAATTTTGCAGTTTCTGAATATCCTTAAAACAAGGTAAGACCTTTTCTTACATATTGTGTTAGTTACATTGTTGACAGAACATAGGTTTGTGGTCCTAGTAATGTTATTTTTATATTATGGAAAAAAAAAACTTGTTATTTGCACTTTAAGCCTTTTTCTGATGATAGATGATTTATCAGTGTTAGCATCTTTTGACATGTGAACAGTAGAAAATTTTATTTGATGTGTTGCTACATTTGAAATATCTGAGCAAGAATGAGTGCTGATAAATTAAAATCAAAGAATTACAGAACTGTTTACTGACTAAATATTGCTTCTTTGCACATAATCAGTCCACATTCTGCTGCCCTGGAAAAACAGAAACTGCAATTTATTCGACAGAATACAACTAAAAAGTATTTTGAAAAATCAACATCATGGCTCTCATTTAGTTTTTTCTTGACTGAGCATCCTTCTTCACATCAAAAACTTTTTTAAAAAAATATTTTTAGACTCAGCTCTTTTTTTATTGTGTTCATTGTCATTAGCATTTCTTTCAAAGAATATTTAAAATAGACCAATTAACCCCCTGGCTTTCACTGGTGCTGCAGACTATTAATACATGAAAGTTGTGCAGAAGAAGCAAAACTTTGAACAAAAGATCACTTCGAAGGAAAAAGAAGAAAGAACCTTCCCATTCCTCACATTTGAAGATGCATTGCCTTTCATCATTCCGTAACATGCCCCAGGTTAAATACTGAGTCAGCTTCCAATAATTACTGTAAACTGAGTCCCATTCTGAAATCCTATGCTCTCTCCACCAGTTGCTGATGAAAGTGTGAAGGCTTTATATGCAAGTGAACTAATTTGCTTGCTGTATTATTAATTAGTATTGATAGATGCTTGAGATTAGTACACAGTCATACTAAACAGCTGTTTCTTCAACCCTTAACCTTGAAAATATTCTCTTTGCTGTAAAAGTCTTAGACTCTCAGTCTTGACCTGTGTTACTGTAAGGAATCCAGTCCTTGCCAATTAAAGAGGTCAAAGAATGTGCAGTGAATATGTAGTACAGTAGCTTAGAGTGCTACCAGTATAGTAGGGAAAAGAGAGTAATTTGTGCAGGAGCTCAGAATATGCCATGAGTTTGTATGTAACACATAGAACATCACCAAAAGAAATGGCAGTCAGCTGAAAAGTCCCAAAAATTCAAAGGATTTTGGATAAAAGCTAAAAGCCTCTTCCAGAGTAGTGGATTTGTAAACTACCAGATCCATAAAAGAAGGCATACTGCATTAAGCAGTTTCAGTGTATTTAGAGTTGAATTATTCAAGATTGATCTATTCATTTAAATAGTGTTTTTCTGTTGCTAAATTTACTATTAGGTTGGATACCAACTTCTCTGTGATTATTTATATCCAAGTATCTGTAAAATCAAAATTTTGATTCTTAGCCTGTAAAGCAGAGCTTCTTTATGTTGACTGTTTTTGACTAGAGACATTTCAGTGTGCTAGGCATTAATAAAAAGTAACTACTGACAAGACGAGAAACTGATATGGTATAAAGAGCACTGCTGCGTTTTAATATTTGGAGCAATTAGACAAGAAAATACGTCCTTCTTTTCCTTTTTCTCCCAGTAAACAAAAAGTTTTACTCTAACCTGTAAATTAAAATTACTCCTGGAATTAGTAACTGAGATGCAAGGATTAAAGGAGCATATATTATTCACTTAGTAGGCAGAAAAGCCATACCAAACCCTGGAATCTGAAGGAAGAAGCTAAGCAATGCAAAAAAAGAGAGGCACCGAGAAGACTAATAATGTAGTGTGAGAATGTTAGCTAATTATTAGAATATCTGGAAAATCATTAGTTATATTTGAAAAGAACCTGTAAGGCAAAACAAAATATTTCTGCGACATATTAAAATACCATATTCGACCAAGGATCAATTTGTTTTGCTAATTTGAAATTAAATGTGTTTTATTCAATATTTTTTTTTTGTTCCTATGTTTTATGAAATAGAATTAGTTGCGTGATGTTCAGTTGAAAATGTCTGTCCTTCAGTTCACAGCATTCTAGTATTTTTCAACAGAACTACAGAGGCTTAGGTAGGACTCACAGTAAAGGATTTTGCACAGATGTTGGGAAGAGCTTAAAAAGCAGGAAAATGTTTCTGACTAATCCTTCATCTATTTTTAGACTGTGGCAGAAACTCATAGAGGAGAGATACAGTGCAATATTTAATAAATCTGCAAAAATAAAACATACCAAGCAAGTAATGTAAATAGGTATTTTTTATGACTGCTATATTACAGAAATATGTGGAGACCAACTGACACATTATTGCATCAAGATCCCATCCTGTTCAAAGTGCAGGGGGGTGATGTCTAGCCTTTCATAATGGAGCTTTGCATCCATATGATTTCTACGATTTTGTTCAATCTAGGAAAATGGTTTTTAGGGTCCTGTGCTATAACTGAATGTTATCACCAACAAAATATGAGCCTTAATCAACCATACCTTAAGGAAGGGAGAAATAGGGGGTATGTGTTGATGTATGTGAATGCTAATTAATTGCAGAACTGCTAGTATATTGTGTTATTTTTGAGCACGGTATTCATTACGGCATCTGTCATATTACTCAACTGAATTTTTCTCCTATCCTAGTTCCCACAGTTACTCACTTCATTAACTATATAACTCTAAAAGTATTGTTAATTAAAATGATCTCATTGATTTTCCAGGTTTATTTCTCAACTTTGTTTAGAAAATAATGCATTTTAATTCTCCTTAAAGTAGTTGTAAACAGAAATACTTATTAATTCTAGGGCAAAACAACTATTTTTAACATTGACAATGTAATTTCCTGGTTTCTGTTCCTTCTGGAATGTATTGCTATTAGTAGGAATATGGAATTTGTAATGCATTGCTGTTATTGCTGTTGTCAGGAATAATAGGGATTTTTCTGCTTCATTTTTCTTTCTTATAAATGTTTTCAAAAACAAAGGGGAGCTATTTCAAATACAATTCCATGAACAGGTCAGATTGTTTAGACATAGTAACACATGGACTTCAGTTCCTTATGTATTTGTTGACTATTCTTTTGAAATCATAGTGTTTTTTGTAAGGAGAGAGGAAACAAGCTTTATGTATTTCTTCCACAAACTGAAATACAGTATTTTCCTGC